>NC_134353.1:860647562-861008768 GCF_048569485.1 Anomaloglossus baeobatrachus | reverse complement strand
AGCACGATGTGGAGTGCGCAGCATGGGGGATGTAGCACGATGGGGAGTGCGCAGCATGGGGGATGGGGCACAATGGGGGGTGCGCAGCATGGGGGATGGGGCATGATGGGGGGTGCGGAGCATGGGGGATGGAGCACGATGGGAGGTGCACACCTCCCCCCAACACACACACACACAACACACCACACACTGGGAACCACAAACACCGCCATACACAGACCCGCACACCCACACACACAGACAACGCTACACACACACAACACCCGACACACGAACACCGCGGCATACATAAATATACGCACATACCGCACAACACACACATTGCACAAAACATACCTCCCCCAAAACACACCACACCCACACAAACCGCGCAACACACACACAACGCTCCACAAACACGCAACACACGCAACACACATACAACACCGCTCTCACCCCCCGCCACACCCAGAACATGTACAGCGCCCTACACAAACACTTGGTAACTACACACAACAACATATATACATAACATATATATATATATATATATATATAATAAACAAAAATCATACATGAACTACACAATACGTAAATTCTAGAATACCCGATGCGTAGAATCGGGCCACCTTCTAGTGTGTGTGTATATATATATATATTCAAATTGTCTCTCCAGTAAAGGAGACAAACTCTAGCACAGCGCCACCTATTGGAAGTAGCGATCCTAAAAGTCACAAGTGGATTTTTGACAATCCTTTGCAATATGACTCAGGATATATAAGCCAGATCAGAATCCCAATTTGCAGACACGGTGTTTCGGGGTGCTTGCCCCTCGTCAGTGCAAAGTATGGGGGTGTCTGATCTGGCTCATGAGAAAGCTATGTGGGGACCACGGGGGAACACTATTCTCCTTAAGGAGACTTTGCAAGCCAGTCTGGCTGCCAGGTAAGGGGACTTATAGCTGCAATGCCCCTAAAATTCCACGGGGGAACACTATTCTCCTTAAGGAGACTTTGCAAGCCAGTCTGGCTGCCAGGTAAGGGGACTTATAGCTGCAATGCCCCTCTGGGAAATATTCAAATTGTCTCTCCAGTAAAGGAGACAAACTCTAGCACAGCGCCACCTATTGGAAGTAGCGATCCTAAAAGTCACAAGTGGATTTTTGACAATCCTTTGCAATATGACTCAGGATATATAAGCCAGATCAGAATCCCAATTTGCAGACACGGTGTTTCGGGGTGCTTGCCCCTCGTCAGTGCAAAGTATGGGGGTGTCTGATCTGGCTCATGAGAAAGCTATGTGGGGACCACGGGGGAACACTATTCTCCTTAAGGAGACTTTGCAAGCCAGTCTGGCTGCCAGGTAAGGGGACTTATAGCTGCAATGCCCCTAAAATTCCACGGGGGAACACTATTCTCCTTAAGGAGACTTTGCAAGCCAGTCTGGCTGCCAGGTAAGGGGACTTATAGCTGCAATGCCCCTCTGGGAAATATTCAAATTGTCTCTCCAGTAAAGGAGACAAACTCTAGCACAGCGCCACCTATTGGAAGTAGCGATCCTAAAAGTCACAAGTGGATTTTTGACAATCCTTTGCAATATGACTCAGGATATATAAGCCAGATCAGAATCCCAATTTGCAGACACGGTGTTTCGGGGTGCTTGCCCCTCGTCAGTGCAAAGTATGGGGGTGTCTGATCTGGCTCATGAGAAAGCTATGTGGGGACCACGGGGGAACACTATTCTCCTTAAGGAGACTTTGCAAGCCAGTCTGGCTGCCAGGTAAGGGGACTTATAGCTGCAATGCCCCTAAAATTCCACGGGGGAACACTATTCTCCTTAAGGAGACTTTGCAAGCCAGTCTGGCTGCCAGGTAAGGGGACTTATAGCTGCAATGCCCCTCTGGGAAATATTCAAATTGTCTCTCCAGTAAAGGAGACAAACTCTAGCACAGCGCCACCTATTGGAAGTAGCGATCCTAAAAGTCACAAGTGGATTTTTGACAATCCTTTGCAATATGACTCAGGATATATAAGCCAGATCAGAATCCCAATTTGCAGACACGGTGTTTCGGGGTGCTTGCCCCTCGTCAGTGCAAAGTATGGGGGTGTCTGATCTGGCTCATGAGAAAGCTATGTGGGGACCACGGGGGAACACTATTCTCCTTAAGGAGACTTTGCAAGCCAGTCTGGCTGCCAGGTAAGGGGACTTATAGCTGCAATGCCCCTAAAATTCCACGGGGGAACACTATTCTCCTTAAGGAGACTTTGCAAGCCAGTCTGGCTGCCAGGTAAGGGGACTTATAGCTGCAATGCCCCTCTGGGAAATATTCAAATTGTCTCTCCAGTAAAGGAGACAAACTCTAGCACAGCGCCACCTATTGGAAGTAGCGATCCTAAAAGTCACAAGTGGATTTTTGACAATCCTTTGCAATATGACTCAGGATATATAAGCCAGATCAGAATCCCAATTTGCAGACACGGTGTTTCGGGGTGCTTGCCCCTCGTCAGTGCAAAGTATGGGGGTGTCTGATCTGGCTCATGAGAAAGCTATGTGGGGACCACGGGGGAACACTATTCTCCTTAAGGAGACTTTGCAAGCCAGTCTGGCTGCCAGGTAAGGGGACTTATAGCTGCAATGCCCCTAAAATTCCACGGGGGAACACTATTCTCCTTAAGGAGACTTTGCAAGCCAGTCTGGCTGCCAGGTAAGGGGACTTATAGCTGCAATGCCCCTCTGGGAAATATTCAAATTGTCTCTCCAGTAAAGGAGACAAACTCTAGCACAGCGCCACCTATTGGAAGTAGCGATCCTAAAAGTCACAAGTGGATTTTTGACAATCCTTTGCAATATGACTCAGGATATATAAGCCAGATCAGAATCCCAATTTGCAGACACGGTGTTTCGGGGTGCTTGCCCCTCGTCAGTGCAAAGTATGGGGGTGTCTGATCTGGCTCATGAGAAAGCTATGTGGGGACCACGGGGGAACACTATTCTCCTTAAGGAGACTTTGCAAGCCAGTCTGGCTGCCAGGTAAGGGGACTTATAGCTGCAATGCCCCTAAAATTCCACGGGGGAACACTATTCTCCTTAAGGAGACTTTGCAAGCCAGTCTGGCTGCCAGGTAAGGGGACTTATAGCTGCAATGCCCCTCTGGGAAATATTCAAATTGTCTCTCCAGTAAAGGAGACAAACTCTAGCACAGCGCCACCTATTGGAAGTAGCGATCCTAAAAGTCACAAGTGGATTTTTGACAATCCTTTGCAATATGACTCAGGATATATAAGCCAGATCAGAATCCCAATTTGCAGACACGGTGTTTCGGGGTGCTTGCCCCTCGTCAGTGCAAAGTATGGGGGTGTCTGATCTGGCTCATGAGAAAGCTATGTGGGGACCACGGGGGAACACTATTCTCCTTAAGGAGACTTTGCAAGCCAGTCTGGCTGCCAGGTAAGGGGACTTATAGCTGCAATGCCCCTAAAATTCCACGGGGGAACACTATTCTCCTTAAGGAGACTTTGCAAGCCAGTCTGGCTGCCAGGTAAGGGGACTTATAGCTGCAATGCCCCTCTGGGAAATATTCAAATTGTCTCTCCAGTAAAGGAGACAAACTCTAGCACAGCGCCACCTATTGGAAGTAGCGATCCTAAAAGTCACAAGTGGATTTTTGACAATCCTTTGCAATATGACTCAGGATATATAAGCCAGATCAGAATCCCAATTTGCAGACACGGTGTTTCGGGGTGCTTGCCCCTCGTCAGTGCAAAGTATGGGGGTGTCTGATCTGGCTCATGAGAAAGCTATGTGGGGACCACGGGGGAACACTATTCTCCTTAAGGAGACTTTGCAAGCCAGTCTGGCTGCCAGGTAAGGGGACTTATAGCTGCAATGCCCCTAAAATTCCACGGGGGAACACTATTCTCCTTAAGGAGACTTTGCAAGCCAGTCTGGCTGCCAGGTAAGGGGACTTATAGCTGCAATGCCCCTCTGGGAAATATTCAAATTGTCTCTCCAGTAAAGGAGACAAACTCTAGCACAGCGCCACCTATTGGAAGTAGCGATCCTAAAAGTCACAAGTGGATTTTTGACAATCCTTTGCAATATGACTCAGGATATATAAGCCAGATCAGAATCCCAATTTGCAGACATATATATACAGTACATGCCTAGACATAGTGCTGTATAGAGGCATTTTGTAATATAAGGGACACACTGACTTGCCCCTTTGGGTGTTTTGTGGTTGGGACATTCAAACTGCAAAATCTCCTCCGATCTGTAAGAATTCACGTCTTACACAGAACGTTCTCTGTACGTGACCCTGAAACATGTCGGTGCATTGTAAAAAAATTTTCTATATGCTCCAGATATTATCTAGACACCTGAGGAAAGCAAGTGGATCTTGCTGAAACGCGTTGTGAAACAAGAGCTTTATTTTAACAATAAAGCCTTACTATCTACAAAAAATCCTAGATTTTAGATCTATCATTAGCGCTCAAAAGACCGGTCATCTTTATTTTACCTACATTATCCAGATATTATCTAGTCACTTCTAGTACCTTCCTGTGGACTATTTCCGTTCGTTCTTGTCAATGTGCTTGGACAGGCTCCGGATTAGTGATTTTGGCTTTTTTTCTTGATTTCAGATCACCCGCAGTCTGGATTGCTGCAGTCGGGAATCATCAGCTGCTATGTTATGTATCTGACCTTCTCGTCTTTTTCTAACAAGCCACCAGAATACAGTAAGTTGTATCATTGCAGACCACGTAAATGTGAGCTGTATACCGGTAGTGCCCCTGTAGTCCTTCATACATCAGTCTTGTTCACGACCACTCCTTTCATTGGTATAAAAGCTCAGATGGGGCATGAACTGCTGCCAGGTGTGATGACTGTCACAAGGTGGCGCTATACACACTTTTATACAGTAAATGGAGAGGTAGTCTGAGAGGCCGAGATCATAAACCAGGAGGACACGACAGTACATGGAGGCACAGAGAGACTAGGTTAAGATACAAGCCAAAGGTCAGGGTTCCAGGAGATCATGTACAAAATACAGGGAGCAGGCGGGGACATGGTCAGGAGGAAGTCCGAGGTCAGACACAGGGAAGTCGCAACAGAAACAGGGGAGGACAGGCAGAGACGGGTAAACGCCAGTCCGGAGTCGAGAGACAAAGACCAGAACACTGAGCACTACGGGAGCCAACAGCACAACTGTAACCAGGAAGTACGACTGGCGTCGTCCTGAGCGAACACGCTCCCTAATGAAGTAGAGCAATCACTGGGAACGAGAAACATCTGCGAGAGCACCTGCCAAGGGCAGTGTGGAGCCCAGTGGTGTGAAACAACCAGCAGAGCATTCATCCTGCAAAACGCTCTGCACCATAAGCAAATATATACTGGCTCTGCAGGAGAGCACAGCAGAACAATACAGAATGTTCTGCACATAGGAATCTTGACACTGGGATTTTTAATGAATATGTTACAGATTGCTGAAGTTGGAAGAGCAACTGATTCCATATGTACGATCATAGAGATTATTTATTCTGTGCCCATGAATATATAAGACTTCTTCATATGGATAAGCCATTATAACACTTCTCAGGTGACCTTTTGTAGCGTGACTTTCCAAGCCACAGCTTGGGTTTCAGATGAATTTTTGTGGTGAAATTCATCAGTCTGTTGTGTAAAAGTGTAATTTTTTTTTTTTATGTGCATAGTTCTTACTAAATAATTTGCCTGGACGTTTGGTTTAAATTGTCTCCCATGCCTACTTCAAATGCCACCAGAATGAGCCGTAATACTTACAATGTATTAAAAGGAATCTGTCATCAGGTTTTTGCTATTTAATGTGAGCACAGCATAATGTAGAGTCAGCGAGCCTGATTCCAGTGATGATGCTTGTTGTAGTTTCATTACAATCCGTGTTTTATCAGCAGGAGATTATCATTGAAGATCTAGGTGTCAGACAGTCCAGATGATCTGTGTAACCCAGCCCCATCAGTGATTGGCAGCTTACTGAGAACGTACGGTGTACACAGGAAGCTGCTAATCAGTGGTGTTGGCGGGGTTATACAAAGCTCGGCATTCATAGTACTTGTACAAATACAGCAGAGAATATAGGGATTTTTTTGAAGGAATTAGGCCCACTGCCCCGACTTTATGCTGCTTTCAGATTTTATAGCAAATAATGCTCTTTGTGCTTTTTTTTATATGTGCAATTTAATTTTGTCAATTTTGCTTTATCTGTTCTTTATAGCTCTGGATGATGCTGGAAAGAACATCACAATCTGTGTCCCCAGCTTCACTAATGGAATAAGCCAAGATGAGCGTTGGGTGTCCTTGCTGGGCGCTTTCATTCTGCTTGGTTGCATATTATACTCTTGGTAAGTGGTTTCCCACTGGTATAAAGTTGTTTGGTAGTGGTGTTATGTGCAAAAACTCGAAGTCTCATGGTCTGTGTCATCCAAACTATCAATAATGGCATTGTCCAACATGCTGAGCCATTGCCTTATTTCATTACAAATCCTAGAGAGCTCAAAGGGGACTAGACTAGAATTTAAAGGGATTGTCTCAGCTTTAGAAATGAGCAATATATCAAAGTACTTCCGACAACAATCTGCAATTTATCTCTAATTAAAAATCATCTCCTCCTTCATAATGGGGGGTGGGTAATTTTGGAATTTACAGCTTGTTGCATAGGTTACCAGCAACCGTTGCAGTTTACAAACTGTGGTTGGGTTCCTAAATGAGGAATACACATTTGCAAACACTTTCCTATTGAGCTTGTGAGTGCTGCCCTGAAGCGGGCTGGGTTGCTTTGCTTCTCTGATGTTACCAAGGCTAAGTTGCCCCTGCTTGTAGCATTGGAGAGAGCACAGTTCATACCAGTGATGCAGCAAGGAGGCAGGAGAGCTGTGCACTCCTGAAGATGGACGAAGATACAGCAGGGGATCTGTGCACTCCTGAAGATGGAATAAGATGCAGCACGGAGGCAGGGGAGCTGTGTTTTTTTTGTAGATGGAAGATGATGTAGCAGGGGAGCTGTGTGCACCTTTGATGGAAGAAGATGCAGGAAGGGGAGCTGTGTACTACTGAAGATGGAAGAAGATGCAGCAGGGAGGCAGGGGAGCTGTGCGCTCCTGAAGATGGAATAAGATACAGCAGGGAGGCAGGGGAGCTGTGCGCTCCTGAAGATGGAATAAGATACAGCAGGGAGGCAGGGAAGCTGTGCGCTCCTGAAGATGGAATAAGATACAGCAGGGAGGCAGGGGAGCTGTGCGCTCCTGAAGATGGAATAAGATACAGCAGGGAGGCAGGGGAGCTGTGCACTCCTGAAGATGGAATAAGATACAGCAGGGAGGCAGGGGAGCTGTGCACTCCTGAAGATGGAATAAGATACAGCAGGGAGGCAGGGGAGCTGTGCGCTCCTGAAGATGAAATAAGATGCAGCAGGGAGGCAGGGGAGCTGTGCGCTCCTGAAGATTGCATAAGATGCAGCAGGGAGGCAGGGGAGCTGTGTGCTCCTGAAGATTGCATAAGATGCAGCAGGGAGGCAGGTGAGCTGTGTGCTACTGAACATGGAAGATGATGTAGTAGGGGAGCTGTGTGTGCCTGAAGATGGAAGAAATTGCACCTGGGAGGCAGGGTAGCTGTGAACTCTTGAAGATGGAAGCACATGCAGCAGGGAGGCAGGGGAGCTGTGTGCTCAAGATGGAAG
The DNA here is from genome assembly GCF_048569485.1 of Anomaloglossus baeobatrachus. Taxonomy (NCBI): domain Eukaryota; kingdom Metazoa; phylum Chordata; class Amphibia; order Anura; family Aromobatidae; genus Anomaloglossus; species Anomaloglossus baeobatrachus. The sequence continues at coordinate 861,001,078 of NC_134353.1, read as the reverse complement.
ATGATGTAGTAGAGGACCTGTATGCGCCTGAAGATGGAAAAAATTGCACCAGTGAGGCAGGGGAGCTGTGAACTCCTGAAGGTGGAAGAAGATGCAGCAGAGAGGCAGGGGAGCTGTGAACTCCTGAAGGTGGAAGAAGATGCAGCAGAGAGGCAGGGGAGCTGTGAACTCCTGAAGGTGGAAGAAGATGCAGCAGAGAGGCAGGGGAGCTGTGAACTCCTGAAGGTGGAAGAAGATGCAGCAGAGAGGCAGGGGAGCTGTGAACTCCTGAAGGTGGAAGAAGATGCAGCAGAGAGGCAGGGGAGCTGTGAACTCCTGAAGGTGGAAGAAGATGCAGCAGAGAGGCAGGGGAGCTGTGAACTCCTGAAGGTGGAAGAAGATGCAGCAGAGAGGCAGGGGAGCTGTGAACTCCTGAAGGTGGAAGAAGATGCAGCAGAGAGGCAGGGGAGCTGTGCGCTCCTGTAGATTTTAGAAGAGAATAACCCTTGGTATCTAGTAGTCAACACAATTTCCTATAGTTTTCATATAGCAGCCACAGTTCTTATGGTATATTCACACCTGCAGGTTTTGTTGCAGACGTTTCTGTGTTACAAAATCCCTTCCAGTTACCTGATTGAGGTTGATTTGGCAGCAAACACATGGATTTCTGCAATACCCATTAAAATGAATGGGGCAGTCACAGAAACTGCAACAAATCTGCCCAGAGTGACTTTATCCTTATTGTAACCAGGATTACTGTAAAATGATATTCGTACAACTGTGTTCTTGGCATAAACCATGCTTGTGTTCTTGCAGTCTCACGTCGACAACGCGATCGAGCTGTGATGCCCTCATGGGACGATACGGACCGCCTGAAGAAGAAGTAAGCGAACCTCTGCTTCCATTCCCATAGTTTTCCCCCAAAAGTTTCCAGATGTTAGCTGCTCAGGAAATGCCATAAGTGTTGTCACGAGCTGAGTCAGTTATGAGTCAAACATTTATTATTATTCTTTTACATTATCTTGCAATACTGTAACTTTATCTTTTACATATTTTCTCCAATACATAAATAGTATACAGAATGGGAGGCAGAGAGCGTAATGGGGGCATGTATATACTGAATCTGCTATGTTTGATATTAGCATTATTATTTGGTCATCTAGACAGATTTACTATATACTTTTGTTTCATCATTAGGAATATCTGACTCTTAAAGGGAACCTGTCACCAGATTTGGTTACTATAAGCTGCGGTCACCACCACTGAGCTTTTATATACGGCATTCTAACATGCTGTATATAAGAGCCCAGGCCGCTGTGTAGAATGTAAAAATCACTTTATAATACTTACCTAAACGGTCGGTGCGTTTAGATGGGTCAGATGGGTGTCTCCGTTCTCCGGGTGCAGCGCCTCCTCTTTCGGCCATCTTCGTCCTCCTTCTGAAGCCTGTGTGCATGACGCGTTATAGAAGAGCTCACTGTTGGTTGCCGCAGCTTATAGTCACCAAATCTGGTGACAGGTTCCCTTTAAACTCTGCATCTGACCAGTGTTGTCGAATTCTCCGTTTTCCCTTTTGTTGGGTGGCTATTAGAGATGAGAAAATAAATTTCCATGACCCAGGTCCAGAGACCAGGTTCGTAATTAATGGCCACTGGATTGGAGCCCTGCTATCCTCCTCCTACCTGCCGCCGCCATCCTCTTTTGATTAACCAGCTAGTTGCACCTACATGTGTGCATCATACCACTACAATAACACCACACCAGGCTAGATAATCAAAAGAGGCTTTGGGAATGACGACAGGTTATTGGAGGATTGCAACGCTTCCATCCTGTGGCCATTGAATAGGGACCTGGGTGTTGGACCATGGTCCTGCAAATCAATTTGCCCATCTCTAGTGGCTATTTGTACTATAATTTCCATTATTTGCTCTCTGAAGCTCTACAACTGGTAAAGTGACATGCAAAGATATACATATATGAATTTGGCTTTATCTGTAACCGCTGTTGGTTCTGTTGTGATCTTGTCAGTAGGATTAACGCTCCTAAGCCGTGTATATGATGGTCATGTAGGTCATAGAAATCTGAATAAAATGAAACCTTGATATCTGCGATCTGATTTCTTCTTCCAGAGATATCCATACTTTTTATATTTAAATGAGCAGTTAAGAGCTATAAGCACGACATGGAGCTCCTTGAGATTATTTTTAATAAAAGGGGGTGCTACCAGTGTGAGACATGTCACTAGCACAGAGCAGTAGAACTGAACTTTGCCTCCTTACAAACACATTAGCAGCTGCAGCTCCCACAGCTCTGCTGAAGTACAACAGTACTGCAACCCGGTCTGCCTGTGAGATGGAGGCTGAAGCTGAGAGGAACCTGCAGATGTGTCAGTTATAATCACATACAGCTCTGCAGGGCGAGCAGAGAGTGGCCATCACATATCATACCATCACATATCACACTATTGACTCCAGCTTTCATGTAAAATAAGCTCTGGAGGCAGAATATCCGGGAGAGGAGATCGGTGTCCAAACTTTAGATCTTAGCAGCTCATATACATATAAGAAAAACATGGATAAGATTTCGGATCACAGATATCAAGGTATGATTTTATTCAGCTTCCTATGACCTATATGCCCATATAGACAGCTTAGGAGGGTGGAGCCTACTGGCAGATTGCCTTGAAAGGCTCTCCAGACAGCAGTATATATGTATGTATGTATGTATGTATGTATGTGTACTCCCTGAACTTGGCACAGTCCTGTAACCTTGTACATCTACTAAACCAGACACATTTCAGTATTTCTTAAAGTGTGGCAAAGGAACGCTCCTGAATGCAAAAACATCCGAATGCAGCTTTCACCTTTTAGTAAAATAGGTCCATTCTTATGCGTATTACGGCTTAGGGTATGTCCAACAATCCGGGCACGCTGCGTTCCAAACGCAGCATGTCTTCTTTTGCGGTGATGCGGGTGGTCTCCGCGGGAGAATGCAGCGTCTGTGCACACGATCACGGTTCTGGGCGCAGCAAATTTTCAGTGATCTCCTGCCAAGAAAGCTCTCGGCTCCACAAACATGAACTGACCTGCTGCTCGCAAATCAGTTTACACTGTGGAGAAAAGACGCACAGTGGGCATGAGATTTCTATAAATCCATCTACTGTGCTTCTACTGTACAACGCAACTTTTTGGACTCTGAAAACGCGCTGCTTCCAAAAGTTTGCTATTCTTGGCCATTGCAATGTTCAACTGATGTAAATCTTTGACGTGTCTTAGAGATTAGTTTTGATCGGTTGTGTCTGGGTGCTGAGACCTCCACTGACCTGTAAAGCTGAGGGACAGAAGAGTATAGCCAGCCGACTGGCAGCAGCGCTCTCCAGAAACTGAAGACGGGCTTAATAAAGTCTGTGAATCTGTCTTGAGTTAATGAAGATCGCATCTGCCCTTTGGTTTCACCTGAATCCCCACGAATCAAAACATTTGGCATCAAATATTTTTTGTGAGAGTGCAGTTGCTCCTTAAATTAACCTAGGGTCATCTGATGGTCCATTTGTGGGTTTAGCAGACCTCAGGACGCCTAGGCACTACTTCTTGGCTGTACGTCTATTGTAATATGTTAGTAAGACAAGAACACACAATATTTAAAGGGAATTTGTCACCAGGTTTTTGCCACCTAATCTGAGAGCAGCATAATGTAGGGGCAGAGATCCTGATTCCAGCGATGTGTCATTTACTGGGCTGCTTACTGTAGTTTTGATAAAATCAATGATTAATCAGCAGTAGATTATCATTACACAGCTACTTGGCGTGCTGCAGGTAGTTCAGCATATTCATGAGCTCTGTATAACTGCTAGATCTGCAGCCGCTAAAACAGTGATTTTACTAAAATGACCGCAAACAGCTCAGTAAGTGACACATCGCTGGAATCAGGGTCTCTGTCTCTACATTATGCTGCTCTCAGATGAGGGAACAAAACCCTGGTGACAGATTCTCTTTACTTTATTTCTACAAAATCAAATTAATGTCATAATCTACTCGCCATTTAGCAATCTAAACATTGCACCGATATCAAGAAGGCCTTGATGACTAGACGAGGAGTGCCTCATCCCTGAATATTTTGATAAGCATTTGCCTGTGAGAAATGATTTAAGAGCTGGTGTCCTTGAAGTAAGCGTCTCCAGCTGAATGTTTTCTCAGATTTATTTATTTATAATTTTTTTTTACTATCGTGGCACGAGGCAACAATCTTCCTGTTTCAGCAGCTGTCGTCTCGCTTAGCTGTACTCAGTTTTGGTTTCCTTGTTTAGTGCAGTTGTATTTCTAGAGATACATTTGAGATCATTAAGAAATTTCTTGGTTGTTGTAGTTAGGGAATCGGTCACCAGATTTTTCTATCTAATCTCAGAGAAGCATGATGTAGGGGCAGAGACCCTGATTCCCGTGATGTGCCACTTACTGGGCTGCTTGCTGCAGTTTTGACAAAATCACAGTTTTATTTCCTGCAGATCTAGCAGTTCTCTGAAAGCTGAGCTCCTTATAACCCCACCCACAGCACTGATTGGCAGCTTTCTGCCTATGCACAGTGTACACGGCTTCCAATCAGTGGTGGAGGTTGGGGTTATACCGAGCTCATGAATATGGAGCACTACCTGTCAGCAGAGTCACTATTTCTCTAGTGATTATCTGCTGCTGCTAAGTGTGATTTTTATTAAAACAACAGCAATCAGCCCAGTAAGTGACACATTACTGGAATCAAGAGCTCTGCCCTTACACTATATTGCCCTCAGATTAGGTGTTAATAATTTTGTAACTGATTCCCTTTGGTTTGCAGCTTCAGTTTCTTATACCGTGTTTTTCCTAGAATTAGACACGGTCTTATACCGTACTTCTTTTTTTTTTTGTCTCGAAAAAAGTGCTACAGCTTATTTTCGGGTAGGTTTTATCAGCGCTTTTTTTCTAAAAAAAATTTGCCGGTACACATCTCTGAGGCGAGGAGCGGGGGAGGTGCTGTCCGGTGGCGGCGGCCGAGATTGAGGAGGGGGGGATGCTGTTGTACTGTCGGGCGCCCAGGAGATCCTGTGCACGGTTTACCTGTTGAGGCACTGGGCAGTCCCCATAGAGCTCCGCCCCCCGGCCGCATTGCCGCCCCCCTGAATATAAACTGCTTAACTTGTCCAGTGGACGGTGCGGCCCGGTTTCTCATTATTCAGTTTTGTAGTCTGTATGCTAATTTCAATCAAAAACTATGTAATTCAGATTTCAAAAGAAAAATAAAAAATGACTAATACTGTATAATCATTTTTTTTCACTTGCAAAATATGGTTTTCGACTTACCTAGGCTGTATTCTATAAGAAACGCCAAATTTCAACCAAATTCATCAGGATCATTAACACTAGCTGATGCAGGTTCGATAGAGCAGAACGTGGCCACCGGTTCTTCAACTATCATCTGATTTGTTTCTGTCTCCACATCTGTTCGGGGTCTTTTGTGTGCCGGAGCCGCACCGACCGTGAAATAGTGCGTTATTTTATCCATCGAAGACAAGTTTGACTAACAAAACTCAATGAACCCTGCTCCCTCCATCCTCCATCCCCCTGCTCCCTCCATCCCCCTGTTCCCTCCATTCTCCATCCCCCTGTTTCCTCCATTCTCCATCCCCCTGCTCCCTCCATTCTCCATCCCCCTGCTCCCTCCATTCTCCATCCCCCTGCTCCCTCCATTCTCCATCCCCCTGCTCCCTCCATTCTCCATCCCCCTGCTCCCTCCATTCTCCATCCCCCTGCTCCCTCCATTCTCCATCCCCCTGCTCCCTCCATTCTCCATCCCCCTGCTCCCTCCATTCTCCATCCCCCTGCTCCCTCCATTCTCCATCCCCCTGCTCCCTCCATTCTCCATCCCCCTGCTCCCTCCATTCTCCATCCCCCTGCTCCCTCCATTCTCCATCCCCCTGCTCCCTCCATTCTCCATCCCCCTGCTCCCTCCATTCTCCATCCCCCTGCTCCCTCCATTCTCCATCCCCCTGCTCCCTCCATTCTCCATCCCCCTGCTCCCTCCATTCTCCATCCCCCTGCTCCCTCCATTCTCCATCCCCCTGCTCCCTCCATTCTCCATCCCCCTGCTCCCTCCATTCTCCATCCCCCTGCTCCCTCCATTCTCCATCCCCCTGCTCCCTCCATTCTCCATCCCCCTGCTCCCTCCATTCTCCATCCCCCTGCTCCCTCCATTCTCCATCCCCCTGCTCCCTCCATTCTCCATCCCCCTGCTCCCTCCATTCTCCATCCCCCTGCTCCCTCCATTCTCCATCCCCCTGCTCCCTCCATTCTCCATCCCCCTGCTCCCTCCATTCTCCATCCCCCTGCTCCCTCCATTCTCCATCCCCCTGCTCCCTCCATTCTCCATCCCCCTGCTCCCTCCATTCTCCATCCCCCTGCTCCCTCCATTCTCCATCCCCCTGCTCCCTCCATTCTCCATCCCCCTGCTCCCTCCATTCTCCATCCCCCTGCTCCCTCCATTCTCCATCCCCCTGCTCCCTCCATTCTCCATCCCCCTGCTCCCTCCATTCTCCATCCCCCTGCTCCCTCCATTCTCCATCCCCCTGCTCCCTCCATTCTCCATCCCCCTGCTCCCTCCATTCTCCATCCCCCTGCTCCCTCCATTCTCCATCCCCCTGCTCCCTCCATTCTCCATCCCCCTGCTCCCTCCATTCTCCATCCCCCTGCTCCCTCCATTCTCCATCCCCCTGCTCCCTCCATTCTCCATCCCCCTGCTCCCTCCATTCTCCATCCCCCTGCTCCCTCCATTCTCCATCCCCCTGCTCCCTCCATTCTCCATCCCCCTGCTCCCTCCATTCTCCATCCCCCTGCTCCCTCCATTCTCCATCCCCCTGCTCCCTCCATTCTCCATCCCCCTGCTCCCTCCATTCTCCATCCCCCTGCTCCCTCCATTCTCCATCCCCCTGCTCCCTCCATTCTCCATCCCCCTGCTCCCTCCATTCTCCATCCCCCTGCTCCCTCCATTCTCCATCCCCCTGCTCCCTCCATTCTCCATCCCCCTGCTCCCTCCATTCTCCATCCCCCTGCTCCCTCCATTCTCCATCCCCCTGCTCCCTCCATTCTCTTTCCCCCTGCTCCCTCCATTCTCTTTCCCCCTGCTCCCTCCATTCTCTTTCCCCCTGCTCCCTCCATTCTCTTTCCCCCTGCTCCCTCCATTCTCTTTCCCCCTGCTCCCTCCATTCTCCATCCCCCTGCTCCCTCCATTCTCCATCCCCCTGCTCCCTCCATTCTCCATCCCCCTGCTCCCTCCATTCTCCATCCCCCTGCTCCCTCCATTCTCCATCCCCCTGCTCCCTCCATTCTCCATCCCCCTGCTCCCTCCATTCTCCATCCCCCTGCTCCCTCCATCCCCCTGCTCCCTCCATTCTCCATGCCCCTGCTTCCTCCATTCTCCATCCCCCTGCTCCCTCCATCCCCCTGCTCCCTCCATTCTCCATCCCCCTGCTCCCTCCATTCTCCATCCCCCTGCTCCCTCCATTCTCCATCCCCCTGCTCCCTCCATTCTCCATCCCCCTGCTCCCTCCATTCTCTTTCCCCCTGCTCTCTCCATTCTCCATCCCCCTGCTCCCTCCATTCTCCATCCCCCTGCTCCCTCCATTCTCTTTCCCCCTGCTCCCTCCATTCTCCATCCCCCTGCTCCCTCCATCCTCCATCCCCCTGCTCCCTCCATCCCCCTGCTCCCTCCATCCCCCTGCTCCCTCCATCCCCCTGCTCCCTCCATCCCCCTGCTCCCTCCATCCCCCTGCTCCCTCCATCCCCCTGCTCCCTCCATCCCCCTGCTCCCTCCATCCCCCTGCTCCCTCCATCCCCCTGCTCCCTCCATCCCCCTGCTCCCTCCATCCCCCTGCTCCCTCCATCCTCCATCCCCTGCTCCCTCCATCCTCCATCCCCTGCTTCCTCCATTCTCCATCCCCCTGTTCCCTCCATTCTCCATCCCCCTGTTCTCTCCATCCCCCTGCTCCCTCCATCCTCCATCCCCCTGCTCCTTCCATCGTCGATCCTCCTGATCTCTCCATCCTCCATCCCCCTCGTCTCTCAATTCTCCATACCCCTGATCTCACTCTATCCCCCCTGCATCCTTCTTCCCCCCTCACAGCCTGACACCCTCTGCACCCCTCTCTCATACACTTCACTCCTCTATCTTCTCCAGCTTCTTTCCCACTGGGCAAAACTCCATGGCTCCGCCCACCCGAGTCACATGTATGTGACATCATCGCAGGTGCTGCAGCTCCAGTTGCTGCTCTGCTTGTGCCTCTGCTCCACACATGGCTAATTTGTATAGGTTACAAATTAGCCATGTGGACAGAGCCAGAGGTGCTGGCCCTCAGCGCTCTTCAGATTTTCCGGTACGCCGTACCGGCACGTACTGCCGCAAAAAAGCACTGGGTCTTATTGCATGGACACTTCATTATTGAACCACGACTATAGCTTATTCTCGAGGTAGGGCTTATATTTAGTATAAATATACACCAAAAATGCTTAAAATTCCTACTAGTGTTTATTTTTGGAGGAGGTCTTATTTTTTGGAAACGCCCGGTAGTTGTTCCTCCTCGAAATCAAATATTTCAATAGTGATATACACACATCTCTTTAATCAGGGACCGGTGTGCCCGTTTTGATCCATTTTTGCAGATCACTTGGCAGATCTTATTCACATCGGTGGGATTGCCAAAAATAATAGTGCACACAGAAGCCATTGTGGGCTAGCCTGCTTTCGCAGATCCATTTATTGCAAATCAAATGTAGCCTTGAGGCCCATCACACGGCCGTTCGGAAAAGGATCAGAATATGGCATGCACTGGCTATAATGACAAACAACAGATCTTGTAAAAATGGATTTTTTAATATTTCCATAACATTCTGCATAGTCCATAAAACAGGGCACAGATGAGAAATCCGGTCATCTACACAAGCCCGCACTGTTTGTCTGGACTGGGTCACATTTTTATGAATATATGAATTTAAAATCTGGTGACCTGAAATTGTCAGTAAATAGTTGCAGATAGTGAGGCCGCGGGGGCATCTGCGGTGGTCACAATCGTGTGACAGTGGCGCTTTATGGAAATCCATGGGGGCGGATATACGTTACATATTGAGGCATGCAGATTCAGTCTCGCTCATGGTGTAGATCGGGGCCAGAATACATTTCCTTCTCTATTTTGTGGACATGATCTCTCTTTGTCCTGAACATCTGCCAAATATACAGAGACAGAGTTTCCTGTACGTCTGTCTATTTACGTTTTCTGTTATTCCAGAGGAATCCTCGGGTCGCTGATTTCTTCTTTTTTGCTTTGCTGTATTCTTATTCTCCCTAATACTATGGTCGCTTTGGGATTTGAAAGTTCATGAGAAAACTTTATCACTATTATATACCAAGCCTAGTAAAGCTAATCTGTCATCAGGTTTTTGCTACCTAATCTGAGAGCAGATTAATGTAGGGGCAGAGATCCTGATTCCAGCGATGTGTCACTTACTGGGCTGCTTAGTGTAGTTTTGATAAAATCAATGATTAATCAGCAGTAGATTATCATTTTATTAAAATAACAGCAAAGAGCTCAGTAAGTGACACATCACTGGAATCAGGGTCTCTGTCTCTACATTATGCTGCTCTCAGATGGGGGAGCAAAAACCTGGTAACGAAAGCATTGTCGGCTGCCAAGCTGCAGTTTATGCAGGCACCATAGTGCAAATGTTATCTTTGGTCCTGGCAATCTTTGTCTCCATTGAGGCGCACAATCCCAATCTATATGTCTGATACCTTTTTATTACTACAATTTTGTTTTGAGGCGTAAGTTATTTTTTTTTTTGTTTTTTTCTGTCTACTGTCAACTTCTACTTCAACTGTCTACTTCTCATGCTCTATTGACTCCTGTATTACAAAGATGCAATCATCTAGAAGCAATGCAGATATCTCCGTCATATGGCGCTGTAGGGGCGGCGCACCATATTGCAGCTTTACACTGGGTGCAGAATTATTAGGCAAGTTTTATTTTAGCGGATTTTATTTTCCTTATTGATCAACAACTATGTTCTCAATCAACCCAAAAGACTCATAACTATCAAAGCTTAATATTTTTGGCAGTTGGAGTGGGGTTTTTGTAGATTTGGCTATCTTAGGAGGATATCTGTTTGTGCAGGTAACTATTACTGTGCAGAATTATTAGGCAACTTAATAAAAACCAAATGTATTCCCATCTCACTTGTTTATTTTCACCAGGTAAACCAATATAACTGCACAAAATTTAGAAATAAACATTTCTGACATGCAAAAACAAAACCCCAAAAAATTAGTGACCAATATAGCCACCTTTCTTTTTGATGACACTCAACAACCTACCATCCATAGATTCTGTCAGTTGCTTGATCTGTTTACGATCAACATTGCGTGCAGCAGCCACCACAGCCTCCCAGACACTGTTTTCCCTCCCTGTAGATCTTACATTTTATGAGGGACCACAGGTTCTCTATGGGGTTCAGATCAGGTGAACAAGGGGGACATGTCATTATTTTTTCATCTTTTAGACCTTTACTGGCCAGCCACGCTGTGGAGTACAGTCATGGCCAAAAGTTTTGAGAATGCTACAAATATTAATTTTTACAAAGTCTACTGCTTAAGTTTTTCTAATGGCAATTTGCATATACTCCAGAGTGTCATAAAGAGTGATCAGCTTAACAGCAATTACTTGCAATGTCAATATTGGCTAAGAAAATGAACTTCAACCCCCAAAACACATTTCAACATCATTGCATTCCTGCCTTAAAAGGAGCAGCTAACATTGTTTTAGTGATTGTTCCATTAACACAGGTGTGGGTGTTGATGAGGACAGGGCTGGCGAACAATCAGTCATGATTAAGTAAGAATGACACCACTGGACACTTTAAAAGGAGGCTGGTGCTTGGTATCATTGTTTCTCTTCAGTTAACCATGGTTATCTCTAAAGAAACACGTGCAGCCATCATTGCTCTGCACAAAAATGGCCTAACAGGGAAGAGTATCGCAGCTACAAAGATTGCACCTCAGTCAACAATCTATCGCATCATCAAGAACTTCAAGGAGAGAGCTTCCATTGTTGCCAAAAAGGCTCCAGGGCGCCCAAGAAGGACCAGCAAACGCCAGGACCGTATCTTAAAACTGTTTCAGCTGCGGGATCGGACTACCAGCAGTGCTGAGCTAGCTCAGCAAGGGCAGCAGGCTGGTGTGAGTGCTTCTGCACGCACTGTGAGGCGGAGACTGCTTGAGCAAGGCCTGGTTTCAAGGAGGGCAGCAAAGAAGCCACTTCTCTCCAGAAAAAAACATCAGGGACCGACTGATATTCTGCAGAAGGTACAGGGAGTGGACTGCTGAGGACTGGGGTAAAGTCATTTTCTCAGATGAATCCCCTTTTCGATTGTTTGGGACATCTGGAAAATAGCTTATTAGGAGAAGAAGAGGTGAGCGCTACCACCAGTCTTGTCTCATGCCAACTGTTAAGCATCCTGAAACGATTCATGTGTGGGGTTGCTTCTCAGCCAAGGGAATCGGCTCACTCACAGTCTTGCCTAAAAACACAGCCATGAATAAAGAATGGTACCAGAATGTCCTCCAAGAGCAACTTCTCCCAACTGTCCAAGAGCAGTTTGGCACCCAACAATGCCTTTTCCAGCATGATGGAGCACCTTGCCATAAAGCAAAGGTGATCACTAAATGGCTCATGGAACAAAACATAGAGATTTTGGGTCCATGGCCAGGAAACTCCCCAGATCTTAATCCCATTGAGAACTTGTGGGCAATCATCAAGAGACGGGTGGACAAACAAAAAACAACAAATTCTGGCAAACTGCAAGCATTGCTTATGCAAGAATGGACAGCTATCAGTCAGGATTTGATCCAGAAGTTGATTGAGAGCATGCCAGGGAGAATTGCAGAGGTCCTGAAGAAGAAGGGTCAACACTGCAAATATTGACTTGCTGCATTAACTCATTCTAACTGTCAATATAACCTTTTGGTACTCATAATATGATTGTAATTATATTTCTGTATGTGATGTAAACATCAGACAAACACAATTAAAAACCAGAGGGCAACAGATCATGTGAAAATATAATTTTGGTGTCATTCTCAAAACTTTTGGCCATGACTGTAGTTGGATGCATGTGATGAAGCATTGTCCTGCATGAAAATCATGTTTTATTGAACGATACCGACTTCTTCCTGTACCACTGCTTGAAGAAGTTGTCTTCCACAAACTGGCAGTAGGTCTGGGAGTTGAGCTTCACTCCATCCTCAACCCGAAAAGGTCCCACAAGTTCATCATTGATGATACTAGCCCATACCAGTATCCCACCTCCATCTTGCTGGCATCTGAGTCGGAGTGGAGCTCTCTGCCCTTTACTGATCCAGCTTCTGGCCCATACATCTGGTCCATCAAGAGTCACTCTCATTTCATCAGTCCATAACACCTTTGAAAAATCAGTCTAAAGATATTTCTTGGCAAGTATCTTGACGTTTTAGCTTATGTTTCTTGTTCAAAGGTTGTCGTTTTTCAGCCTTCCTTACCTTGGCCATGTCCCTGAGTATGGCACACCTTGTGCTTTTTGATACTCCAGTAACGTTGCAGCTCTGAAATATCGCCAAACTGGTGGCAAATGGCATCTTGGCAGCTTCACACTTGCTTTTCCTCAATTCATGGACAGTTATTTTGCGCCTTTTTTTTGCCCAACACGCTACTTGCGACTCTGTTGGCTATTTGCCATGAAACGCTTGATTGTTTGGTGATCACGCTTCAAAAGTTTGTCAATTTCAAGACTGCTGCATTCCTCTGCAAAACATCTCACAATTTTGGACTTTTCAGAACCCATCAAATCTCTCTTCTGACCCATTTTACCAAAGGAAAGGAAGTTGCCTAATAATTAAGCACCCCTTATATAGGGTGTTGATGTCATTACACCACCCCCCTCCTCCTATACAGCTTGGAGTAGGACAACATGTATAAAAAGTATAATGTGATCAAAATACTCATTTGCCTAATAATTCTGCACACAGTGTATAGGATAAAGTAACAGGGTGTCCATGTGCCCCAGATGCGGAGAAAATCTTTTCAAGAAGTGGCTCTGTGAAAAATAAGATGAAAGTATATTTAAAAATGAGAAAAAAAAGTTGAAATAAGATTAAAAGCTACAACAAGGTCATGTGAGATTTCCACCATCTAGCAGTAAGCAGAGCATCACCTTTCTAATCCTGGCATGAGCTTTTAAAGAGGTTGTCTCACCTTCTTAAAGGGAACCTGTCACATCCCTAAACGCTGTTCATCGGCAGATTAATTATACTCTAAAGCTGCTCCGCTGCCCCGCTGAAATCCCAGCTACTAGGAGGAGATTAACTTTATTCCCCAGCAGCCTCAAACTTTCAGTTATAGAGGTGCGGCGTAAGTAACCACTGAGTGCATGGTGAGCGGCATTTGCAACAACGCCCCCCGGCACTGCCTGACAGCCGGATCTGTACTGATGCACTGCTGAGCTGGCTGTCAGTCAGCATCGGGACGTAGTTACTTGGTGTACTGAATGGTGACTGAAGTCACGCCTTTATGACTGAAAGCCAGAGGCTGCCGGGAGGAATAAAGTTAATTTCCTCCCAGTAGCTGGGCTTTCGCTGTGGCAGCTGAGCAGCTTTAGAACACTATGAATTGTATCTACAGGTTAATAAAGTCTGAGGATGTGACAGGTTCTCTTTAAAAAGGCAAAATAGCAAAGTACTTGTGAAAACAAGCTACTTTGCAATGTACCTCTTAAAAATACTTTTTAATCCTATAGTTTACTTCTTGTTGCCTAGGTTACCAGACACTTCTGCAGTCTTTCAGTAGTGACACTCGTGGCACACAATCTTAGGAAAAGAAGGTATATACATGTATAAATATCCTCCAAAGATGAGAAGTAGATATTTAAAATATTAAAACATTTTTGTAAAACCATATTAAAAAGCATAAAATAGTAACAGGAATTACCTTAGTGGGAGGGACACAGTTAAAGCCAGGGTAAACCACAGTGATGTAAGAGACCAATGGCTGAACATTAATAGAGAAGAGTGAGATGCTTACATGCCTACAAGTGAAGATCCAAGCATATGAAAATCTCAATTCACTAGACACCATAATGTAGACAAATATACCATACATATGGCAATAAATCAGTAACGTTACCTAAAGTAGTATCACTGCTGCATGAGGATTAACCAGCACTGTGTCCTTACACACCAACACACGTTTCGCTTAGCTTCTTCTGGGGAAAGCAAGGTGAAGAAGCGAGGCGAAACATGCATCGACATGTATGTTATTTTGAAGTGCCATTATTTATACCCGATATAAAGGACATTATTATTGATTTGAGTCTTTCAACTGTCCTCTTTCTCCTAAGCAAGGAGTGAAGTACTTCCAAGAATTTGCATGCGCTGGTCAGAAGCTGACTTGATCCAGCCACCTTCAGTGCCTCTGACCTCCTCCAGTGCCACAGAGTCAACGCTGTATCTGCTCACAGCATTGGAGAATGCTCAGTTTGGCCCAGCGGCTCAACGTGGCTGATAATCTCAACTTTCAATCATAAGGATAAGGATAGCAAGAAGTAAACGGGGAGGCAGGGGAGTTGTGCGCTTCTGAGGAATGAAGATGGGACAAACCCATTAAGGCAAATTTATGGCTATCGGAGTTTAGGGAATCACTTTAAATATTAGTGTCCAACACCTAAAAATGAGTACAAATAACATGCAAGTAAATTACCAGGATTCTGTAATCTTGATCCACACGTCTGACCTTCACCGTTATATAGATGTAACCAAGGAACACTTTATCTTTCAAATCATTCTAGATCAACAGTAGGATTATATGAAAAATATATTTTAGTAAGTTTGAAGGAGCTACAAGTAGTATACATGTATACCCTCAGAAGGCTGTAATACTAGCCATGGAAATGATTATAATGACTTTTTCTCCTCAGTAGATGATGATTTGCGTTTTAATTGCGTTTAATGGTAGATTACAACATCCATCATGTAAGAGGACACTAGGTGGAAGGAATCATATATGATGCCTTATGGTTCAGCGAGGACATAGACAATCTGATCTTCTGCATTTATGTGTTTGCAGGTGGCACGTTGCTGTTTTTGCTGCGGAAACAGTCATGACGGTAAAAATCAAATTTTTAGTCTTTAGTATGAATATACGTTTTTCGGTCTTTCCCCGTATTTCTGGTCTGACCCCCTTCTCTCCCCATCTTCAGGGCCTCCATAAAAGCACTGAATATTGTGCCACTAATATTTAATGTTGTATCTTTCCAATAATAGACCAAGAGCAAAGAGTTGAAGCAAAAGGTGGACAGATGGTGGCGTACGACGAGGAGATAAAGACCACGTACAGCTACGCCGGCTTCCACTTCATCTTCTTTCTTGGTACTTTCTACATGATGATGACAATCACCAACTGGTTCCAGTGAGTAGCAGGACATGGTCTCCAGTTTTTGTGATGACATTTTCCAGATTTCCCTTCACTGCCACTTTGACCCAAAGTTTTCTTAAGTCGTATTTCTTCTTCCTCCGCAGTTACAACCACGCGGACATAGAAAAGTTATTTGTCGGAAGCTGGTCCCCATTTTGGATCAAGATGGTGTCGTGTTGGGTGTGTGTGGCGGTCTACCTCTGGACTCTACTGGCCCCCGTCTGCTGCTCAAGTGGAGGATACGTAGTATAAATCTGATCCGACATCGTGACTTATCTGTTACATGCCCTTACTCCAGATGTGGCACAGCGTCTGTGTGTTTTTTTTATATTTTTTTTATTATTATTTTTACACTCTCCTTAAAGAATATTTTGCCGGACACTAAGGATTTTTAGACCCGTGTTCTCGCACGTGCAGGAACATGTAGACCATCGCTACGTCTGTCGTGAGAGTCACAATGTGCTTGTCCTTTATGTCTTCAGAACAATATTTCAGTGTCTTACATTTGCTGCTGTTAATTATATTTGTTTTTGTTTTTCTATTCCTAAACCTTTTATATATATATATATATATATATATATATATATATATATATATATATATATATATATATATATATATTTGTGAATAGGGCTATATATAGATGTACTGCACCACTACATAAAAAAACCTATTCAGCCATAGTGTGTAAAGCATAGCAGAGCAGTTTTAATGGCTTGGGGCTGTGAAGTAGAGTTGTTTGCGCTTCAATTAGGGATGTTTAATAGACACAGGTTTTGTTACGCTAGAACTTTATATTTGTTTAGCTTCCGAAGTCTTCCTCCAAACAAGCCCTCTTGCCTTGACTTATTTGTAAAGTAACCTGAAAAATGCAGATCAATCTATGAGCATGGTGCTATACCGCAGGAGGAGCCAAGCAGATTGCCCTTAAGATTGCAATAGATCAATCTATCAGCAGGTTTTTGCTCTGTAATCCGAGAGCAGTATGATATGCGGGTGGAGACCAAGATTCCATTGATGTCACTTGCTAGACAGGTTGCTGTTACATATATTACATATATAGTTACATAGGTTGCTAAAAAAAAGACCTAGGTCCATCTGCCCATTCCAACATCTTATCCAGATCATTTGGTAATCTTGCACTATCAAGGTCCGTTTTTAATATTCTACATAGTTTGGTGTCATCAGCAAAGACTGACACTTTACTATCAATCCCATCCACAAGGTATTAATAAAGATAGTAAAAAGAACTAATCAATAAGATTAGTGTTTTGTCAGCAGAAAATATGACTACAGGACTCGGGTGTCTCGTGCCTCCTGGTCTAACCCTACTCCAGCACTGATTAGTAGCTTTATGTCAATATACATTGTACACAGAAAGCTGTCAATCAGGGCTATGGAAGGGATTATTCACCGCTCCGCATTCCGAGCTCTGTTAGATCTGCAGCAGGGAAAACTGCACAACTTCTGCACCAAGTAAACTAAATGATACATTGCTACAATCAAGGTCTCTTTAATTGCTTCAGGCTGCTGTCAGATTACATAGCAAAAACCTGCTGACTGATTTTATTTAAATCTAATTAATTCAAATCTTATCTTTGCACTTTTTTATTTTTCAGGTGTCCAGTGGATGGTCTCATACAGTTAAATAGTTTCATAGGTTGAAAAAAGACCTGGGTCCATCTAGTTCAACCTTTTTCCACCAATTATATATTTTGTCACTAAGTAATTTATAACCAACAATGTTGTGTGTACTGAGGAAATCATCCAGCCCTTTTTTAAAAGCTGTTATATCTGCCATCACTACCTCTTGTGGTCGGCATTCCACAGTCTGACTGCTCTAACTGTAAAGAACCCTTTCCTATTTAGCTGCCGGAATCGCTTTTCTTCCACTCACAGTGAGTGCCCCTGGTCCTTACTATTGTTTTTGGAAGGAATAAGTCATGTGCCAGTCCTTTATATTGACCACACATGTATTTATACATATAAATGAGATCTCCTCTGAGACGTCTTTTTTTCTAAGCTAAACAAATCCAACTTTTCCCACCTCTCATCATATGGGAGGCCTTCCATTCCTTGTAGTAGTCTAGTTAGCCGCCTTTGACTCTAACTTCTGAATGTTTTTTTTAAAATGTGGAGCCCAAAACTGTATCCCATATTCCAGATGTGGCCTTTATAAGTGATCTATAGGGGGGTAACAATACGTTGGGATCACGGGTTGTAATCTTTTTATACACCCTAAAATCTTGTTTGCTTTTGCAGCTGCTGCCTGACATTGAGTGCTGCTGCTCAGTTTACTTGTAACCAAAATACCTAAATCCTTCTGAGGTCCCACGTCTTCTTCCATTTAATGTATACGCAGCTATAGGATTACTCTGTCCATGGTACATTACTTTACACTTATCAACATTAAATCTTATTTGCGAAGTGTCTTCCCAGTCTGACACTTTATCCAGATTGTTTTGTTATATCAAGGACCATTTTTAATATCCTACATAGTTTAGTGTCGTCAGCAAAGACTGTGACAGCTGTCAAACACAAAATAGGACCTCCCACTGGATTACTAAGCTTAAAAAGTGCACTTATCTAAATGATTAAACTGCAAGCTTCAATTTTCCTATAAGACTATATATCAGTCACTTGGCTCAGTCTGCCCTATAACATGTTGCCTGCAGATTGGACTTTGTGTTCAATGTGACAGTTTCCCTTAACTATAAAAACGTGCGAGTAACTTTTTGTTTTTCTGTACTTTTGTCTTCTCTGACATGTCCATTTGACTGTAGACCTAATTATCATCAGTAAGATAGGGGAAGATGTGCGGATGCCATACAGCTCCAGTGCCTTGGAGAGAACAGTCAATGACAATCCACCTTATCCACAATGTTTCCCGCTCCACCTTTATGGCGGAAAAGCTTTGCTGAATCGTCCCCATTTCCTCCCGGTGTAATCTGCACTATAGCACGGTCAGGGTACTACAATTTTTAAGTCAGTGTTTGCTTTATGTTCCATTCTATTGTACAATGCGACATTTTTGTGTTTAGCTCAGGTGCAGCGTATCATATTGTGTGCGTTTGCTATAGTATTGAGTTTTTAGTGATTGTTTAGATGTTGTTTTTTGGGGGGATTTTGTTGGTTTTTTTAGCTTTTCCAAGGAGATTTTAAGTTCTGTTGATTGCTTCATTGCTTAGGTCAGAAATGATGCAGATTTTTTTTTCTTATTTATTATTGCTTTACTGTGATATTTAATCATTAAAGGGAATGTGTCATTGGCGATCTGTATTTATAACACATAGAAACCTTGTCGTTTCCATACTGGGCTGTTCTAGATTCCTGCTTCCTCTTGTTTCAGGAAATCCACATGTATGTTAAATGAAGACTCTGACCCCATCATGGTGACGCATCTGATGAGCAGAGATTGTTGTGAAGGGGGGGATCTGCGACATCACCTAATGTGAATGTGAATCCACTGTTATCGGTCTATTGAAGTGTTACCTGAAATTGTAATTACCGTATTTTTCTGACTATAAGACGCTCCTTACCTTAAGACACTCTAGATTTAGACAGTAGAAAATAGAAAAAATATATATATATTTTTTTATTTTTTTTATTTATTTATTTATTTTTTTTTTTAACTTCCGGGGGCGTGTAAAGTGAAGGAGTCATTAGCGCTCATTTTAATATAATGGGGTAGAATAGTAAAGTAATAATCTATTATTAGTGTTCCTCTGCAGTGTGTGCATTGTACACGCACAGCTCTACTACATGAACAGTTACTTACACAGCTCTGCTACATGCACATTTAGGCTATGTGCGCACGTGTGCGCTCTGCACCGCACCTAAAAGGTGCGCTTCAGAGCGCAGCTGAAAAGCTCCGTTCTGAAGCGCATGGTGCCGGCAGAGAACGTGCGCTCTGCATGCAGCTCCTGCCATAGACAGAGCAGGGGCTGTCGGCAAAGCGCACGGAAGAAGTGACATGTCACTTCTTAGAACGCGTGCTTCGGGCAGCAGCCGAAGCGCTGCGCTCTAAGACACCACGTGCGCATGGCCCCTGCACACTCTCCATAGATTATGCAGGGGACGCAGGACGCATGCAGTTACGCTGCGCTACAAAGGACAGCGTAACTGCATGTAATTACGCAACGTGCGCACATAGCCTTACACTTACACACACAGTTGCTTACACAGCTTTGCTACATGCACATTTACACTGACGCACAGTTCTTCTACATGCTCATTTACAGATACACACACACACACACACAGCTGTGCTTCATGAACAGTTATACTTACACAGCTCTGCTACATGAAGTTACTTACATACACAGCTCTGTTACATGCACATTTGCACTGACACCCACAGTTCTGCTACACGCACAGTCACATTTACATAGACAGCTCTGCTACATGCGCAGTTACACCTTCATACACAGATCTGCTACATGCACAGTTACATACACAGCACTGCTACATGCGCAGTTACACTTGCATATACAGCACTGCTACATGCACAGTTACACTTGCATAGACAGCACTGCTACATGCACAGTTACACTTACATACACAGCTCTGCTAATTACGCATTTACACTTGCATACACAGCACTGCTACATGCGCAGTTACACTTGCATACACAGCTCTGCTACATGCAGTTACTTACACACACAGCTCTGTTACATGCACATTTACACTGACGCACAGTTCTTCTACATGCACATTTACAGATACACACACACACACACACACACACACACACAGCTGTGCTACATGAACAGTTATACTTACACAGCTCTGCTACATGAAGTTACATACAAAGCTCTGTACATGCACATTTGCACTGACAGCCAGAGTTCTGCTACACGCACAGTTACATTTACATACACAGCTCTGCTACATGCGCAGTTACACTTACATATACAACACTGCTACATGCGCAGATACACTTGCATACACAGCACTGCTACATGCACAATTACACTTGCATACACAGATCTGCTACATGAACAGTTACACTTACACACACACACTAACACACACTACACATGATCAGTCACATGACCTGAAAGGTTCTGAATTTCCTCGGACAGAAGGTCCTTCACCTGCTCAGCTCCTGCATCTTCTTTTCTGGTCCGGTAGCTTCACATAGAACAGTGCAGAGCAGGATGAGAGCCGGTAGCTCTGAAAACGCGGACAATGCGTCCTCCACAATCACCGGAAGCTGCCTCCAGACTATAAAGACATACACACTTTTTAGCATGAATTTTTCTTGTTGAAAAATGCCTTATAGTCTGAAAAATACTTATGCCTCTGATGATACTGAGCTTGCTGAAAACTCTTCTACAAAGAACAGGAAGTATTAGTCAAAAATAATCCCAGTGGCCAGTATGAGAACTACAAGCTTTCTATTTTGTTCCAAAACATATGATACAAAAAAAATTACCGATATGTAAAAAATATACATGGAACTCAAAAAGGTAAGTTAAACAATAGGTTATTTCCTGATGATACATTAATGACTTTTTAAATCCATTGAAGTCTGAAAATGTAGCTTCTTCGGGTTATATATGCTTCTCCGGCTCCTACAAATGAGATTTTTCTCCTAGTGCGCAGATTATAGGAGTTTTGCTTGCCCAAATGACAAGAGTGGTGCCATGTTCCAACTTGTCCTTTTAAATTAATAGTTCACGTTACAGCTTCATTTATTGTAGATCTCATGGGTATTAATTTCTAAAATAAGCATGAAATCTTAAACGGCTATGCAATAGGGTCAGTTTTAGCATCTGTTTTCCTCCAGGGTTTCTAGTGGGAATTGTACAGAATGGCCAGATACTCGTGAAGTTGCATCTGTGGCTCATATTTAGTGAGAAATAAAGGGTTAACATAAAGGATGTGTTTATGATGCTTGTATGTTAGTAATCTGACCATTCTGGATATGTAAGTAGTCAATTTGGTACACAATACATTCGGTTTTGAATAATTCACCTTTGCAGCCAAATATGAACATTTTATGGCTTTCATCTCCTCTTTTATTGTAAGGGCTATTTGTATGATACATAAGGGTCAATAGTATGTACTGTATATACTGATTATGTGACAATATTGCCCCAAACCACAAGGACCAATCAAAAAATGACCCATTTCATTATTTTGAGCAATAAAAACCCATATCTGATAGGCGACTTTAGTTTATGGACATATGAGACTGGACAAACTAAGCGTGCAATTCACCGTGTATTGTTCTGCAATCTGTGGTAGCAAAGATTGTGTATAACTAGAGAGAGACTTCTTCATTTATTACCATTTTATAATATATTATTATTATGTTATATCTCAATCGTACATTGGATTATTCAGAGTAAAATGGCTTTATTAAAGATCGTATATTATATTCTATAGTAATATAAACCATATAAAGGCTATGCATCAGCATGTGTACATAATTGCTAAAAACTTTATTTACTTTGTGTTACTTGAAGCTGTGAATCTTCCAGAGCCATTTAATAAACAGCTTTTTGTCTTTGTTGGAACTAAACTGATATAAAATAACTTTCCCTGTCTAAGGGCAACTTGGGATGGAGGGATAGATGCTGAGCTTGTGATTTGATTCAGTATTTTATAGAACAGCCTGTTTAACTACTGCCAGGACTTGTAGAGAAAGCATGTGTCATATTTTCTCCCATACAGAGAAAGCTTGTGAGTCCCGCTTTTCCTTACCCACACAGAGCCTACATGTCCTGTTTACCCTGTCAATTGATAGAGAAACCTTCCTGCTTATCCAACCTGCACATGAAGAAAGACCGTGAGTCCTGCTTCTCCCGCTCACGCATGGAGACAGCCTGTGAGTCCTGCTTCTCCTGCCCATGCATTTAAATAGCCTGTGAGTCCTGCTTCTCCCTCTCACGCATGGAGAAAGCGCATGAATCCTGCTTCTCCCGCTCACGCATGGAGAAAGCCCGTGAGTCCTGTTTCTCCCGCTCACGCATGGAGAAAGCCCGTGAGACCTGCTTCTCCCGCTCACGCATGGAGAAGACCTGTGAGTCTTTCTTCTCCCGCTCACACATGCAGAAAGCCTGTGAGTCCTGCTTCTCCCTCTCACTCATGGAGAAGACCCGTGAGTCCTGCTTCTCCCGCCCATGCATGGAGAAAGCCCGTGAGTCCTGCTTCTCCCACTCACGCATGGAGAAGACCTGAGAGTCCTGCTTCTCGCGCTCACACATGGAGAAGGCCTGTAAGTCCTGCTTCTCTCGCTCACGCATGGAGAAGGCCTGTGAGTCCTGCTTCTCGCGCTCACGCATGGAGAAGGCCTGTGAGCCCTGCTTCTCGTGCTCACGCATGGAGAAAGCCTGTGAGTTCTCCTTCTTCCACTCTTGCATGGAGAGCGCCTGTGAGCTCTGCTTCTTCCACTCTCGCATGGAGAGCGCCTGTGAGCTCTGCTTCTTCCACTCTTGCATGGAGAGCGCCTGTGAGCTCTGCTTCTTCCACTCTTGCATGGAGAGCGCCTGTGAGCTCTGCTTCTTCCACTCTTGCATGGAGAGCGCCTGTGAGCTCTGCTTCTTCCACTCTTGCATGGAGAGCGCCTGTGAGCTCTGCTTCTTCCACTCTCGCATGGAGAGCGCCTGTGAGTCCTGCTTCTCCTGCCCATGCATGGAGAAAGCCTGTGAGTCCTGCTTCTCCTGCCCATGCATGGAGAACGCCTGTGAGTCCTTCTCCCGCCCATGCATTTAGAAAGCCTGTGAGTCCTGCTTCTTCTGCTCTCGCATGCAGAAAGCCTGTGAGTCCTGCTTTCTAAGTGTGGATTTGGGAAACAAGCTTTCTTTGTTGGGCTGTGTATGTGTGTCAGTACTCATAAGCTTTCTCTGTCTGGATTTTGAAGCCAGGACTCATACATTTTTTTCCTTGTCCACGGTACAGTTTTTTAAATGAAAATATTTTATAACACTAGAAAATCATAACTTCCCGAGCTCTGCGTCTACTCCTTTGTCCTCTGCTGCCCTCGTGTAGGGTAATATAAGATGATGTTCATTGTTGAGCTGTTGTACTATAGATATATGCATAGAACTTTCCTTATCCTGTGATCCACATATACTGGAAGCTTTCACTTACAGAAGGCCAGGCCTGGGGAATGTGCCTAATTCATTACACTGTTAAAATGCTCTAATTAATTACTCTTATCCGGTATTGTGCAAACCATCTCTTATTATGTCATTAGTGGTGTCTGTGAAATCTTCTGTTTCATCTCTTCTAAATAAGACTCTGTAGAAGCTTGAGATTAGTTTATAAATTTGGACTGGGATTGTCCATGTAGTCTGCATGCTTACCGTCCGTAGTGCTGCCATGTTGTATATTTAGGAAGCCAGACAACTACATGTTATATTGCCATATCTTTTATTCCAGGGCTTATTATTACATTTTTTTTATTCAGTGTGCCAGTTCTCCAGTATACCAGGGCTGGTTTAATCTCCGTATGCCAGTTCTCCAGTATACCAGGGCTGGTTTATCTAGGTATGCCAGTTCTCCAGTATACCAGGGCTGGTTTATCTAGGTGTGCCAGTTTTCCAGTATACCAGGGCTGGTTTATCTAGGTGTGCCAGTTCTCCAGTATACCAGGGCTGGTTTATCTCTGTATGCCAGTTCTCCAGTATACCAGGGCTGGTTTATCTAGGTATGCCAGTTCTCCAGTATACCAGGGCTGGTTTATCTAGGTGTGCCAGTTCTCCAGTATACCAGGGCTGGTTTATCTAGGTATGCCAGTTCTCCAGTATACCAGGGCTGGTTCATCTAGGTGTGCCAGTTTTCCAGTATACCAGGGCTGGTTTATCTAGGTGTGCCAGTTCTCCAGTATACCAGGGCTGGTTTATCTCTGTATGCCAGTTCTCCAGTATACCAGGGCTGGTTTATCTAGGTGTGCCAGTTTTCCAGTATACCAGGGCTGGTTTATCTAGGTCTGCCATTTCTCCAGTATACCAGGGCTGGTTTATCTCTGTATGCCAGTTCTCCAGTATACCAGGGCTGGTTTATCTCTGTATGCCAGTTCTCCAGTATACCAGGGCTGGTTTATCTCTGTATGCCAGTTCTCCAGTATACCAGGGCTGGTTTATCTCTGTATGCCAGTTCTCCAGTATACCAGGGCTGGTTTATCTAGGTCTGCCAGTTCTCCAGTATACCAGGGCTGGTTTATCTCTGTATGCCAGTTCTCCAGTATACCAGGGCTGGTTTATCTAGGTGTGCCAGTTCTCCAGTATACCAGGGCTGGTTTATCTCTGTATGCCAGTTCTCCAGTATACCAGGACTGGTTTATCTCAGTATGCCAGTTCTCCAGTATACCAGGGCTGGTTTATCTAGGTGTGCCAGTTTTCCAGTATACCAGGGCTGGTTTATCTAGGTGTGCCAGTTCTCCAGTATACCAGGGCTGGTTTATCTAGGTGTGCCAGTTCTCCAGTATACCAGGGCTGGTTTATCTCCGTATGCCAGTTCTCCAGTATACCAGGGCTGGTTTATCTCAGTGTGCCAGTTCTCCAGTATACCAGGGCTGGTTTATCTCAGTGTGCCAGTTCTCCAGTATACCAGGGCTGGTTTATCTCCGTATGCCAGTTCTCCAGTATACCAGGGCTGGTTTATCTCAGTGTGCCAGTTCTCCAGTATACCAGGGCTGGTTTATCTCAGTGTGCCAGTTCTCCAGTATACCAGGGCTGGTTTATCTCAGTATGCCAATTCTCCAGTATACCAGGGCTGGTTTATCTCCGTATGCCAGTTCTCCAGTATATCAGGGCTGGTTTATCTCAGTGTGCCTGTTCTTCAGTATACCAGGACTGGTTTATTTAGGTGTGCCAGTTCTCTAGTATACCAGGACCGGTTTATCACTACAAATGTCACTCTTGGTTCCTGCCTTATCTATATCACTTGCTTCTGAGTACAATAATTTACTAACCAATGTAAATCGTTTAACTGAAAAATATCTAATATCCATTGCAATATGTTTAATTGGCTGTGTTATTTGGATCAATGATATTTAAAATGTGAAGAGTATGGAATAAGTATATAAAAGTAACCATTTTTCATAACCTATTTGTACATTCGGATGGAATAAGGGATAGAGAAGAATCAAGTACAAGTTAATAATACTGTGGGTCCTTGTCATGTTAGCTGCCATTTTGCTAAAAAAAAAAAATTAATATATTTTTTGGTTTTGTAAAGTCTGTAACATTTTGTACACCTTTTTGGATTAAAATTAAATCCATTGCCCCTTTTCTCTGTATTGTTACATTTTCCTCTAACCCTGGTCGAATGTCATATTTCAGTGTATAGTTAGGTTTCCGGTGTCATCTGGTTTGTGTTTACTCATCAGAACTTTAATTGTAGCATAAATGGAACAGTGTGTTTTGGCATTAATTACTGGGGAATTTTCCAAACATGATTACATGGGCAGTGAGTTTTACATTTTTTCTTTTTTTTTTTTTCTTTTTTTATAAAAGATGCACTTTTTCTTAAAAGAAATTGTAAAATTAATTTTAGCTTTCAGAGGTGTAGGCGATCGGGAAAAAGAAGTTCTGTGTTTGTAATAGCCCCACCCTTGTCTATTGACTATGTCAGGTATTGCAGCTAAGCTCCGTTTATATCAAAAATGGACGTCAACTACTCATTCTGGGTTCGTGCCCACGATCAGTGTTTGCAGCGTTTTGGATGTAGAGTGTTTTCGCCGCTTCCAAAACGCAGCATTGTACAGTACAAGCATAGTGGATGAGATTTCTAGAAATCCTGTGCCCACTGTGCTTTTTTTTTCCGCAGCAAACACTGACCTTCAGTGCAGCTTTCCAAGTTGCAGTATGTCAATTATTTGCTGTGGAGTCACAAGCGTTCTCTGTAGAAAGAACAGAAGAGAGAGATTGCAGTGCCCCAAAACCTGATCGTGGACATGGTCAGCTGCGATCTCCTGCGGAGGAGACTGACAGCCCCGCAGGTCAGGACTCGCCTCGTCCATGAAGCAGCAGGTCCTGATTGTGGGCACATACCCTAAATGTGATCCTGTATAAGTGAAAGCTTAATGCATGGACCATCATGCATTGAAGACAACTTGTCAGATCCCCTATCTTTTCCCACAGACACTATAGAACTATGGGTGCAGTGTCTCATATATCTGCAGCGTTGCATATATTAGCGAAGCAGGACTAGTCCGGAGGGACATCTATCGTCCTACATCAGATTGTTTAGGAACACCTCACTGCGTGTGACTTATAAAACAGATTAGCAGACTGTAAGTCACACCAGAGGAGGCGGGATTAGAGGCTACGAGGCAGGACTAGTCTTGGGAAAGAGACATCCTTTTGGACTACTGCTTCATTGGCATATATGATACTGCAAGGAAAAAGTTCACTCTTCAGACACTGCTACACTAAAAACATCTTGTTTGATTAATTCTTCATCCATAAATTCTCCTAGAGAACAGTCATTAGATCTGGGAAGTTACCCTTTACTGTGACTGGCCATTGGAAAAACTGTTTGTTTGTTTTTTTCTGATCAATCTCTCTTTTGGGAAATGATAGAAGAAGCAAAGTTGCATCTTGAAGTCCGGATCACATGTGGCAGCAGGTTACCTTCACCATTATGATAAAATATAGGCAATGAGTGGATAGCAAAGTCCTTTCTCAGCACGGGAAATCACATATTACCAGGACATCATCTATAAAACGCTTGCTTGTTCTTCCATTGTCTATGCGGGCCGCCTCTCAATCTTATCCTGCACACTCCAAAAATATACTTAGGTTTAATGTGAAACCTTCCTCTGTGTAGACATTTCTGCCTTTTATAAAGAAGTTCAGATCAAAGACGAAAAAGTGGCCATACACATTAAGGCCTCTTTCACACGTCCTTGTCTCCGGTACGTGTTTGGTGCTTTTCCTCACGTACCGGAGACACGGGCACACGTAGACCCATTAAAATCAATGGGTCTGCGCTCACGTGCGTGTTCTGCTATGGACTGTGTGTATGTGTGGAGCATATGTGTGCCCGTGTGCTCCACACGTCAACATGTCCATTTTTGTCCAGCATCACGGGTGTCACACGGAACACAAACGGACCACACGGAGGTGTTCCATGTGACACGCGCCGGAAAAAACACACGTCTGAGAAAAAAAAAAAACTTTACTCACCTTCACCAGCCCTGCTGCCTCTGCCGCTGCGGACACTTGCTTCTGACCGCCGCTCATTATGCTCATTGCATATTCACTTCACTGCGGCCGGAAGCTGCACCAGCGGGGAGTCGGCAGGACCAGAGACCGTAGATTAGCACCACAGACAGCGACGCCAGGGACAGGTGAGCAGAAAGTTCCCGTTCTCCGTGTGTTATCATGGATAGCACACAGAACACACGTGTGCCATAAACACGGCTCACGCAGGGCAATACGCACCTTTGACACGTCCGTGAAAAACATGCATGATTTTCACGAATGTGTGAAAGAGGCCTAAGGGGGTTGTCCAGTTAAAACAAGATGGGTAATAACTTGCTTATCGATGGGTGTCCCACCCCGGGGACCTGCATGGATCGATCAAATTGGAAACTTTTATATCATTACACAACTTTTTGGCATGTCTTCCCAACCATCGATTCATTCATTGCTTATGGGACTTTTGGAAACATCGGAGTGCAGCACTTGGCAGAATGAATGGATCTTAGGTCACATATTCCTACTACTGCATCATTCTAACAGGGATAAAAGTTCCCCGATCTATAGATCAGTGCGGGTCCCATCGGTCAGATCTTCATCCATCAACAAGTTATCATATATCCTTGTTTTCTCCGGACAAGCCATTTAATCTAAAGTTGATCAAAACGGACACCTTAGTGATCTGATGGGTTAGACTAAGCAAAGGTCATTAAAGAGTTATTCCCATCTCCAAGATCCTATCCCAATATGCAGTAGGTGTAATAATATTAGCAAATATCACCAAATGTAGAATAGTTCTTCTGATTTACGGTTTCTTACCTCACGTATAGGGCATTGCGGGACCTTAGGTATCCATGGTCACAACCACACACTGTGACAGTTATTTGCTCGTAGACGTAACCATGGATACTTAAGGTCCTGCAATGCCCTGCACATAACGTAAGAGACATAGCTAATCAGAAAAACTATACTACATTTCTAATTGGAGGTATTTGCGATTATTATTATTATTTTTACTACTCCTACTACATATTGGGATACGATCTTGGAGATGGGATACCCTTTTAATATTAAAAAAAAAAAAAAACTCTAAATATGATTCCATGCTTGTTCCCATAATTTGATTTTATAGTCCTAAATCTTCTAAATGGAAAGATTAAAGAGGTTATCCACCTCCTGCCCTAGCAAACAGCCGATGTAATATTGACAGGTTTTTCAGGTCATATCTCCTGAATTGAGGGCAAGAATTTTACATTTTGGAAGAACCACCATTGTGGGTTGGGTTTTTTTGGGGGTTTTTGAGCCAAAGCCCTAAGTGGATGTATTTATTAATAGGAAATGTAAAGGACATAGTTGTTCTTTGGATTAGAAATTTCAATGGTGTTTTTCAAAAAATTCTGAGTGTGAGAGAAGCCTTCTGGGCTTTTATAATAATTTTGCATTCCATCCAATATTTTTACAGTAAAATCACCAGGGGAATGAACCAAAACTCTGTAAGCGTGGAAATCCAAGCATCTTGTGGCAATTGGTATACATCATGGGTATGTCCATATCTGCACATAGACTCGACCCCCAAATCAGCCCTCTTGTAAGAAAATGTGCAGAGGATTTTAGCCTGCACAAACCCAGCTCCAGCGTCTGCAGTAATAGGAAGTTGTGCTTACACGTAACTTGAGATAAGACATTTATTTCTTTGGCAACATGCACAAACTTCAACCACAAGTTATTTTCTTCCTGTTATCGTCCCGTTTTGGATTCCCCTAAGAAATCATTCAGCTTTTTGGGGGTTTTTTCACATGTTTAGTTTTAAAGGAGTATTGCCATCTGAGCTGTCTATTCACATAAATGCAGTCCGCAGAAACCGAGGTCAATAGGGGGCTACCTACAGGGAATCTGTCAGCAGGTTTTTGCTACCTTATCTAAGAGCAGCATGATGTAGGCAAGGAGAATCTGAATCCAACAATATATCACTTAGATTACTGGCTGCAGCCATTTTGACACAATCTGATTTTTTTTTTTAGCTTTAGTCATGTAGCAGAGCTGAGAGAGCTGTACTTGCCCATACCTGGCTCTCCATAGAGATTTTACATTGACCGTGAGGTGTTAATCACATGTGGGGACGTGTTGGATTTCCCTGCACATGAGTTTCTGGTCCTGTAATGATAAGGGTCCTGCTTCTTAAACATAGCAAATAAACAAAAGATTGGACTGTGACAAAACAGGCAGCCCTGAACTTTCTGTGTTAACCCTTGCAGCATGCTTTCAAAACTCTGTTGACAGATTCCCTTTAATAAAAGAAGATATCCCTTTCATATACATTTATGTCCACAAAGACTTCACCTATAAATGTTATCTGTTGTCAAACCTGTTGGAACTAAAGACGCAGGTACAATAATCGCCTGAGGGCCAAATCCATGTTTGTCTTCTACGTCTCTATATGTGTATACCAACCCGCATAGAAGAAATCCTATTCAGTAGCGTCCATATAGTGCTGTAAAATATTCTCTAAGGCAGTGTTTCCCAAACTCCAGTCCTCACGTCCCCCAACAGGTCATGCTTTCAGGATTTCCTTAACATTAATCAAGTGATGTAATCATTGACAAGATATCACCTGAGCAATACTAAGGAAATCCTGAAAACCCGACCTGTTGGGGGCCGTGAGGACTGTAGTTTGGGAAACACTGGTCTAAGGGGTCGCCATTGGTAATAGTGTAACCCGAGCCCAAGTGTTCAATTTAGATAAAAGAAAAATAAGTGCTAATAATAAGTTAAGTGACGTAGATCCAGAGGTCCAAAGACACTGACGTTCTTATGTCTTAAACATGACATTTTACAGAACTTTTATATATTTGCCCCTTTTTTCTATTTAAAAAATAATTTATGGTTTTTAGCTTTTTGTACCTTTTTTTGGGGGGGGGAGGATTTGATAATTTATTATTTGGGATGTTAGAACATTTTTGGTATTTGTGGGCCAATTCTCAGGCTACTTGCATGTGAATTATACGGCGTATTTCTGACATGTCTCATGATAGATGCTGACGGGAGGATGTGATCTGCATTATGGGGAATGGAAAGATTTTATCTGAAGTTCTAGTTTTTTTTCCACAAAATCTGTCAGATAATGGGCATATCAGCTATAAGTTCACTTGTTATTTCTGTGAAATTAAAGTCACAATGTTTCCTATTTAAAGCCTTTTATATCCTTTTTAAACACTGTATTCTTAATAAAGTTTTGATGTATAAGTATCGTGTGTCATCTTCCTTTTGAATCTTGTATTGCAAAAAATGTATACTAGAGAACAATGTATGATCACTTGCTTTTTTCAGAAATAATGTAATCTACATTGATCAACATTTGCAGGTTTTTTTCTGTAAGGGGTACACCATGTCACTAAAACAGTGTTTTACAACAGATCCAAAGTTTATCAACATAAAACTTTTATTTTGCCCAAAACGCGATGATCATAATTAGAGAACAACAATGACTGTAACACAGAGAAAGATTATAAGTAAATTATCTGAAGGTAACAACAGTCACCAATCAGTAGGACGTGTACAGGCCTTTGCTTTGCATGACTTCAGCACATCTGTGGCCACAGGACATCACCAGTCTCTCACACTGCTCTGGTGTGATTTTGGTCCACTGTTCTTCCAGTCTCTTACACAGTTCTTTGACTGTTGTGGGTTTCTTGGCTATATCTTTGTCACCATGGATTTTCCAGAGGTTTTCTATTGGGTTTAGATCAGGACTCTGGGATGGCCATTTCATTGTTTCAGTGTTTTCTGTTTCAAGGAACTGCTTTACCCGTTTTGCTGTGAGATAGGGGGCATTGTCCTGCATGAAAATTGCTGGCTGATTGAGTGATGAACACAAGTAAGGAACCACATGTTGATGAAGAAGGTTCTGATACAGCTACATTGCAGAGTGAATGCAAGTGTGTATGAGAGGTCCAACTCCTGCTGCAGAAAACATTCCCCAAACTATGATACTGCCTCCACCACCTTTCACTGACTTCTTAACACACTTTTGGTTTAGTCTTGCCCCAGTTAGTCAACGAACATAATGTTTCCTATCAGACCAGATAAATTAAACTTGCTTTCGTCACTAAAATGAACTGTGGACCACTTCTCCTCTGTCCACACAACATACTCCCCACCAAAGGTGAGTCTAGCCTTTTGGTTCTTTTTGCTAATGAGAGGTTTGGTCATGCAGAGTGGGCTTTCAGTCCGAATGCTCTTAAACGTCGTGACACTGTGTGAAGAGACAGATTCTTACCCTGTTCAGTGCTGAACTAATGAGCAATTCCAGCTGCAGTGTTGAAATGATTACCCATGGAGATTCTCTGCATTTTCCTGTCCTCTTGCATTTGTCTTTTGAGGGCGACTAGCCTTCTTGGGGGACTTGAAAGAGTTTGTGATGTTATAAATATGCAATATTCTCAAAATCACAGACTTGGAACAACCAACTTCTCTTGATATGGCTGATAGGGTCACCCCTTTGGCCTTAATCTGGACAACCTGCTGCCGGAAGGTTTCAGTCACTTTGCAAAAATGGTATGTCGTTCCAAAGTCAGTGCAAGCTGGAAAGTTAGGCTGCCAGTTATGTAGGGTTTGTCAGGTAATTAAGAAAATTAGCACCAGATGCCAGATTAACACCAATAACTTGCAGGTATCTGAAAGTGTTCTCTAATTTTGATCAGTGTTCTTTTTCATTTATCTCATTTCCATTTTTATTATGTGCTTTACAATAAATTAAATTTATGAAATAAGTTCAGAATTCTGCTAGTTTACTCATGTTAGGATATAATCACATAGGACCACACAATGACCTTAACATTTAGGAAATTGTGTGTTCTCTCATTTTTATCTCCAGTGTATACAGTCAGACTTGGATAAAAGTGATTGTACAATAGATAAATGTACCATGTAAAAACACCCAACAATTATTCTTACTGGATATAAATACATTGAGAACGTGGAAGATACCCGCATAATTCACCGTATATACTCACAAATATCTGCCATATTGAATTAAACATAAATGACACATGCATGGTACCTGGGCTATATAAAGGACAATCACAAATTGTAGACCAAAGAGAGAGAAAACACGATCAAAAAGTCCAATAGGTGAATAAATTATTTTATTGGTCAAGTGAGGGGTTAAAACACCATAAAAGGAGATACAAATATACCCGGGTGCATGCAAACATGCATCAATTTACCACAGTCACTATAGATATAAAATGGTTAGATTATATGTCATTACAAGATAAACATATTATA
The DNA here is from genome assembly GCF_048569485.1 of Anomaloglossus baeobatrachus. NCBI lineage: Eukaryota > Metazoa > Chordata > Amphibia > Anura > Aromobatidae > Anomaloglossus > Anomaloglossus baeobatrachus. Next base: position 860,968,141 of record NC_134353.1, on the reverse strand, counting down.
AACTCCAATAGATGATGGATCAAAAATAGGATTGTATCCAAGAGGCCAATTGACTATAAGCGATGCATAGATATAATACTATAAGATACAATTGCAACCATATGGCAATACAAATCCACTATGCACACATTATAAATTCAAATAGTCAGATACTTCCATTTGAAGCAAGATGCTGTATATAGACCCACTATAATGGAGACTGCTAAACCCAATAGGGGCAAGAGTCTATGGGCAGCCTCCCATAAAAGGCAACCACTGTATCCAAGGAGCTTATGCAGGTATTTACCTAAGCGTGACAGCAGGATTATGGCAGGCAGGAATGGAGCCGGGTACACAGGACGCCCTACACGTGTTTCGGCACACGCCTTCGTCCAAGTATTTAACTATCCACACACCAATCGGTGTGTGGTAACTTAATTGGTGACGCATGCGTCGCCATAGGAACCCCCATCAACAACCGGCCGCCACGTCATGACTGGGGAGGGCCGTCCATATCGCATGACCGGACTCCTCCCCACTCATATTGATACAGAAGCCGGAGGACGACAGGGGAACAACAGCGCGCATGCGTGAAAGCCGCAAACACACAGATTGTGTGAAAGGTATGAAGTATAGGGGAAATAATCATGTGCTGACCAACGATTTCTAATGATTAGTATAATACACGTTTAAACATATAATTCAAAAGCACAAAACTAGAGATGTTTACAATAGAAACGGGAGGAATATATATAACAGTATGACTACATGGTATATAGATATATCCAAAATACAATCATATCTATATATAATATATAATCAAGTATATGCACAATAACATAGCCATATAGGTCGATCCATGTACATACAAGACATTACAAATAGGCAATAAAGAGCATATACATGAATCCATAAATAATAATTCATGTCATAGCATAATCATATCATGTTCTTCCGTTTCATATACTTGATCCCCAAGAGGATGCATCAACCAGATCATAACGTTAATAATATGCTACCACCCTAAAAAACAATTAAAAACAATTAAAATTAGTATGTGCCACCAGAAAACAACAATCATGGTTGTCATAATCTCATAAATACGGAACAAAGCTAATGTTTTCATTGAGACCAGATGGATATAGAGGAGGAGTCAATGCGAAATCTAGAAGTGACATCAAAAATTTTTTTGAATTGAATTCTTTAAATCAGAATGAGTCAAATATTCGGATTACCTATCAATGGTCATCAACGAGTATTGATCTTCTGGACGTGACACTAAGGAGAGACGACCAAGACTTTATACAGACAGACCTTTTCAGAAAACCATCGGCTACGAATGCCCTATTGCATGCGACTTCCTCCCACCCTAGGTTTATGATTAATAGTATCCCCACCGGACAATTTTTGCCCTTAAGACGCATCTGTTCAACTGACATGGACTTTGAGCTACAATCAAGGGATTTAATGATGAGGTTCAGGAATCGAGGGTATAGTAGGAGAGTCTTAAAAAGAGCATACCATCGTGCTAAACACTCTGCCAGAGAGTCCCTCCTTTACCCTAAGTATGATAAAGACACACATACTAAGGATGTAATAAGATTTATTACGAGTTATAATTCTGAATCGGAACATATCCGAGTGTGTCTGAAGAGGGCATGGCCGATTCTTCAAGCTGACCCGGTTTTTGCTAAACTATTACCTAACGAACCAAAAATAACTTTCCGTAGATCAAAAAACCTAAAGGACCTTTTGGTTCACAGTCATTACGAGGATAATAGACAGAGAACCCTCTGGGATTTACCCCCCAAAAGTGATCAAGGTAGATGTTCCCCATGTGGTACTTGGCATGGCCGAAACACGTGTAGGGCGTCCTGTGTACCCGGCTCCATTCCTGCCTGCCATAATCCTGCTGTCACGCTTAGGTAAATACCTGCATAAGCTCCTTGGATACAGTGGTTGCCTTCTATGGGAGGCTGCTCATAGACTCTTGCCCCTATTGGGTTTAGCAGTCTCCATTATAGTGGGTCTATATACAGCATCTTGCTTCAAATGGAAGTATCTGACTATTTGAATTTATAATGTGTGCATAGTGGTTTTGTATTGCCATATCGTTGCAATTGTATCTTATAGTATTATATCTATGCATCACTTATAGTCAATTGGCCTCTTGGATACAATCCTATTTTTGATCCATCATCTATTGGAGTTTATAATAGCTATGTTTATCTTGTAATGACATATAATCTAACCATTTTATATCTATAGTGACTGTGGTAAATTGATGCATGTTTGCATGCACCCGGGAATATTTGTATCTCCTTTTATGGTGTTTTAACCCCTCACTTGACCAATAAAATAATTCATTCACCTATTGGACTTTTTGATCGTGTTTTCTCTCTCTTTGGTCAATTATTCTTACTGGTCATGTATAAGGTATTCAGCTGGTAAAATAGACCTGTTTAAAGGGTTATTTTCATCTTTGTTGCTCTGGAATGAACCGCTCCCCCGCCTCATGCTTCATGCTTGCTGGGGATGGAGCACTCAGATGCTGCACACAGAGGAAACGTTGCCTCTGCAAAATCGGTGGGGTGCACTGGCACAGAAGCTGGTGGGATTGGGAGCTAATTGTGCCCTTCAACGATTAGGAAAGTTTCGGGTCACACGGGTTTGAAAGAGGGGCCGTTCTTGTTTAGGAGACTGGCAGCCGCCGATAGACTGCGGTTGTGGCCTGGACTTACATAAACAGCAGTACACAATAAAGTTAAAAATCCCTCAAGAAGAAGATTTTTCATAACGAATAGCCAAGTTGCTTGTTTTTATCCCTACAATTCAAAAGTAGGGTAACTTAGATATTTCCTTATTTTTTAACGAAAAGCACATTTTTTTCAATGAAGCTAAATTAAATTAAACAGAAATACACTCTATACATTGTTAATGGGGTAAATGATTATTCTAGCTTCAAACATCTGGTTTTTAATGCAATATCTACATAGGTGTATAGAGGCCCATTTCCAACAACCACCACTCCAGTGTTCTAATATTACATTGTACTTATGTTTTAGAAGGCTGTTTATAAATCCCTTGAAAACCCTTGTGCAAGTATGTTAACACAGCTGAAAACAGTTTTGCTGAGTAGAGAAGCTTTAAAACTGACCTTCCTTTGAGCTAGTTGATAATCTGGAGCATTACATTTGTTGGTTCCTTTAAACTCTCAAAATGGCCAGAAAAAGAGAACTTTCATGTGAAACTCGACAGTCCATTTTTGTTCTTAGAAATGAAGGATATCCCATGCGAGAAATTGCCAAGAAACTGAGGATTTCCTACAACGGTGTGTACTACTCCCCTCAGAGGAGAGCACAAACAGGCTCTAACCAGAGTAGAAAGAGAAGTGGCAGGCCCCGCTGCACAACTGAGCAACAAGACAAGTACATTAGAGTCTCTAGTTTGAGAAATCAACGCCTCACAGGTCCTCAACTGCAGCTTTATTAAATAGTACCCACAAAACACCAGTGTCAACATCTACAGTAAAGAGGCGACTCCGGGATGCTGGCCTTCAGATCAGAGTGGCAAAGAAAAAGCCATATCTGAGACTGGCTAATAAAAGGAAAAGATTAATATGGTCAAATGAACACAGACATTGGACAGAGGAAGATTGGAAAAAAGTGTCATGGACAGACGAATCGAAGTTTGAGGTGAACTATTTAGTGAAGAAGCAGGCGGCTGGTATTCTATCTGTAATGGAGAGACCAGCCCAGTCACCAGATCCCAACCCTATTGAGCTGTTGTGGGAGCAGCTTAACCGTATGGTATGTAAAAAGGGCTTCTGGAAGCATGGGGTGAAATATCTTCAGATTACCTCAGCAAATTAACATCTAGAATGCCAAAGGTCTGCAAAGCTGGAATTGCTGCAAAGGAGCATTCTGTGATGAAAGCAATGTTTGAAGGAGAAAATTATTCTTTCAAGTAAAAATCATTATTTCTAACAGTCAATGTCTGGACTATATTTGATATTCATTATGCAACTCATTTGATCAATAAAGTAGGATTTTTCATGGAAAAGACAAAGTTGTCTGGGTGACCCCAAACTTTTGAACTGTAGTGTATTTTGCAATTTTAACTATGATGATAGTAACTTTTTTTTTTTTAAGTCCCACTTCCAAGGACTGCCTTAAAGGGAATCTCTCAACAGGTTTTTGCAGCCTCATCTGACAGCAGCATGATGTCGGCAAAGAGACCCAGAGTTCAACAATGTATCATTTAGCTTACTGTGTGCAGCTGTTCTGACACAGTGAAAGATTTTAGATTTTGCATGTAGCAGTTCTGGGAGAGCTGGCTTTCAGTGTTCATTTCCGTAGACAAAAGCTGCTAATCACAGAAGGGTGCTGAATCTGACTACAACTCAATTAATGCTACAATTAGTGCTGCTAAGATTCACTAATGATAAAGATAAAAGGCTTAAACTTAAGGTACTGTCACACATAACGAGATCGCTAGCGAGATCGCAGCTGAGTCACCGTTTGGTGACGCAGTAGCGATCCCGTTAGCGATCTCGTTATGTGTGACACTTACCAGCGATCAGGCCCCTACTGTGAGATCGCTAATCGTTGCAGAATGGTCCAGGCCATTTTCTTCAAAGGCGATGTCCTGCTGTGCAGGACACATCGCTGTGTTTGACACTGTGTGACAGGGTCACAGTGACTGCTGAGATCGTTATACAGGTCGCTACTGCGACCTGTATTGTTCCTGCATCGCTGGTAAGATCTGACTGTGTGACATCTCACCTGCGACCTCCCAGAGACTTACCTGCGATCCCTATCAGGTCGCATCGTTTTCGGGATCGCTGGTAAGTCGTTGTGTGTGACTGGGCCTTAACATTGCAGGTAAACAAAAGCAGACTATACGATAACAGCACAGGGCTGAATTTTCTGTTATATAACTCTTACAGGATGCTGTCTTCAGATTACATTGCAGAAACCTGCTGATCGAGTCCCTTTAAAAATGCCTCAAAAAGGCTGGAACCACCTGCTTTCATGTGCAATTTACCATAGGTAAATTTCACCCCTTTGAACATCAGACATGACTGAATTTGCCAGAATTGGGTACAAAAAAATGGGATTGTTTGAAGAAAAGAAACTATTACCATACTGTGAGACTGATGTGGGATTAGTGGATGAGGGCAGGTATATCTCACCCCGGTGTCGGTCCTATGTGACTTAGCCTGGTCAGGATCACCTGGTTGCTAATGGATTAATGGGAGGTGAAGGACTGATGTAAAAGGAGTCTGAGAAGTTGGGGGAGGGTCTCCATCTGGGAACACAGTAAGCCTGTCTGTGTAGGAGACACTTGTGAGGAGCAGTGCCTGATGTTTGTATGGTTTAGCTGGAAGGGAGAAGCCCTCCAGTTGGTAGTTAGGATAACACCGTGTATAGTTAGTGCCGGACAGGCAAGGATTTATTTTGTTGGTGTTTTTCTTTTGTTTATGCTTCACTGCAATAAACCTGACCAATCGTCAGTTACACCTTGAATTCGGCTGTCTGCCTGAGGTGAATACGTGCCCTTTGAACCCAGCAAAGGCGATCCCCGAGCGTGTTACCACAATACATAATCCATTTTTTTTTAATAATCCCATTTATTTCAAATTGAAATAAATATACTGTATATCTTAACAAATAAACAGTAATTATATCCCCTTTAAACTGACCATACACGAGATAGCCATGTTTTCTGACTCCACCATAAACATATATGCCCAAATTGCCCCTACATACCCTGATAAACGGCCCTTATGCTGTAGATATTACATTGGTGTTCCCCCAACTAATCGTGAGATCCCTATCATTGACTCCCCAGTAGGTTGTTTACTCAATAAGTTGCACAACAGAAATGTGTCTCCAACACATAAACACAGGAGTACTTTTTCATAAAATGTCAATTTTTATTAAAGATATAGAAAAAACACAATTGTTTAAAAATACAATATTCATCAGTATGTGAGGATACGCCCTTGCCTCCATCCCGCTGAGGAAGCGATAGCGATACGCGTTCGGGACTGGGAGTTACTTTCCTTCCCTCCACTGTCTGCGCCCGTTGCTTCGTTCCTGTCCACATATGGGTAAGCTTTTAATCATGCTTTAGACTTCATTGAAAGATTGTATAAGTCTGATACTTTCCCTGGGCAGCTTTGTTAGCGACTTACTCTTTACTTGCAGGCAGCAGATCCCCTAAATTGTGTATCATGAACTAATGGGTTTAACTGTTTCTGCTGTTATTTTAAATGCAATATGCCTTCTGTTTGCATTTAATTATTGGGCGCATACATACACTATTGTGGGGGGTGGTTGTAAGTAGAAGTCCTCCTTTTGTATCCTCACATACTGATTATCGCAGCACAGGAACATTTTTTTTACGCATCCAATTGTGGAAATTATTATTATTATATAGACCTACTGATTAAAATTAACTTTTTGGGAAATCCCCTTTAATACTAGTTTCCAGAGTACACAGAGAATGCTCATGGTTGTGGATTCATTATCAGCACTTTGTCCATTTTTATTTCTTAAAAATGTTTGGTTTAACAAGTTATCACCTTTCTCCAGGACAGATGATAACTTGTCATTCAGTCGGAGTTGGATCAGACCACTGGGACCTGAATTGATAATTAGATCATGGAACTTTTATTCCTGTTACAAGATGGTAATGCAAGTCGCTGTACCGTCGCGACATTCATTCTCTAATGGGCTTCTGGAAATAGCCGAGGCCAGTGCTGGATAGCCCAAACAAGGAATAAATAGAGCACAGGCCAAACAGGCGCACTTCTCCATTCTTATTGGGATAAAGGTTCCCATTCTGCAGTCCCAGCAATTGGACCCCCACCGATGAACAATTTATTACCCATCCTACACATAGGTGATAACTTATTGTAACCCCTATAAGTCGTAGTAGTCCATTATACAACCTGAAAAAGCTGAAGCCCTATTACACAGGGATCCTGCTTCATGCACCGAACTGGTGAGACACATTCACTTCCACATTCATATCCCCCCATGGTAGAGGATTAGATGTGTAACAATCCACAGGTGTAACAATTCAGTTCATGAAATTTCTTCCTTCCTAAATTTCCATGATCACTTGTGAATGTCATTATTGAAAGGTCTTAGCAACCCACAGCAAGTCAGCCATGAAGTGAAAGCCACGTAAAGGTACAAAGTGGTGTCACCAAGTGCTGAGGAGCAGAGGGCATAAACGCCCAAACCTCCACTGGTGTTAACAGCACAAAAACGGCGCACAAGGAGTTTCATGGCTTTGGTTTTCATGTTTGAGCAGCTGTAAGCAAGCCTTATATCACCAAGCACAATGCCAAGCATTGGAGTGAATGGTATCAAACCACTACAGGACTCTCTGCAGCAGTAAAAAGGTGTTCTGTGGAGTGACATTTTTCTCTAGCAGTCTGAATGAGTCTGGTTTTGGCAAATGCCATGAGAACATTACCTGTCTAACAGCATTGTGCCATCTGGTGGAGGAAAGATTACACCATAGGGTTGCTTTTCAAAGGTCTGTGCAGGATCCCTAGTTTAAGCAAAGGCACGTCTTAATGTTTTAACATACCATGACCTCATGGAAGATTGCAGCTTCCACCTTTCTGGGAAGAGTTTGGGGAAAGCCCTTTTCTGTTCCAACATGACTACCACAGTGTTCAAGGCATGATCAATAAAGGCACAGTTGAAGAATTTGGGTGTGTACGGCTACCATGTGCTCTGTTGTGCATCATTTTCAGCTGTATACGTCTATTGAAGACGGACACCAAGGCATAGTAGACTGTCTGGGTGTCCGTCTCCAGTAAGCGTATACTCCCGAAAATGATTCACAACAGAGCACATGGTAACTCTCTTTGCACCATTATGTCAATGGCCCCATAGGCGCATACATCCGAATCTAGTTTTGCGGGGGTTCAGACAGAAGCCCCGATGGGATCACTGAATGGGGAGAGGAACAGAGTGTGAAAACGGCCTTAGACAAGACGATCTGTGGCATTCCTTATGCTAGAAATCTTACTCTCTGACTGGAGAATGATTTGTGTTGATGTGCACGGAGGAGCACACCACTTGTCGGACGCTCCTGATTGTTCCCCCCCGCAATACATCTGTGTACGTGTGTTGTATGAGTGTATTAATATAGTCACTGACTGCCGTCTTCTCTGGGATCAAGCGCCGTTCTGCTCTTCTTTTGAGTGATGTTATCACTCTTCAGACTTTCCAGGTCTCTCTGTGCTGTGCATGACCCATAAATGGCTTTTAGTCTACAGTGTGTCCACCCATATCCTGTCCACCGCCATTAACTTGAGAATGGCGGCAGCTATAGGCATAGAAGTGGTGTCTAGGTATAGTAAAGTAGACATGTGCTACACAATGAAACCACCTACAGCGCCACTTGGTGGGAAACAACGGAGTTAGCATTTTTATTTGGAAAACGGAACGTGATAGAGAAAAAAAGTGAATTACAAAGTTGTAAGGCATCATCAATTCAATACGAATCGACACCTTGCATACAGAAATGCTATGATAAGAACGTGTAAAACTCACAAGGCTGCGGACATGAAGCGATACCTCATGGAGACCTTCATACAAGTCATTGGGTATGATGGCTGCGTGGAGTGGCCTCCACGCTCACCTGACCTGACCCCATTGGACTTCTTTCTGTGAGGTCACATCAAACAGCAGGTGTATGCGACCCCTCCACCAACATTGCAGGACCTACAACGACATATCACAGATGCTTGTGCAAACGTGTCACCTACCATATTGCACAGTGTGCAGCAAGATACAGTATGCTGTCCAGAGTCCAGATGTGCATTGCAGCTGACGGTGGCCGCTTTGAGCATCAAAGTTAAATGAGCGCCATATGCGTGACAAGCATTCAAGGTTTCGGAGGGTCAGGGGTTTCATATCATAGCAATTCTGTATGCAAGGTGTCAATTCGTATTGAATTGATGATGCCCTACAACTTTGTAATTCACTTTTTTCTCTATATCGTTCCGTTTTTGAGATAAAAATGCTACCTCCGTTGTTTCCTACCAGGTGGCGCTATAGGTGCTTTCATTGCGTAGCGCATAGCTACTTTACTATATCTAGACACCACTTCTATGTCTATAGCTGCCGCCGTTCTCAAGTTAATGGAGGTGGACAGGATATGGGTGGACACTATAATATAATCCACTATCTCATTGCTAACTTTCATCTTGATCATTTAAAATCCAGTTTCCGCTCCTTACACTCTACTGAAATGAAATTGCTCTTACTAAAGTCTTTAATGATCTACTAACAGCTAAATCCAACGGTCACTACTCCCTGCTGATTCTCCTGGATCTCTCTGTAGTATTTGACTCTGTACATCATCTGCTCCTCCTCACGATGCTTCGCTCTATCGGGCTAAAGCACATCACTCTCTCCTGGTTCTCTTTCTTTCTACTTCTCTATTTGCTCCATTAAATACATCTTCTTCTTCTTCTCTTCCCCTTACTGTCAGAGTTCCTCAAGGTTCAGTCCTAGGTCCCCTCCTGTTCTCTCTATACAGCACTCATATTTGACAAATCATCAGCAGATTTGGTTTTCAGTTCCTATGCTGATACACATCGTCCACTGACATCACCCCTGTATTACTACAAAATACTAGTGATTGTCTGCTGTCTCTAACATGATGTCCTCCTTCTATTTAAGGGTGCATTCACACGAACATGCGACTCGTACGATCATCGGATCGCATCACTTGGCGCAGCTGGCTTCTCTCCTGACAGGAGCCGGTCTGTTGCATGTATTTCTATGCAGCTGAAATGCTCCTGTCCAGAGAGTTTGCAGCCATACCACATGATGCCGATGCGAAACTTGCAAGTGTGACTCCGGCCTAAAACTGAGTCTGTAAAAACTGAACTCTTTTAGTTTCCACCCTTTCCTAACCTTCCTAAACCTAATATTGCTATTTTCGTGTGTGGGGAGTGCTAACATGCTATTAAATGCCCATTACCTAGCGTCATCAGTGGTGATGCACGTACCTGTGTCTGTTGTGATTACATCGGACACCGGGTAGTGCGCATGATCAGAAGTCCCTAGCACTTCCAGTCATATGCACTAGACGTCTCTGAAGCTGGGACGCGTAAACCCGGCTTCATAGTGTCAATGACGAGAAGTTCTGGGACTTCTGATCACTGAGCCGAAAACCAGCGTCAGCTAAGGAGGCAACAGAAAGGTGAGAGCGACCATGCCTATGACGCTGCGCATTCATTAGCATGTTAGCACGCATGGTTACTTGCTAAGTGGGCCGACTAGCCAAGGTAAATAATGCCTTTGCGACTAGTCCCTGACCTCGTTAGCATATCATAAAGGATCTTTAGAAATACTTTTTCTGAAGATCCCTTTATCTATTTTACTACTGTATAGGTTGGGACTGCTAAGCAGGGATTAGATATATGCACCCAGAACCACTCTTGGTTCTGGGTGCATATTACACTTGACAGGTTCCCTGTAAGTTTAGTGAGATCTGCAAGTTCTTCTCATTTTTTAGGGCATAATTTAGAGGACTCCACCTGTCATTTTTGGTCTGTTTGGACAAACTGGAGCGCTAAAGTGAATTTCAGTTTGTGCCAGTTTGGGTTCTAGTTTTTATGTAGCTTACACTTGTCTGATAGTTGTCTTCTGTGCAGTACATATTGGATGAAAAAGAAATGGTCAGGATTAAATACAGCCGGCTTTCTGGAGTGGAAACCTCTCATCAGTTTGTGGTTGCTGCTGTCTGCTAACCTTACAGAAGAATATATTGCAGATCTATAATTTTGTGTCTCATGGAACAACCGCAGCATACATAGAGTCTTCTCAGAATCATATAATGCTAAAGTAAGAATATTCCTGGCAAGAGAAAGCATGTATACATAGGATAGAACATAGCATCGTATGACTCCCAGAAGTTGACCTCAGTGTATCAAAATAGTATGGTGCATGTCCTTAATAAATACCGTAAGTATATATCTTTATATATCTGTGTCTTTCCTTTGTAAAATGTAGCTAAATAAGTTACCCCTACAATTATCTAGAAACCAATGAGAAAGATCTGTAGAGTTTGCAGTAAAAATATCCTAGGTGTATATATAAATATGTGTACATACAAGTACTAATCTGTCTCTAGTACAACTATTAAGGTGCCTTTGTTGTGTGACGCTCAGAGGAGTGCGTCATATGTAAATGTGCTGTCTGCTTTAATAACCATATACAATATATATATATACATATACAGTATATATATATATATATATGTATATATATATATAAATATATATATATTTATTTATACAGTGTATATATATATATATATATATATATATATATATATATATATACATATATATACTAGCTGTACTACCCGGCTTCGCCCGGGTTAATAACTGCTGTTAACAATATAGAATGCATTAACAAAAATATATTCTGCACACAAAAAACACAAAGCAAATAGATAGAAATGTAATTATTAAAAGGCAAAAACTAAGCTAATAGCAGCATTTCACAACATATATTTCATCACCACAGATATTCCACACAGATTTAACTAAATTGGCCAAGTAATGTGCTCCGTCTGTCTCTTTCCAGATCTGTCTCTTTCCCCGTCTGTCTCTTTCCCCGTCTGTCTGTCTCTCTTTCCAGGTCTGCCTCTTTTCCCGTCTGCCTCTTTCCCCGTCTGCCTCTTTCCCTGTCTGTCTCTGTCTGTCTCTTTCCCCGTCTGTTTCTTTCCCAGTCTGTCTTTTTCCCCGTCTGCCTGTCTCTGTCTGTCTCTTTCTTTGTCTGTCTCTATCTATCTCTTTGTTTTTTCCCCATCTGTCTCTTTCCAGGTCTGGCTCTTTCCCCGTCTGTCTCCCTGTCTCTGTCTGTGTCTTTTCCTGTCTGTCTCTTTCCCTGTCTGCCTGCCTTTGTCTGTCTCTATTTCTCTGTCTCTTTCCCCGTCTGTCTCTATCAAGGTCTGTGTCTTTCCCCATCTATTTTTGTCTCTCTGGCTGTCTCCTCCTTTCCTGTCTGCCTGTCTCTGTCCCTGTCTGCATGTCTGTCTGTCTCTTTCCCTATCTGTCTCTTTCCAGGTCTGTCTCTTTCCCTGTCTGTCTCTATCTCTCTGTCTCTCTCTATCTGTCTCTCTCTATTAGTCTCCCCACCGACATCTTATTACCTCACATATAAGCTTCTTATACTATGAATGTCTTTTGTTCCTATAGCAACCAATCACAGCTCCTACTATTAACCTGTGGTTCCAGGCTCCATTTACTTTAATGAAGGCATGTTTTTTGGAGAGTAATTGTAAAGCGCGGGGTTAAATTTTCCTGTCAAAACATAGTCTATGATGTTCCCTGGGTCACATGAGGTGTCTGTGCAAAATTTTGCATATATATGTGAGTACACCCCTCACATTCTTCTAAATAATTAATTAAATCTTTTCATAGGACAACACTGAAGATATGACATTGTGATACAATGTAGTCAGTGTCCAGTTTGTATAACAGTGTAAATTTAGCGTGCCCTCTATATAACTCAACACACAGTCATTAATGTCTAAACCACTGGCAACAAAAGTGAGTACACCCCTAAGTAAAAATGGCCAAACTTTGCCCATAGTGTCAATATTTTATGTGGCCACAATTATTTGCATGCACTGCGTTATGGGCATGGAGTTCACTAGAGTGTCACAGGAGCCACTGGATCCTCTTCCATCCTGCACAACAACGTCACAGAGCTTGTGAATGTGGAGACCTTGCGCTTCTCCACCTTCTGTTTGAGGAGGCCCCCACAGATGCTCAATTGCTCAAGGTTTTAGGTCTTGAGACATGCTTGGCCAGTCCAGCATCTCTACCCTCAGGTTTTTTACTAGGGCATTTGTCGTCTAAAAGGTGTGTTTGGGGTCGTTATCATGTTGGAATACTGCCCTGCAGCCCAGTTTCCAATAGGAGGGAATCATGCGGTGCTTCAGGATATCACAGTACATGTTGGGTTCGCATTCATAGTTCCCTCAATGAACTGTAGTTCCCCACAGCCGGCAGCACTCATGCAGCCCCAAACCATGAAACTCCCACCACCATTCTTGACTGTAGATAAGACACATTTGTTCTGAGTGGAATCTGTCTTGTTAAACCACTGTATGGTCTTGGCCACCGTGCTGCAGCTCAGTTTCAGGGTGCTGGCAATCTTCTTATTGCCTGGGCCATCTATATGTAGAGCAACAATTCTTTTTTTTTCCAGATCCTCAGAGAATTCTTTGCCATGAGGAGCCATGTTGAACTTCCAGTGACCAGTATGACAGTGTGTGAGTGATAACACCAACTGTAACACACCTGCCCCCATTCACACCCGAGAGCTTGTAACACTAATGAGTCACATGACACCGGGGAGGGAAAATAAATAATTGGGCACAATTTGGCCTTTTTCACTTAGGGGTAACTCTTGGCTTTATGCCATGCCCTGACACACCATGCAGGAAGTCTGCTTCATACTGAAGCCCTTGGTTTCTTGACCACAGTCCCCTGATGACTAAGTGAATTAAGAAACGCGTTGGGAGGTCTAAGCACAAACTAAGGTCAGAGTGTTGCCATTTGAGGGGTATTGTGAGGCTGAAGGGTCTGCCCCCCCCTCTCTTGGACAACCGTTTGCATCATTTATTTACCATAGCAGGGCCTATCTATTGGTCCTAGTGACTGTTTTAAGCACTGCATATTGAAGTGTGGTATATCTTGGTGTGCATATTAGGGTGACAACTGTTTGGTCACCTTATTTTTTACGGTTACGGTGGGTTACCTTGCCACCGTGCCGGCGTCCTAACTTAGTAATAGTTGGAGCCTGTTTCGGGCCCTAGTCATTTAGGTTGGTTTTACAACCTTCTATGTTGTGTGGTCAATTATTTTCTTTTATTATAAACTATTAAAGGTTATATTTTAAAATTGTTACCACGTCACTTTGAGACCATATCTTGCTTTGCTAATTGTAGCTATATTGGGTAAGCAACTGACACGAATTGTTCATTACTTTAGTATATAGACCAATGTTATTGAATGACGACAGTTCATCGTTCACAGGGACAGTTTTTATCACATGAGCCGAGTGTACGGGTGGAAAAACAAATTGAAGTAGTATGCGCTATTCTTATGTATATCTGTTAAAACAAGCCTACTCACATACACGAGTGCACACAAAAAATTTGGACCACATAAGAATCATCCACATTGCATACGATTTTTATGGTTACATTGCAATTTTTAACAAAGGAAACGTTTGGACTTTACAAAAAAAAAAGAAAAAAGTGTTGATGTTTAAAAACAGATGCCATGATGATGTAAAACTTGAGACATGGTCGACTCACAGATGTAAGATTGATGACAGTTCAGATGAAATTTGGACAACTTTTCTTACGCCGTTTCTTTCGAAACCCGGCCTTATTTAGAACCTGGATTATTGCATTGGAAAAAGTGGCCCCAGATCCTGCACCATTTAACCCATTACTGACATCCACCATAAATGTTTGGAGCAAGTCGGTAGTGGGTGAATGGAGCCCCATACCTGGCAGATAATGGTTGTGGCACACAGCCGGGACCTGCCTCTACCAACTGTGGGTGGAGAGGAGCTCACAACTGTTAAAGGGAACCTGTCACCACTTTTTTTGGCTATAAGCTGCAGCCACCACCGGGCTCTTATATACAGCATTCTATTGTGCTGTACATAAGAGCCCAAGCCAGGGGTATAACATAAAAAACACTTTATAAGGCCCGTTTTACACGTCAGTGAAAAACACAGACGTTTTTCACTGGCGTGTAAAACACGCACATGTCCCTGCGTGTGCCGAAAATCACGGCACACGTGGGTTGTCTAAGTGCAATCCGGGCTCCGTTCTCCGTGGCCCGTGATTGCACTTAGAGATTCACTCACCTGTGCCCGCTCCCGCTGTCCATGGTGCTGATCGCTCCCGCGACGCAGCATCCGGCCGGCGGTGACCCCCGCAGCAGCTGCTTCCGGGTCGGCTGTGTCGCGCATAATGAATATGCGCGACAGTAATGAGCCGGCACAGAAGGAGCAGGGAGAACGGGCTGCAG
This sequence comes from Anomaloglossus baeobatrachus, assembly GCF_048569485.1. Lineage (NCBI taxonomy): Eukaryota > Metazoa > Chordata > Amphibia > Anura > Aromobatidae > Anomaloglossus > Anomaloglossus baeobatrachus. The sequence continues at coordinate 860,953,056 of NC_134353.1, read as the reverse complement.
AGGACATCGCTGGACGCCGGGTGAGTTAAAATGTTTTTTATTTTAAAAGCACGTTTTTTTCTGGCACGTGTTTCACGGACCACACCACTGCGTGGTCCGTGGGACATCAGTGATGCCAGAAAAAAATGGACATGTCTCCGTGCAGCAATCATGCACACGCGGGTACGCTGCACGGAGACACGTGTAGTGACAAATCACTGACGTGTGAGCAGACCCATTCATTATAATGGGTCTGCGTATGTCAGTGATTCTGGTACGTTTAAAAAAAAAGCACAAACGTACCAGAATCACTGACGTGTGAAAGGGGCCTAATACTTACCTAACGGTCACTCGGTTGCCCAGATGGGCGTCTCCGTTGTCCTGTGCCGGTGCTGCCACTTTTGGCCATCTTTGTGCTCCTACTTCTCTAGCCGCGGTGCATGACGGGTCCGACGTCATATACACTAGCCAGTATTCAGATCCTGAGCAGGGCAGATGAAAGTATTGTAGTGCACCTGCGCAGGACCGGCGAGTGTGTGTATGACGTAGAAGCGTCATGCACACAGGCTTCAGAAAGAGGACGAAGATGGCTGAAAGAGGAGGCGCCAACACGGGAGAACGGAGACGCCGATAAGGCTCATCACCCGACCGTTAGGTAAGTATTTTAAAGTGTTTTTTTATGTTTTACTCCCGGCCTGGGCTCTTATATACAGCATGTTAGAATGCTGTATATAAGAGCCTGGTGGTGGTGGCCGCAGCTTATAGGTCAAAAAAGTGGTGACAGGTTCCCATTAACCTGTTAATGTCACTGTCAGAATTTGATAGCGGCATTTAACAGCACGTCGGCATAGGGGAGCCATGTCGGCTAATCTCCCATGCACAGGAGTGCACATTCTCTCTGTTGAGCGCTCCTCCTGTTTTCTCTACAAGAGAGCTACTGCTAGATTCTGTTGGTGGCGGCTTATTTCTTCAAAAATAAAAGGATCAGCAGGCTGAAATTGGACATTTTGGACCCTTATCTCTCCAACATCATCTGTTGAGGGCCCCCATTACGCATTCAACTGTCAGCCAAACCCATGGGTTCATTTAACATTAGTCTAATGTGTATAGGGGAGCCTTAGCATGTATGAGTTTCCTGTACTAACCCCTTATAACTCCAGAAAAAATATCAAAAGGAGGTAACATTGCGAAAAAAACCACCATAATTCTGCCATTGTTGTTGGGTTCTGTTTTTACGGCATTCATTGTATGGTAAAAATAATCTGACAACATGATTTTCCAGCTCAGTAAGATTATGTTGACACATAAAGTATCTATTTTATTTAGTTCTTTTAATCATTTAAGATTAAGAAGAATAAAAATGTCATACTTGGTGTAGCCGCAGGGATTTAACTATAGTAAAAACTATACATTTTTGACCTGGTGACAGGTCCTCATTAAATTTTCATGTATTTTTTTATTTATTTTTTTTTGTATGTATTGTATATATTTTTGTTTATTAATCGTTTTATTTGACACATTGCAAGAAACAAATTAAAAAGATAGTCATGTATGGTATTGTTGCAGCCTGAAAAAAAAAGCGTATGTGTACAAATAGAAGGTGAGCCTTAAGGCCCCGTCACACGCAGAGATAAATCTTTGGCAGATCTGTGGTTGCAGTGAAATCATGGACATATTGTTCCATTTGTACACAGCCACAAACCTGGCACTGATTGTCCACAATTTCACTGCAACCACAGATCTGCCGCAGATTTATCTCTGTGTGTGACAGGGCCTTTACTGGATGAATTACACATCTGGATTAGAGTCCCAAGTCACAAGCAAAATGCCAGTGGGAGAATTAATGCTGAATATCTGTCTCATCAGACTGTGAGAGAACAGAGATAATGTACAGGAAGAGATAAAAAACATAACATGAACATAGCAACCAAATGAAACTACTTCAATACTTTAGGGTAAAAAGTTAAACCAAAGCCCCCAGACTGTGTGGAATTTAGCTGGACATCCTCCATTATGATATATGACTTTCTCATATAATGTAGTGGTATAACCAACATTTTCATCCTATTAGTTGTGGGGGTCTGTCAGCCATCCAGTGGAGAACAATTGTCTTCCTGGCTAATAATAAAGCTTGTCTGAGAAGATTCAGCAATGATGCTGTCTTTGTGTTTTATCTAACAACCCAAACAGCCCCAACTTAAGTTCGCCCACAACATAGGAATCAACACTATGGAGGACATAAACCCAAAAATATGGAGCTAAAAGTAGTCTACAATGAGACAAGTCCATATCAAATTCCAGAGATCAGCAATCGGAGTGTAACAATGATGGCATTCTGCAGAGGGGGTTTCTCTTCATCTTGCGCAGCCGAAGGTGTCTGGTAGGTTTGATATATAGTATAATGCTGAATCCTCTTATTCATAGCCAGTGAGACCAGAAGAAGCAAACACATCATGATCTGTCAACAGGGAGGAAATTAAATCTTTTCACCTTGTCCCCACTGACATTGGGGTGTCACATGTGACAAACCGTTATGTGGTTTCTGGCCATAGAAGGTCACAACATCTGGTTGCGCAGAATTCTCACCGACTTTCTATTGTTCCCGCTGTCAGTATTCATTGGTATAGGTAGCTTTCCTGCTGGATTCATCTCTCTCCCTTTTGGACCCAGCAGGAGCTCGCCCTCCACCCAGCTGTTGATTATCAGTATTTCCTTGGTGTTTAAATTCCCCTTCCTTCCCTTGAACTGTTCTGGTGATATATTCAGTTCCTTCAAGCAGGTGGTTTGTACTCCTCTGTGCTATCGTTGCTTGAAACTCTGCTGAACTTCTATCTGAGTCATCTAATGATAAGTAGTTCACGCTTTTCCCCCTGTGTGTCCCCCTTGTGTCTTCTACAGTGGTTAGTGGGGTTGGCAAAGAGCTTATCCTATTCGTTCCCTACTTAGGGCCCAGCACTAGGGCTACCTAGGGTCAGGTATCCGGCTAGGTGCATAGGTGCGGAACCTATCTAGGGTGGTGAGGAACCTCAGGGACCAGTCATAGATTTGGTCAGGGATCACCATCTTCCCTTTCCCTGAACACAGGGTTTCCCTTCCCTTTCACTGTACGTTTGGTACTTCCTCGTACCTAGTATGATATGGGGAGAATCCAACCTTGACCAACAAAACATGTGTATAGTGCCTTTGTGAGAACACAAAATATTTTTCTATATGCTTTTCTACTGTGAGAGTACAATATATATATTTTTCTATATGATTTTCTATGATCAAGCTTTCTTTTGTATATGAGGAGCAAGAAGAAGCCTAAAAGCCTGCAGCTGATGTCTGATATAAGGAAACACAATGAAGAGATTGATAATAATGATGACTAACTGCATCTGTGTGGCTGCGTGATAAGGACTCTAAGTTATGGAAAGCAGAAGAGGAAATTCCCAAATATGGACATAAACCTCATATGCTTTTGCATGTGCTTCTAGTTTTACCAATGGCATACCGCTGGGTGTTTTTGTAAGAGATCAACCCACTAGTGATATATACAAAGGCTTGTGTAATAAAAAAATAAAGCACTTGGGTGTGCACCTCCTCATATTACTGAACAAGGAGCTGATGCCAACTACATCTTGTGTAGTCTAAATTCCTCCTTGCTAGCATTCAGTAATGCTCGATTTGAGATTTCAGCAGACATTTGCTGTTAAGGAGATTTCTGAAACTATGGAATGTCTCCTTATCACCTTGAAAAACTATTCAAGCCCTGTCAACCTTTCCATGTTACACCTACAATCTTAAATTTACTTTGTCGGAATTTAATTTAATATACCAACCCAAAATAACAAGTATTTGTGAAGTGTAATGGAAATCATATGGTTGTGATTATGTAATTACAGCTGTTCTGTGAAGGCCTCACCAGTTTGCTTGGGTACACTAAGGATTAACCAGCATCATGAAAACCAAGGAATACACCAATAAAGTTGTGAAGAAGAGTAAAGCAGAGTTTGGTTATAAAATAAAAATAGCCCAAGCTCAGAACATCTCATGGATGATTACTCTTCAATCCATCATTCAAAAATGGGAGTATGGCACAACTGCAAAACTACCACGAGATAGCTATTCATCTAAGCTGACATCATAAGGAAGGAAGCGCACTAATTATAGAAGCAGCCAAGAGGCCCATGGTTATTCTGGAGGAGCTGCAGAGATCCACAGCTCAGGTGAGAGAATCTGTCCACAGGACAACTATTAATCATATACTTCACAAATCTGGACTTTATAGAAGAGTGACAAAAAGAAAGCCATTTTTGAAAGCAAGTCATAAGACTTCCAGGTTGCAGTTTGCAAAAATCCATTTAGAAGACTCAGCTAGGATGTAGAAGAAGGTGCTTTAGTCAGATGAGACCAAAGTAGAACTTTTTTGGCTAAATGCAAAACAATATGTGTGACGGAAAACTAACCCTGCATATCACCCTGACAAAAACATCCCACCGTTATAGATGGTGATGGCAGCATTATGCTGTGTGGGGATGCTTTTCTTTAGCAGAGACAGGGAAGCTGGTCAGAGTTGATGGGAGGATGGATGGAGCTAAATACAGGGCAATCCTGGAGGAAAACATGTTAGCGGCTGCAAAACACTTGGACTACTGCATAGATTTACCTTCCAGCAGGACAACGACCCTAAACATACTAAAAATGGATGGTTTAGATTAAAGCATATTCCTGTGTCTAAATGGCCCATTCACGGGGCGTGGTCTGGCCATGGAGGAGAGCAGACACGGGTAATACCGCTCCCGAGCTGAAGCCGGCCCCAGGACCACATTACCTTACAACACACAGCCAGAAAACCCCCCAATGTCGGCCAGACAGAGGGGGAACAAACGTAGACCGGTTCCAGACCTCTCGGTGTCCTCCACTCCTGGAATTACACGCTTTCTGAGAAGCTCGTCAGGCCCAGGGAAGCAGCAGACTGACCTTAAGATGGCGCCGGCAGCCTCTCCTGCAGCTCTCCCAGCGTGGCGGGACACAGCCGGAGCAGAGCAGGACACCAGAGCTCATGGCACTGAACACTCAGCAGCGGTGCGATTAACTGAAACAGAGCGGGAGCAGGAGCTGGGAGAAGAGGAGATGCCCCAGACTGGACACCGTGCAGATATATCAGGCAAGATGGCAGCAGAGATACAGGAGGGGATGGAGCCACATGGCCTGAAACCGCAGGAGGTAGGGAAAAGGCAGCGACAATCCAGCGGGGGGGAGGAGGACACAGGTAGCAGACCTCTGGGACCAGGCGCAATGCGGGTTAACACAGCCAGCCTTCCACAGGTAGATCCCTTGCATATACCCCCGGGCCTGCAGAGAAGCACAGGAGGGCAGGCATCAGGACCTGTGGCCATGTCACACAGCTCAGTTAATAAGAGATACTGCTGCCCTCCTGAAGTTAATGCAAATAATAATATACAGCAAAGGAATAATGATGAATCCCCTTTGGCCCCTAATATTGATATGAATACCACCATGTCAAGCAAGCAGATTATAACATCCACAATGTCTCTGCCATCCTCCCCCGAAAGAGGACTGCTCCCTCCTATACTCAGGACCCCTGCCTCCAGCTTAACAGGAGAGGTGTCACAGAGTTGTTCACAGCAAGAAGATTGTGTATGGGATGATTTAAAGGCACGGATACGGACCATCCCTACCAGGGAGGAGATGGAGAATTATATTACAAGAATGGAGGCCACATATAAGGCAGAATCATCTGCGATAAGAGGAGAAATGCAACAATTGACAGAAAGAATAGAGAAATCTGAATACCGCACAGATACGGTTTCACAACTAATTGCCACACAGGACTGGGCTCTAACTGAACAGGCCTCCCAAATTGAACACCTGACGGACCTACTTGACGACTTAGAAAATAGAGGAAGGCGCAACAATATTAGAACAAGGGGCATCCCTGAATCGGTGGGTCTGCAGGAACTGGACAGAACACTGCACCATCTGTTTAACTCGATGCTAGGCCTTCCTCCAGATGCTAAATTAGAATTGAACAGAGCTCGCAGAGTGCTGGGCCCAAAGCCAACACAAGGAACTAACCCACAAGATGTCATATGGAAAGTTCACAAATATAAGAAAAAAGAGGATATCCTACTTAAAGCACGCCAGATGGGGCAAATTATACTGAGAGATACTCCTATTCTGCTCTTACAAGACTTTTCTCGTCATACTCTACAAAAAAGGAGAGTACTGAAACCTCTTCTCGATATTTTGAAGCAAGAAAATCTTCTCTACTCATGGGAATTCCCCTTCAGACTGCAGGTATGCCAGGCAGGCTCCCTGCGAGTGCTCCGTAAATCTAGATGACCTCCTGGAATTCTGCTCAGCCCTACGGATCCCTTTGGTTCACATTTCTCCAGTGGACTGGCCTTGTGTACATAGAAGAGTTGAGAATTCGTCTGCTCCGATGCCTCCGCTGCCACAACGAGCCCGAGACCAGAGGAGCAGTGACGTCCCCCCGCAGGGGAGGAATCAGAAGACCTAATACCTCATCTACACCGCAGAGATGAAATACACTAATTTGAAATCCGTCGAGTTTTCTCTAAGTACTTTCTCTACAATAGATCCGGAAGAGGGCCTCTTTGGACAATCTTCATATTGACTGCGTCGAGTGACTGATCTCCACTATGACGGCAATATTTCCAAGAATCATACACTTCCTACTGGTTTTCATAATATGTTATCATATACATATATCTGCACTATCATTGAAGGATGTCTGGTTGTTGGTTTATGCTTATGCTTTTGTTTTTACTTATCTTTTCGGCTGTTGATGTTTTTATGTGATCTGACAAAGGTCTACCATATTCAACACTTGGTCTTGGGGCTGGTCCGGCGGGGAACAGGTCCCTGGTGGAAAGACCGTCCCTCCTTTGGGTCTCTGCTCGCTGCAGGCAGGAGTAGATACTAGTGACCCCCTTCTATATATATATTTAAACATCTTATACATATTCTACATCTACTAATCTCCAACATCTCTTCTTTTCCCTCCCATCGGCTCACTTCTTGAGTACCGTACTTAGATACATATCTGTATATCTACCAATACTTCCCTCTTCTCTCTTCCCCCCTTCCCCTTTTCTTTCTCTCCCCCTCCTCTCTTTCAACTATTTCTTTCTTATTCTCTCTCTTTCCCTTTCCTGCCCATCCTAACCTACTTATCTGAACGTAACCCACTAGATCTCTTCTCTTCCCCGTTCCCTAGTGTTTTACCCGTACCCTCCCTATCATCTGTTTCCCTCCCTCTGACCTCTGAGATCCCTAGAGCAACATGACAACACTTAATTGTTGCTCGATTAACATACGAAGCTTTAATACCCCTCAAAAGCGTTCACAGGTCTTATACTCTTATGCATAAGAAAAAAGTTCATGTCCTTATGGTCCAGGAAACACACTTTAAGAAAGATCATGTACCCACATTTCGAGACAGATTTTTTCCGGTGTGGTTCCATAGCACTAACCCGGAATCTAGATCTAAAGGGGTCTCGATTGCTCTCCACAAACAACTGGTACATACTATATTTGACTCGAGCATTGACGAACAGGGTCGATATGTTTTCCTTAAGCTGAAAATAGCAAACTCGCTGTTCGCACTGGCAAATGGGTACCTTCCCAACACTAAATCAGATTTCTCATTGCAGAACCCTTTTGGCATTACTCTCTGACTTTGCAGAGAGGACGTTGGTAATAGGCGGTGACTTCAACTTCACAATGAACTCGGCCTTGGACTCATCATCTGGACGGAACACCACTCGTATCAGGGAACTACATGCCTTGAATCGGACTCTTCACGCCCTCCGGCTGATCGATGTGTGGAGAATCCTAAATCCTCAAGGTAGAGATTACACATACTATTCCCCACCACACAATACATCTAGCAGGATAGATCTTTTCTTGGTAAGCCATGGGGCCTTGGCTTGGAAGCCAAGTGCTGAAATAGGAGAAATCCTCTGGTCCGACCACGCCCCAATTTACTTATCCCTACAGGTACCATCCTTTCTCCAAAGCTCGTGGACCTGGCGGCTAAACAATAACCTACTCAAGGACAATCTTTGCCTAGAGGAGTTGAAAGCCTCAATTGACTCCTTTACGCAAATACACAGTTCTGACCCGACTTCTTTGCCTACCCAATGGGAAGCGCTGAAGTATGTACTACGTGGAGTACTGATCAAACATGGCTCCAGGATCAAGAAGGAAAAGGCGAAGGAGGTGGGGGAGTTGTTGACACAGATCCACGAGCTAGAAAATCTGCACAAACTAACACGTACCTCAATGGTCCTGGCCGAATTAGTCCTTAAACGGACAACTCTTAGAGACCTGTTAGATCAGAAATATTCCCGGCACAGAGAGAGACTCCAAGGCTATTCCAAGACACATCGTCTGACAAATGCCCCCTGGCACGACTATTACACCCCCGGGCCAACACCTCTTACATCCCATGTATTACCACTAGAGGCAACAAAAAATCCCAGGACCCAACAGAAATATTGGAAGTCTTTCGGTCTTATTATGAAGACCTTTTTAACATCAAAGGACAGTACTCGGAACTACAGCCCGAGGTTTTGGCAGGGAAAATTGAGAGATATGTTCAAGAAACAGCCTTATCCCCCTTAATCTTGCGGTTGAGGCTCTAGAGGGAGATATACTGGAATCTGAAATTTGTAATGCAATACAAAATACCCCCTCAGGAAAGTCCCCGGGTCCGGATGGGTTTACCCCGGCCTTTTATAAAATATTCAAAGACCAATTAGCCCTGATTATGACCAAAACGTTTAACTCAATCAATGAAGAGACATGGCTATCACCACAGTCCTTGGAGGCCCATATTAGTGTGATCCCTAAGCCGGTGAAAGATCCATCACTAGCTCCGAACTACAGACCTATATCTTTATTGAACATAGATCTTAAGCTTTATTCCAAGATACTAGCTGACAGACTGGCCCCTTTTTTGCCCTCTGTTATCAACTCGGACCAGGTAGGGTTTGTTAAGGGCCGTGAGGCAAGAGATATGATCAAAACTCTGTCTCTCATTGCCAGGGCTAAGAAGGGATTAATCACAATGGGCCTTCTGAGTATCGACGCTGAGAAGGCCTTCGATAGGATCCATTGGGGCTTTCTAAGGGCAGCTTTGAAGAAATTGGGTTTGGGACCCCGGTTCTTACAGAAGATTAATGCGCTGTATGATAACCCATCAGCCAGAGTAAGGATTAACGGAACATTATCCTCGTCCATCGCGGTGAGAAATTGGACCAGACAAGGTTGCCCCTTATCCCCTCTCTTACACGTAGTGGTTATGGAGCACTTAGCCAACTCACTTAGAGGAAATATAGACATTAAAGGGCTTCAGATCGGTGAGAAACACCATAAAATTGCATTATACGCAGACAATTTGCTACTGTACATCTCCCAACCCCATAGTTCGTGCCCAGCCATAATGAAAGAATTTGAAAGATTCAGCCTCCTTAGCAACTTTAAGGTTAACCTTACAAAATCCGAAGCATTAAATATCTCCCTGCCACAAGATGACGTTTCAAGGGCGATGACCAACTCCATTTAAATGGAGGTCTTCCGCCATCAAATACTTGGGCATCAATATACCGGCGGATGTCTCCAAGCTCTACACGCTCAACCATTTACCACTGCTGGAGAGTGCAATCAAGAACTTCAAATCTTATGAGGGCTAAAATTATCATGGATGGGCAGGATGAGCGTTATAAAAATGGACATCCTGCCACGTTTCCTATATTATTTTCAGACTGTCCCCATTTTCCCTCCCACCAATTTTTTCTGTAATCTTCAGTCTGCCACCATTCGATTTGTGTGGGGTAGACTGAGGCCTAGGATTAACCTTCGCACCCTGACCCTTCCTAAGGCATGTGGTGGAGCTGGTCTTCCCAATTTTAGGGGCTACATGCAAGCTGCGGCTCTATCCCGCCTAGTGGACTGGCATTTTAATAAGGACTCTAAGCAGTGGATACAGGTGGAGCAGGAGGGATTGGAGATAGCACTTAGACACCTCCCGTGGCTACCTATCACTGACCTCCCGGAAGTAGGGCCGTACTCAGACTTCATCAACGATGCTCTTAGGGTTTGGCACACAATATCCAATAAAATCTCTCCCTCACAACACATTGGTCCCCTCACACCTTTATTCTCCACACCATCATTCCGCCCAGGATATAAACAAAGAGGCTTTTTCGGCTGGAGGGCAGAGGAAGATATCCGATTGGGGAACATTCTGATCGATGGTAAGTTACCTACCTTTCAATTACTTTGAGCTCAGCGCCCGGGCAGGGGAGTGAAGTGGTTGGAGTTTTTCCAGCTGCAGACCCTTATCTCGGCACTGGGATCCAATGCACGAGTTCGAGACACCTGTAGTGCCTTTGAAGAATTATTTGTGAGAGAAGGCCAGCCTGAACGTCCGGTTTCTCTGCTATACAGCATTCTCAATGGAGTTGGAATGTCGGGCAAATGAGGCTACCAGTTGGCTTGGGAAAGTGAATTGAAACAACACATTTCATCAGCTGAATGGGAAAAATGCTTTTTATTCACACACAAATTGTCAGCTACATGCTCCGCACAGGAGAAAAACTTTAAAATTTTAACGAGATGGTACCAATTTCCATCTAAGCTTCACTCAATATTCCCCTGGGTGTCTGCACTGTGTTGGAGATGTGGACGGGAGGTTGGTACAATGACACACATTTGGTGGGAGTGTGACAGAGTTCAACAGTTCTGGTAGAAATTTCTTACGAATTATCAACTCATAACTGGGAAAACAGTAGAGAATTGTCCCAAGATAACACTCCTCTCCGTCCTGCCTCACTCAATTGCATACCATAAGCGTGACATCTTACGTTTCTGCCTGGCGGCGGCGCGCTCCATCTTTCCTAGATACTGGAAAACTCCCACAACTCCTCCTATTTCTGAGTGGTGCATGGAGATGGCAACTATTTGTAGGATGGAGGAGCTCGCCGCCGACACTAGTGACAAATTTTATAGGACCTGGAACAAATGGATACTGTTTAGGGATTCACCAGACTTTCACAAACTATTTTAATAAAGTAGATCTAAGAGGCACCTCCCCCTCCCCCCCTCTCTCCCCCCCTTCTTATTCTCTTCTTGCTATCTATTCTATGCCTTACGTATCTCTTATATCCTAATTTACTTTATGCTCATGATGCTTACTTCTAAACTCATAAATAAAGATAATAAGGAATATCATAATCTTGAGGAGTTCTGATTGCAAGTTTAACCAAGGAACAGAGAAACTGCTTTACATGTTCTCCCTCATTTTACATGTGGTAATTTCTACTCCAGGGATTCCCCTTCTTAGTATTAGCAACTTGAGCATTTCCATCATTTTTGAATATTTGAATATAAGTATCTGTCTTGCAATTACAATGAGTTTGTTGATCATTAATACATGTCTCAGTAACTAGGAAAATAACTGATAAGTGATATGCTTCTTGACTGTGACATCGGCTAGCTGCTCACTTTACATGACTCTTTATATGACTTTGTCTGTGACTTTATTCTATTAATAATTTCAATAAAAATAGATTGAACATAAATGGCCCATTCACAGTCCAGACGTAAATCCCATTGAGAATCTGTGACAAGACTTGAAAATTGCTGTTCATAGACGTCTCCATCCAATCTTACATTAGCTAGAGCTAATTTACAAAGAAGAATGGGCAAAAATATCAGTCTCTAGATGTGGGAGACAATCCCAAAAGACCTGCTGCACTAATTGCAGTGAAAGGTGGTCCTACAAAATATCGACCCAGGGTGGCTTAAAACAAATACACATCACAATTTTCAGATTTAAATTTTTTTAAAAAATGTAGAACTCCATGTATCATTTCCTTTATACCTCACAAATACATTTAAGTTTGTGGGTGTTTCGTGGGGGAAAAAAAGCAAAAAGTTCATGGGGTGTGAATACTTTTTCAAGGCACTGTATGAAGACCTGTAATTAGCCCTTTAGTGTCCTGGTATGTAAAAATACCAATAAAGAGGATATTGTGGCTTTTGTTGTTTTCACGCCACTTACTCCTAGCTATGCCAAATTGGGTAGAGCTAGGGCGTAATGCCATAAATTGTCTAATTTAAGAAATCGCTGGTCTTGATGAATCAGGGCCATAGTATAGGAATCTTGTTAAGCAGCAGTTGAAAGCAGCTTCTAAAGGACCTTGAGCTGGGCATTGAAATAGCACTGCAGCACAGTTTTTTGGAAGAGAAGACAAAACAAGGTAACTAAAGTGTATTCCAAAATATTTATACCTAACTTTGTAACTTTTTTGTATACAGTACAGACCAAAAGTTTGGACACTTGTCTTACCCTTATAGCAGCTGGATTTTAATGTTCACTGGTGGGACCCGCTCGCAATCCTGGATGAAGCAATCCACAGAGTGTAGAAGGTATATAACAGAAAGAGATCCGGCGGTAGTCCTCAAGAACCAGATGGTAGTATAAAAAAATGAATTTTTATTAGAGAAAATGAGAATAAAATCCAGCAAAATATAAATGACAACACGGGACGTTAGTCAGAGACTAGTTTCGGCAAAAGCCTGCCTTCTTCCTGTCTGACTCAGACAGGAAGAAGGCTTTTGCCGAAACTAGTCTCTGACTAACCTCCCGTGTTGTCATTTATATTTTGCTGGATTTTATTCTCATTTTCTCTAATAAAAAAATCATTTTTTTATACTACCATCTGGTTCTTGAGGACTACCGGCCGATCTCTTTCTGTTATATACCTTCTAAAAATTGTAGATTCACATTGAAGGCATCAAAACTATGAATTAAAATATGTGCAATGAAATACTTAAAAAAGTGTGAAACAACTCAAAAGAGGTCTTATATTCTAGGTTCTTCAAAGTAGCCACCTTTTGCTTTGATTACTGCTTTGCACACTCTTGGCATTCTCTTGATGAGCTTCAAGATGTAGTCACCGGAAATGGTCTTCCAACAGTCTTGAAGGAGTTCCCAGAGATGCTTAGCACTTGTTGGCCCTTTTTACTTTACTCTGTGGTCCAGCTCACCCCAAACCATCTCGATTGGGTTCAGGTCTGGTGACTGTGGAGACCAGGTCATCTGGCGTAGCACCCCATCACTCTCCTTCTTAGTCAAATAGCCCTTACACAGCCTAAAGGTGTGTATGGGGTCATTGTCCTGTTGAAAAATAAATGATGGTCCAACTAAACGCAAACCGGATGGAATAGCATGCTGCTGCAAGATGCTGTGGTAGCCATGCTGGTTTAGTATGTCTTCAATTTTGAATAAATCCCCAACAGTGTCAGCAGCAAAGCACCCCCACACAATCACACCTCCTCCTCCATGCTTCACGGTGGGAACCAGCCATGTAGAGTCCATCCATTCACCTTTTCTACAAAGACATGGTGGTTGGATCCAAAGATCTCAAATTTGGACTCATCAGACCAAAGCACAGAATTCCACTGGTCTAATGTCCATTCCTTGTGTTCTTCAGCCCAAACAAGTCTCTTCTGCTTGTTGCCTGTTCTTAGCAGTGATTTCCTAGCAGCTATTTTACCATGAAGGCCTGCTGCACAAAGTCTCCTCTTAATAGTTGTTCTAGAGATGAGAAGGTGTGTCCAAAGTTTTGGTCTGTACTGTATATAAAAAAAACTTTAGTTGTTTTTTAATGAACATTATTTCTGGCAATACTTTGGATTTTACATGCCCAGTGTACTTGAACATGAGTGGTTGGTCACTTTAAAAATACAGTAGGACCAAAGCGAAGAAATGTATATGTGGCGCCCCTGACCTGGTCAGGCACCACTGAGTACTGCACCCATGCTGGGGACAGTACAATACAGGTAATCCAGAAGGCTGACCGAGGTGTGACTACACAGGCGCATAGTGATCAGGTCTCACACATGTACCTTTGGGAGGACCCCTGGGGATCCCAGGAGGGGGCAAAGCCTTCACCTCCACTTGAGGAGTGGAGGGGGCGAAGCCTCCATCTCCACTCAAGGGGTGTGGTAGAGAGCCTGGTTGCTAGGTGGCGTAGGCAGGCACAAGGGGAAAAGAGAAGGAGGAGTAAACAGTCTGAAGCAGAGTGTGGAGGAGTGAGGAGCATGGAAGTGGAGCTCAGACAGGAGCAGCCGTGCAGGTCCCACGAGTGAGCGAGTTTAGTGCAGCAGTCCAGGAAGAGCAGAAGCAGACCCTGGAGCTGTTGCAGTCTAACAGCGTCCGCGCAGTGACTACCGACGGGGGAGAACGGTCACCTGGTAGTGCTGCCCGAACACCACACACAGCTAGAGAGAGCAGTGTAGTGGAAAGTAAGGAGACTGTCAGGGAGTACCAGGCCCAAACGGGCGGCAGATCCCGATGCGGGGATAGATCCACCTTTCCTTGCTAAACCTGCCGGTGTGGGGCCCTTAAAGCCCACGCCACAACACCACAAAAGCCGCAGCCACGTAGCCACAGTTAGGGCCCATAGTTCACAGGAGGCAAGCAGCTGGAGTGATCTGGTCCAGGCGACAAGCAAACGGCAAACAAACGAGGGGAGCAGCTACTTCCCTGGGTGACCCCCATAGGGACTAAAAGTCGGGGTTACCACAAACCACAGAAGGGCTAAGGAAGGCGAGTCGGTAGCCACCCTCATCAGTCAGCCTGAAGGATACCTGGTTCCAGCCTGGTTCATCCCAGCTACGCCCGGGTTACTCACCCTGCCATCAACTGTGAGTAAAACCCCTGAAAGACATTCTGATTGTGTGGAGTTATTCTGCGCCTTGTGGTTCTACACACCTACACAGGGCCCTGGGGCTTGCCTCACTCTCAGGAGGCTGTTACAACTGACTGCACCCACCATCGGCCCCAGGCATCCCTTAATCTGCAGTTGCGGTCCCCACTGACCGCAATTCTGAGAGTGGCGTCACGACAATCCTAAAAGAAGATCTCCTACCTGTGACAGGATCCAGCCGAGTGGAGTCCCTGAAGGTAATGCACCGACACAACACTGGTGGGGCTTCACATCTGGCGTCACGAACAGGATAAGGACTAGACCTGTTCAGACAGGTGACCATGTGCCTGGGCGGTCCGCTTGAAAAATTGGAAGCGCCGCCATATTGCCACCATGAAAAGCGCGCTGAAAAACAACAGCAGCCCGCGCTGGGAGAAGTTACCGCCCACGAAGAGGTGTGGCTACCCAGAGATCCCCTGCAGAGTCCTGACCTCGCAAGTGATGAGAGCGGAGGCGTTCAGAGACGTCGGGACAGAAAGGGAGCCAGAAGCCTGCTGCTGGAAGAGGCAGAGCAGAAACTGAAGAGCCTGTTACTGGAGGCAGCGACGAGTCCACTGCTGGGAAATCGTGCAGAGGAAGGCGCAGAGGAAATGGCGTCTGAACGCAGAAACCCAGAACCAGGCTCCGCTGCCTGGTGGTATCGGGAGCTTGCCCAGTTCTGCGACCGACTGGAGACCCGGGTCGTGGAGCAGATCAGAGAGGAACGCATGGAGCTTCTGGAGATGGCTGCAGCGGTTCAGGCCTATGAGAGGGGAACCGCACGACGAGTGCCAGACCGGACGGCGACGACTCAGACCCCGATGGTGCCACCGATGGGTGAGTCCAGTGTTGCCCCTGCCAGCGCGAGTGCCCCGACCCCTGCTGCCACGCCCGCGGTCCCTGAAGAGGCGCCCGGCGCGGCGACGCTGAAACAGGCCGCTGCCATGCTAGGCCCGGCCCGCCAAGACCCCACCGCAGCAGCGACGCCCGTCCGCGCCGCAAGTGAGGTGCTGGACCAGGCCGCAGCCACGCCAGGTGCGGCCCGCCAAGCTCCGATCGCTGCAGCGACGCCCAGCCCAGCCTGCATAGATCCCATCGCAGCTGCGACGCCAATCCAGGCCGCCGCAGCGATGCCCTGCCTGGCCCGCCAAGAACCGGCCACAGTAGCGACGCCCGCTAAGACTCCAGCTGCGACCCTGATTGAAACTGCAACGCTGATCCAGGCCGCCGCCATGTCAGGCGCGGCCCGCCAAGACCAGGCCGCCGCCATGTCAGGCGCGGCCCGCCAAGACCAGGCCGCCGCCATGTCAGGCGCGGCCCGCCAAGACCAGGCCGCCGCCATGTCAGGCGCGGCCCGCCAAGACCAGGCCGCTGCCATGTCAGGCGCGGCCCGCCAAGACAAGAATGTACCACTGTTTACCCCGGCCTGCAAGGCCAGAGCAGACACCGCTCCCCAGTCTAAGGAAGTCCCTGCTAGGAAGTCCCTGATAGGAGAGGACCCCGAATACTGGAAGCTGAAGGCTGACCTAGAGGCCCAGTTCCCACAGGAGATGGTGGATCGGTATCTGCTCCCTCCGCACACCCCCAGGAGGATTCCGGCAATATCCACGTCAAGGAGTCCCCCGCCCGGGCCTGCTGATGACCACCCATCCCCGGCGCTGCCACAACAGGAGTGCTCCGAAGAACTAAGGGGGAGAGGAGGCCAGGAAGCTGAGGAGCTGACCCCGGAGCCATCAGCAGTGGATCCATGCCCAGAGCCAGAGATGCTGCCGTATTCCCGCTGGGATGAAGAGGAAGAGTTGTCCAGAAACCTCACCTGGGGGCCTGCAGGCAGTGAAGTAACAGCCCAGCAGAATCCAGCCCGTAGGACACGGCGCCGTAGCAGAACCAAGCTTTCCCCTGCACCGCAGTCTCCAGAGCAGAAAGACGAAGTCATGGCCAGAGACTTGGAAGAGAAACGGTTCCTAAGAAGAGCCAAATCCCAGGTTAGAGGTCCACTTTGTCGTGGTGTAGTAGAGGATTTCAGTTTGAAGAGTGGATATGGCTTCATAGTAGCTCCTGGTATAAAAGAAGGCATATTTGTGAATAGAAGGGATGTTAGAGCCCATTTGCCCAGAGGACATCCAGGAAGGAACCTAAGAACAGGAGATTCAGTGGAATTCACCATGCACCAAGGAGAACGAGGATGGTATGCATTGGATGTTACACCATGTTCCAGAAATCCCTACAGTGAACCTGCTGTCTCAACAGAAAAAGAAACAGATACAGAAGAAGAAGGAAAAGACAGAGATGGAGAAAGCAACAGGTGCCGCAGCCCTACAGGCCCAAGCCCTGGTAAGGAGGAATCCATGTAAAGTAAAGAAAGAAGTACAGCAAGTTACAGTTTTGACCAGTTTGCAACGTTTATAAGTTTAAGCATGTGCCCACATAAACTAGTGTGAGAAACCCATAAACCTTAAGGCTATGAACTGGCTATAGCCACAAACTCTCGCAGTGTAAATAGTTACCCCAGAGGTACCACCACCAGAGCCAGCCTGTTTAGGGGCTTGGCTCACCTGCAACCAGGGAGCACGTCCGTTTATGGGGCCTTGGCTCGCCTGCAACCAGGGAGCACGCCTGTTTATGGGGCCTGGCTCTCCACCACAAAGAGGGTACCTGGTCGGCACCAACTGTGGAGGCCGCCTCTGCATCCTGCTGAGAAGAGGCTGAAGGCGCGGCTTCACCAGGCCAGGTATGCCCTGAAGACCACCAGCCCATGAAAGCCGCCTCTACATCCTGCCAGAAGTGGCTGAAGGCGCGGCCAACGTGAGAGGGTTTTGGGTGGGTTAACGGACTTGTGGGTGGAGGGTGGTGATGTATGGTACCTGGTGGTTTTAAAAGTTTTACCATGTTTTAATGTTTTATGCATTTTTAAAATGTTGTCTTGCAGCCCGAGGACGTGCTGGTGATAACTAAGGGGGAATGTGGCGCCCCTGACCTGGTCAGGCACCACTGAGTACTGCACCCATGCTGGGGACAGTACAATACAGGTAATCCAGAAGGCTGACCGAGGTGTGACTACACAGGCGCATAGTGATCAGGTCTCACACATGTACCTTTGGGAGGACCCCTGGGGATCCCAGGAGGGGGCAAAGCCTTCACCTCCACTTGAGGAGTGGAGGGGGCGAAGCCTCCATCTCCACTCAAGGGGTGTGGTAGAGAGCCTGGTTGCTAGGTCGCGTAGGCAGGCACAAGGGGAAAAGAGAAGGAGGAGTAAACAGTCTGAAGCAGAGTGTGGAGGAGTGAGGAGCATGGAAGTGGAGCTCAGACAGGAGCAGCCGTGCAGGTCCCACGAGTGAGCGAGTTTAGTGCAGCAGTCCAGGAAGAGCAGAAGTAGACCCTGGAGCTGTTGCAGTCTAACAGCGTCCGCGCAGTGACTACCGACGGGGGAGAACGGTCACCTGGTAGTGCTGCCCGAACACCACACACAGCTAGAGAGAGCAGTGTAGTGGAAAGTAAGGAGACTGTCAGGGAGTACCAGGCCCAAACGGGCGGCAGATCCCGATGCGGGGATAGATCCACCTTTCCTTGCTAAACCTGCCGGTGTGGGGCCCTTAAAGCCCACGCCACAACACCACAAAAGCCGCAGCCACGTAGCCACAGTTAGGGCCCATAGTTCACAGGAGGCAAGCAGCTGGAGTGATCTGGTCCAGGCGACAAGCAAACGGCAAACAAACGAGGGGAGCAGCTACTTCCCTGGGTGACCCCCATAGGGACTAAAAGTCGGGGTTACCACAAACCACAGAAGGGCTAAGGAAGGCGAGTCGGTAGCCACCCTCATCAGTCAGCCTGAAGGATACCTGGTTCCAGCCTGGTTCATCCCAGCTACGCCCGGGTTACTCACCCTGCCATCAACTGTGAGTAAAACCCCTGAAAGACATTCTGATTGTGTGGAGTTATTCTGCGCCTTGTGGTTCTACACACCTACACAGGGCCCTGGGGCTTGCCTCACTCTCAGGAGGCTGTTACAACTGACTGCACCCACCATCGGCCCCAGGCATCCCTTAATCTGCAGTTGCGGTCCCCACTGACCGCAATTCTGAGAGTGGCGTCACGACAATCCTAAAAGAAGATCTCCTACCTGTGACAGGATCCAGCCGAGTGGAGTCCCTGAAGGTAATGCACCGACACAACACTGGTGGGGCTTCACATATACCATGTGTGTTGCCCCTGGACTATCAGGTCGTCACAGGGTACTGCACAAGCTGCCCTTCCGTGCAGTATTCCGCCTCCCTCTTGGTTCTGGGTCCCTAACCAAATGGTGTTGCCTCCAACAGCAAATCAAATCCTAGATACACCCTGCACCACACCCACCAGGCACACCAGTGGACGGCTTGAGTGGAATAGAGTCGCCCACCTGAGGGGTCAGGGAGGGGAGGGGAGGAGTGTAGTCAGTTGAGTGTTGAGAGGAGAGTTGGGAAGTAGCCCTCGAGCTGTGAGGAGCTCAGAGGAAGTCAGGAGTGGTGACTCCTGAAGGAACCGTCTAGGTTGCAGACGGTAGTCTGGGCCTAGAGAAGTCGGACCCCCGGTCGCAGGGGATTGTGGCAAAGGGGCCTGGAACTGTGGAGGAGGACAACCGGCAGCCTAGCACTATCACCGGTCCGGGGCCGAAGGCACAACGGGGTACACGGACCCTAGGTAGGGGAATAGCTTCAGGCATCCCGACAATTCACCTGAGGAGAACGGAGCCTTTATGATCTGTTCCCACCTGTTCCAGAATCGGGGCATTAGCGCAACGAGGGAGATAGGACTTTCCAAATCCAAAATGGTCCAGAAAATCCCAAGCGTGAGCCCTGAGACCAAGCTTGCATACTTAGCCATAGTAGGGAGCGGGGCCCGGCTAGTTCCATGCTACTGGGCCAACAAGTTGAAGTCAAACTAAGTGCCAGGAGGCAGGTCACGGATCACCAGGCAGCACCATTGGGGACGGGACCCGGACGAGCTCCCCTCACCAGCAGCGGTACCCAGAGACTTGGTTTACCCGGTTGTCAGTGTCTGCTTATGAACTGAGTACGAGAGTGACCCCTGCACCCCACGGCTCCCCCTACACTGAGTCCCGGGGCATCCCCCCTACCCGTGGAGGGTTATGACACCTTGCTGCCCCACTTCATCACCTCGGGTACTCCCAAAGGCAGCGGTGGTACTCCCAAATTACTGTACACCATGGGTGGCGTCACGAACTATATATCAACTCCCCTGTAAATGTCCCCCTTACATTTGAGTGGCCGCACGACCCCCGGGTCTGGAGACCCTCGAGCCACAGTGAACCCGGATCCAAGCAGCTTGGCTGCTGGCACGGAGGCGGCACACATGTGGTATGTGTATGCGCCCGACACGGGACAAAAGTAATGTGTCCCTAAACTAACCTATATTTAGAGGTAAAATCTCTAGCAATTGATCAGAAATGATGCTTCTGAGATATCCTGACAACTTACAGCGTACCCGCTATCCTTTATTGTATCGGTTTCCTTTCATATACATTCATGTACAGTAGGTATAAAAAGAACTTTGTTACATCAGACATTGTTTCCTTATTAACAAATAAAAATGTGATTACAGCAAAACAAAAAATACACTTCTTCTTCCACGGCTCTACATTCCTTTAACTTGAAAACTGCTGAGCTTGAAAAGCTTGAAAGTCCTCGGGGATTGTGTCTGGAAATAAAGAAGAAAAACACATTATCCCAGAGTGTTTCTCTACCGGTACGAGGAAACTATAGCAATTAGATTTCTGAAAAGTGAAATATTTAGTATCATTAGATATGCCTATGACACAACATGCTATTTGTGGTTTGTGTAAATTTGCAAAATAATGATTCAGGTCGACATGCAAATTCCTTAATTATTATCATGAGACTGAAGTCTTGGTCAGGAAGATTTATACCTTTGCCATCTTGCAGCCAACCTATAGTGCATCTAATGTTGGCCATTCTGGGGCACTTACCATTAATGAGATCATAAATTTGGGTAATATCCGCAACATTTTTCCCTTTCATCAAGTTTTTTTTATATATATAAACATAGTGTTTTTTTGTGGAAGGCCAGGCTAAAATGAGCATATAAGAATATTGTCTATTTTTTAGATGAAAAAACAGACAGACAAACAGACTGGATGACATACGGATGGCACACAAATCTAAATAAAGAATTATCTAAATATTAAAAGGCCATATACATTTTCCTATGTTAATAATTGTAAGGGATCAGTGAAAAACACATCAAGTATGGATGGTAACCTGTCTGTGATCCATTTTTGTGTGCACCCATTGACTTATAATGGGTGAGTTTTATCCACATGTGTAAGTGTTCATGTGAACTACCACGCTGACTTGCATTGGTCTGTATGCTGTCTATATACCATATGTTTTGCATATGGACAGCACACAGATGTTTAATACACCCGTCAGAAAGAACTCTTAGCAACAGGAAGTCTTATAACTGTGATAACTTTTTCCCTGTCATTAACCAAATCAACTGTACTGTAAAGTTCGAGATCCGTACCAGACCTTACCCTGAACACGGAAGTTCATGTTACTGTTCAGGTAAGACCACCAAGATAAGAAAAAGAAGCAAAATGGGGATTAAAGCGGGACAGTTATACTTTCCAAGTCTCCATGCGGCTGTCACACTGCTTCCTGGTCCACTCATTAAATCTCATGAATATTCATTGCTTTCCCAGCCCACCCTCTGTGACAGTATCTGTGATAGGTTGCAGTCAGGCTTCTGGCATCTGTGATTGGTTGCCCTCACACTAGCTGTCTGGGTACCCGAAGTGGAGTGTAAAATAAATAAATAACTTGAAAAATGGCATAGGGTCTTCTGTATTTTGATACACCGTGCAGATAAAGCAGACAGCTGGAGGCTGCAACCACATTTGTGTGCGTTATCTTGGCTGTGTATTGAAATACAAGGGACAGTTTCATACTTTTCCACGCCTCTTCTACACCACCTAGTGGCATGTTTGGATGGTGGGCCTCCATTTGATGAGAGAACATCTTGGTAAATGGCCAAAAAACCTTCCAGAAGCACTGCTTTCTGGAAAGATGTGGGATGCTTCCGTAGCATCCAAGAAATGTGACAATTTTTGAGGGGAGCCGAGAAGTTCAATTCTTTTTATGAGTGACTTCTAGATGATTGGGGAAATTTGGCATGTATGGACTTGATGGTTCTATTAAATTATTAAAATATATGAAAAAATTTACCATTACAACGATACTTCAGATTAGACCAGATGATGTTTTCCTGTGAGAAGCAGAATACTCCAAGTCTTCCTCCACGCATAGTGGTGTCTACAGTGACTCCTGAATCTGCTACCAGCTCCGTACCTTCATAAAATCTTGCCCTGGAATTAGATCATAATGTTATTTAATCATATTTATATAAATATGCATACATGTATAGGTAGCGCTCAGCATAAATGAGTACATCCTCTTTAAAAACTAAGATTTTAATCAATATCTTTTGACATGACTAAAGACCGCTTTATACGCAGCGACATCGCTAACGAGATATCGCTGGGGTCACGGAATTTGTGACGCACATCCGGCCTCGTTAGCGATGTCGTTGTGCATGACACTTATGAGCAACCGCTAACGATCCCAAATACTCACAAAATAATTGATTGTTGACACGTTGTTCATTTTCCAAATATTGTTGCTCGTTCTGGACGCAGGTTGTTTGTCGTTCCTGAGGCAGCACACATCGCTACATGTGACACCCCAGGAAAGACGAACAACAGCGTTCCTGCGTCCTCCGGCAACGAGTTGGGAGTGACATTCATGCGGCTGCTCTCCACCCCTCCGCTTCCATTGGTGGCCCACTGTGTGACGTCACTGTGACGCTGCACGAACCGCCCCCTTAAAAAAGAGGTTGTTCGCCGGCCACAGCGATGTCGCTAGGAAGGTAAGTTCGTGTGACGCGTACCTGCGATATTGTTCGCCACGGGCAGTGATTTGCCCGTGACGCACAAACGACGGGGGCGAGTGCTATCGCTAGCGACATCGCTAGCGATGTCGCAGCGTGTAAAGCGGCCTTTAGTTTTATAGAACATTTTTTAACCCATAACATGAAAGTAAGGTTAATAATATAAGTTTAATTACAAAATCTTCAGTTTTACTGAAATTAGCTGATACTAAAATGAGTACACCAAACAGCAAAACTACTAGTGTTCTGTAAGACCCCCATGATTTTTAAAGAATACTGAGTCTTCTAGGCAAGGACTGAACATGTTGGCGGCATATTGCAAAATCTATAATTTTTCATTCTTCAAGACCCTGGATGCTGGATGGAGAGTTATTATGACAACTTGTCTCTTCAGAATTTCCCATAGGTCTCCGATCAGGGTCAGATCAGGAGACATACTTGCTCAATCACTCTCACTGTTTTCTTAGTCATATATGCAGCAGTAGCCTCATATGTGCGTCTTGAAAAAATGCACGTCGACCAAGGGCATGGAGTGATCGAAACATCTACTCCTTTCAATATAGATCAGTACATCTGGGAATTTATGATGCCATCAACGAAATGTCGCTCCCCTATGCCAGCAGCCTCAAATAAGCTCACTGTCACCAGAATGTGTCCCTGTAGGCACCATTAATTTTCCTATCTATGTATGCCACACCTTTGCAATGGTGTACTGTTTTGAAGCCATCAGTTCCCAAAACATTTATCTTGGTCTCATCCCTCCAGAGAATAAAGTCTCAATAGTCTTCACTTTTTTCAGCATGAGCCCTGGAATTCTAGGTGGGCTTATGTGCATGGGCTTTAGGAGAGACTTCCTTTGTGGACACCACCCATGCATGCCATTCCTCCGCAGTGTACGCTGTATTGTATCATGGGAAACATCCCATATGGTTTGGCTTTCAATTTCTTAAGCTAACTCCTGTGAATTTGCATATTGATTTGTTCAACCCTTCTCATCAGAAGACGCTCAAGTTTAGGTGTGAACTTCGGTGGTCAGCCTGGACGTCTCTGTGAAATGCTTGCAGTTTCATCTTTATTATTTTTTTGTAAAACATTTCTTACTGTATTCTGACTGATAAGTAAAGCTTTGCTAATCTTCTTGTAGCCTTCACCTTTCTTGTTTAACTAAATTATTTTCTTTCTCAGGTCTTGTGACATTTCTTTTCCATGTGGTGCAATTGCTGACAGCATGAAGTGGAAGGGGTTTTCTTTGCTATCTACAGCCTTTTTATAGTGATTTTTATGCTGGACACCTGTTTAATGAACCGTTAAACGTAACTGTGGTTGAATTCTTGTTAATTACAATTTTCTCATCTAAACTTTAGCTTTACTCCTAATGCGGGCTTTACACGAGACGACTGATCGTGCAATGCATCGTCGGGGTCACGGTTTTCGTGACGCACATCCGGCATCGTACACGATGTCGTCTCGTGTAACACCTCCTAGCGACGCAGTGTCGCTCACAAATCGTGAGTCGTGTACTCGTCGCTAGGTTTCATAAAATTGTTTAATTTAAATGGCAGCGGTTGTTCATAGTTTCCGTGGCATCACACGTTGCTCCGTGTGACACCCCGGGAACGATGAACAGCAGCTTACCTGTGTCCTGCGGCTCCCACCGGCTATGTGGAAGGAAGGAGGTGGGCGGGATGTTTACATCCCGCTCATCTCCGCCCCTCCGCTTCTATTGGCCGGCTGCCGTGTGACATTGCTGTGACACCGAACGTCCCTCCCACTCCAGGAAGTGGATGTTCGTCGCCCAGAGTGAAGTCGTCCGGAAGGTAAGTGTGTGTGACGGGGGTTAAACGAGTTTGTGCGACACGGGCAGCGATTTGCCTGTGACGCACAAACGACGGGGGCGGGTACGATCGGTCGTCCCGTGTAAAGCAGGCATAAGACTTTCATTGGGGTGCGCTATTTGTTGCAACATGGTCTTGAATGACTTTGTTATGAAAATTACTTTTTTGGAGTGTGCAAAATAACAAATCTTGCTTGTCATCAATGGCCCACACTTGTGGGAGTATTCTGTAGCATGGTATCCTATAAAAAAATGTTGATTCTGAAGAAAACTAAAGGTTTTCTGACAAATCTGTTGTGCGTACTAATTTATGCTGAGCACTCATTGAAAATATATACGGTATATCATTGTGAACAGACAGGCAGTAAATCCATCAAGCATGGTTTTTGTATTAGGTCTTGCAACAGTGAAAACAGCTCTTCATGGACATCTACACACTATGCAGGGCCGTAACTACTGCGTTCGCAGGGGTCGCCATTGCGATCAGGCCCGGCAGGTTGGGGGCCCACGGCCTCCCGGCAGATCAGCAGCCAGCTCCTTTCAGTGAGAGAGAAGCTGCGCTGATCTGTCGCAGATCACGCGGCTGCTATATGATCCGTGCCACTGCCGCTGACACCGGACCCCCCTCCCCCGTCATTGCACACAGCATTGATGAAGCATAGAGTGGCCTGCGGCGCTCTATGCATCATCATTCTCCCCCTGTGTCTGCGCAGTGACGTCACTCCTGTGCGACTGCTGTGCTGAGAGCACAGAGCGCAGGACGGGAGGACGCTGATTGGAGCAGCAGGGGAACAAAGAAGACGTGAGGACGGGGCAGCGGTGGAAGGAGGAGAGAGGTGAGGACAGAGCAGCGGGGGAAAGAGGAGAGAGGTGAGTACTTGTTGTTGTTTTTTTTTTTTTTTTTAAATAAATTAGTAAGTACACGGTGGCCAGAGGCCTGAGGGTGCTGCATTATACATGGAGGCCTGGGGAGGCTGTCTGCATTATTATACATGGAGGCCTGGGGAGGCTGGCTGCATTATTATACATTGAGGCCTGGGGAGGCTGGCTGCATTATTATACATAGGAAAGCTGGGTGCTGATAGAGGGATTTCAGATCATGGGAAACCTGAGTGCTGAGGGTAAGAGCCAAGTGTCAGCATCATTATCACGTAGCCCGAGTGTCAGTGTCATTATCCCATACCCCAAGTGTCGGCGTACGTGGAGAGGGGTGGGGGGCCCTGGTCTGAACTTTGCACCGGGGCCCATCAAACTCTAGTTACACCACTGATACTATGGTATATATTTTAGGCTATATTCACACAACCATGTAAAAAAAAAAATTGTACAATCAATTTTCAACCAGAAAAAAAAAAATCTGAAAAAATTGAATCTATATGGCAACTGTTTTTATATATCAGCAGTGACTAAGATTTACAAGACCAAACAATCTTTCCTATGTCAATAATTTACCCATAAAAATTGGATGCTATACAGATGATTTGACTTGAATACGTGAGTCTCATCTTCTTTAGGACATTCAGATTTTTTTCTTGTGAACATTCAGTCCATATGAAAAAAATGTTCGTCTGATCAACCCAATAGAATAAAATTGGTCCTATGGCTGTCCGTGCGCAGTCAGTTTTTTTACGTACAGTACTTGGACCGTAAATATTAAATATTGTCTTGTGTACGTACCCTTATGCAAAAGTATTCATCCTGCTGAAATACTGACCTAATGTATCCGATCTGAGGTCTGTGCTGCAGGAACCAGCGGTAAGACACCTTGTCCTTCCAGCCGACATTTCTTGGGTCTTTCCACAACAGCCTCACTTGGTCATTGGTGTCACCAGTGTGCCACAAGGAGTTTCGAAGATGTTCTCCGGGCCCGGTCTTTGATTTGACCGCCTAAAAGCACAGAGATTGCAGAACTAATTAGCAAGAATCTGTCATCTTAAACACAACATTGTCAAATTACAATTCTCAATTTATTTTTTCCAAATGTATAGAAATAATTAAAAAGCAATCTTGTGAAAAGTTTTCACTGGCCGGATTTGTCTTATTATTTGCATTTGCAATTATATTCTCTTTATCTAATTTAAATCCTTTTTTTTTTAAAAAAATCAAAAAACAAAACAACAAAATTGGGAAACAGAAGAACCAACCTTACTGACCCTAGCAACTGATCAGGAGCAGTTTAGTTTCTCAAGAGTGAAAGCTTGTGGTTTCTGGCAATAGAAGGTCACAGCATTTGGCTGCACAGAATGCTCCTTGACTTTCCATTGTTCTTGCTGTCAGTATTCATTGGTATAGGCAGTTTTCCTGCTCAATTCATCTCTCTCCCTTTTGGACCCAGCAAGAACTTGCCTTTCACCTAGCTGTTGATTATCAGTATTCCCTTGCTGTTTAAATACTCCTTCCTTCCTTTGGACTGTGCTGGTGATATTTTCAGTTCCTTCAAGCCTGGGTTGCAAGCAGGTGGTTTGTACTCCTCTGTTGTATCATTGCCGAAAGCTCTGCTGAACTTCTATCTGAGTCATCTAAGGATAAGGAGTTCATGCTTTTTCCCCTGTGTCCCCCCCCCTTGTGTCTTCTATAATTTTTTAATGGGGTTGACGGAGAGCTCATCCCACCCATTCCCTCTTTAGGGCCCAGCACCAGAGAGACCTAGGGTCAGGTATCCAGCTCGGCGCATAGATGCGGAACCTATCTAGAGTGGTGAGAGACCCCAGAGACCAGCAGTAGGTTCACGCAGGGATCTCCATCTACCCTTTCGCTAGACACAAGGATTCCCTTCCCTTTCGCCGTTGGCTTGGTACTTCCCCGCACCTAGAATGACAGGTTGCTATAGGTAACAAAGCCAATTTAGTGAGTCCAGTGGGGAATATTTATTAGCCCATTAAAGGGGTTGTCCACTACTTGGATAACCCCTTCTCATTCCCCTTATTTGCCCCTGTAAAATTAAAAAATCATATACTCATCTCCGATGCTGCCATGGTTCCAACGATGTCTGAAGTCTAGTTCCCGGGGCCCATGTGACATTGTTATGACAAGCCTGCCCCAAGACCAATCAGAGACGATTTCCTTCTCCCTCACTTTGGACATTTGTGCAGGAAGTCAGCGCATCGTTCGCATCCTGCTTAGCTGTCCAAAGGTTGGGAGACAGCCGCCAGGCGCTGATTAATCGCAGGGCCTGTATGTCATGACGATGAGTTTCCAGTAAAACTTTGGTACTTTTCTCTGCTGTCCATAGCATCCAGCAGACTAAAGCACTGTCCATGTTTTTGTTTACATTTTCCGCCAGTTAGTATTGCGCATGTTTTAAGAGGCTGCCATGCGAAGTATTAACTGGTAGATGCTAGAATGTATGAGCTTTTGGTAGGTGTGATGTAATTTCCATCACTTGTTGTCGGCATTATGTGATGCCCTGGCGCCGCCAGGTGGTCACAGAGGTACATTACACCCTACATAACACCTTCCCACACAAGGGTTCCACCAGCCACAAAATCCTAGCCACCCCCCTAGGCTAAGAAGGACACACCAGAGGGCAGGACCAGTCGGATTGGGAGCGCCCACCTAGGGGTCTTGAGGATCCGGGGGCGGGAACAAATCAGATCAGTTTTGAGTTTGAAGTTGGAGGTCAAGTGGAGAGGAGTGACAGTGACAGACTGTCTAGAGGAAAGCTGAGCCTAGTGAGGGTAGACAGGGTAGTGGCCCTGGTCTACTGGCTAGGTGGCAAGCAGTGGACCGTGTCCAAAGACGACGGGAATATGGTCGCGGGAGATCCAGAGTGGACCGGGACAGGGTTGGAGCCCGTCGGTACCAACAGCGGAGATCCGGTCCGGAAACCATGCACAGGCGGGGTACCTGGACCCTAGTTAGACGATGGTTGCAAGCTCCTTCTCTAATTCACCAGGCCAGGAGCAGGTTTCAAGCCTAGCTCCAGAAGTTTAGCCCACATAGAGCGAACCGACAGCCCACCACGGGGGATAGGGTATCCGAAATCACCCAATGAAATCCCAAGGGTCAGTGTTCGCGGGCAACGGCTCCTCAGGTACACAAGACACCGGGAGCGGATTTTTCCCGTTCCACACGGGTTAAATCAACACAAGAAAATTGCAGTGTGCCGGAGGAAGGGACATCGGTACACCAGCCCGGGTGTGGGACCCGAGTACACACGGACGCGGCAGCCGGCCACTGACACCTTGGTTTACCAACGGACTTGTGTGCAATTATTCCACAGTGAGTACACCAACACTCCCCGGTCCGGCCTGGCGCGACACCTCCGGCCTACATCACTCCCTGTGTTCTGGACACTGAGCCCCGGGGAATCCATCCCTACCCACAGAGGAGTTAACATCCAGCTGTTATCCTATTGCCCCCGGTGCTCCCCAACCGCAGCGGTGGTGCTACATCTCACCACACACCGTGGGTGGCGTCACAAAGTACTTTCAGCAATCCCGTACATATACGTCCCCTTTTTTATTTGAGTGTCCGCGCGACCCCCGGGTCCGGAAATCCCTCGAGCCACTGCGGATCCGGATCCGAGCAGCCCAGCTGCTACTGACGTGGGGGCGGCACAATTACTTCCAGTCAGGAGTGCAGAGTGCCATTTGATGGAGTGGCTTGAACTTAGGTGAAATGTGATGTGCACTCCCCATATTTAGCCCTTGTTCACTGCATCAATGAGAAGCTGCAAGGGAAAAGGGACAAATGGTAGTGGGATTTGGAGGGTCTATAATGGTGGGGGAATACCTTTGGTGTCATTTCTCAGTGGCTATAATACAGGGAATGTTTGGGATTTGTGGGGTCTATAATGTGGAAGGAAACCTGTGGTTTTGGGGGCTGTACAATGCTATAGGGATGTATGTCGTGGGATTTGGGAAGGGTGTGATGTTGTAGAATTTTGGGGGTGTGTGCGATGCTGGGGGATACCTGTGGTGGGGTTTGTGGGTTTATAATGTTGTGGGTATGCCTGCTGTAAAATTTTAGTGTCTATGATGCTTATGGTGAGATTAATGGTGTGTGCAATCTGGGGGGAGGCGCTTTTGATGGGATTTTAGGAATGTGCGATTATGGGGGGATGCCTGTGGCGGGATTTTGGAAGGGTGTGATGCTGGAGAATGGCTGTGATGGAATTTTTTGGCGTGGGATTTGCATGCTGTGGGATGCCTGCAACAAGATACTGGGAGTGTATAATGCTGTGGAGGGAATCTAGGGTGTATGTGATGCTGGTGGGAGGCCTGTGGAGGGATTTTGGGGTGTGTGTGATGTTGGGGGGGGTACCTGTGTTGGTATTTAGTGGTCTAAGATGCTGATAGATGCCTGTGGTGGGTGTTTGGGGGTGTGTCTGTGAATCTGGGGGAGTAAATAGCAACTGGGGGCAAATTTGCCCCCAGTTGCTATTTACTGCTCTCTATTTAGGGGGACTTTTTGAAGGTAATTGCTATATTCCTGTGAATCTGGGGGGACACCTGTGGTGGGAGTTTGGGGGTCTATAATGTAGTGTAGATGCCTGTGGTGAGTTATGGCGTGTGTGCAATGTCGCGGGCGGGGAGGGGACGCTGCGCTCACCACGCTCGGGTCCGGCGCTGCTGCTGCTTGGTGGCTCGAGCGGTTGGCCGGATCCGGGGACTCGAGCGGCGCTCCTTGCCCGTGAGTGAAAAGGGGAATGGTTTTGGGGATTTATTGTCCGTGACGCCACCCGCGGTTGTGATGAGGTTGTGACACCACCGCTGCTCTGGACGGGGATCCCGGGAGCGATGACAGGGAGCAGCTTGGATGTTGGTTCTCCCCTCCGTGGGTAGGGGGGTTGGTTGTCCCAGGGCCCGGTGAGGGGTAGGGATGGCAGGCGGGTTACGGGGCCTGGTGAGGTGCAGGATCGCGGGGGCAGCGCTGTGTCGCACGGCACAGTGGTACTCACTCAGCCAATGATGAATGCAAAGTCTCCGGTAAAACAAACGGCTGGATGGACGGGTCCCACAGACGGCTGCGGTAGCTCTCCCGGTAGGTTGGTGGTGACTGCCTTTCCCTGCACCTGTTTTGTGTTCACGGTTCCAATGGCTTCCCACCGGTAACCCGCTCCCCAGCTTGGATGGATGCTGAAGGAGTCCCTTTTGCCCACAGGCTCTGGCCCTGGGAACTATAGCCTTGGCGGTGACTGTATTTCCCTTTACGGTTTGACCTGTTGCCTTCAATCGGGTCTTGACTGCTGGGAAACCCCGGAAGTTCCCTTCGCTAACGGATTTGACCGGTTTTACGGCGACTCCTAGCCTGGTCGGGGTCCGTAAGCCCTGCCGAATGGTGCTGGCCTCTCTTTGCTCCCTGATCCGGTACCGTCGGGCCACCGCCCGTCCCCGGTCCTTACGGTTCGCTTCAATCAGCCTCTCCTGCAGACGGTCACCACCGTCTGCCAACCTTGCTGTATGTGCCCGGGCCACGCACCCGGACATGGTCAGTCTCCTCTACTGCCACTTCACTCCTCGACTCCACTGCACTCTCCACTTCAACTCCTCTTACTGATCTGACTTCTTTTTCCCGCCTCCAGGACTGTGTACCCCTCGGTGGGTGGGGCCAACCACCTGGCCCACCCCCTGGTGTGGACATCAGCCCCTGGAGAGAGGCAACAAGGATTTGTGTTTGACCTAGATGTGCCTAGCCGGGGTGTGGGGTGTGCCGTTGTAGCAACTGTGACGTCTTGGCTTGTCCAGGGCGCCACATGCAATGCTGTGGGTGAAGCGTGTGGTGGGATTTAAGGGACCATAAGGGTCCCTTAGCCCTACAACTAATTGACAATGCTTGAATAACCCTACTAGCCTA
Organism: Anomaloglossus baeobatrachus; assembly: GCF_048569485.1. Taxonomy (NCBI): domain Eukaryota; kingdom Metazoa; phylum Chordata; class Amphibia; order Anura; family Aromobatidae; genus Anomaloglossus; species Anomaloglossus baeobatrachus. The sequence continues at coordinate 860,921,694 of NC_134353.1, read as the reverse complement.
GACCTAGTACCCAGTGACAGCTGTCGTTTAGTCCTACAACCCAGGGACAGCTTTCGTATAGCCCTATTACCCAGGGACAGCTGTTGTAAAGTCCTATTACCCATGGACAGCAGTCTCCATAGCCCTTCTACCCAGGGACAGCTGTGGTACAAGCCTACTGTCTAGGGACAGCTCTTGTATAGCCCTTCTAATCAGGGACAGCACTTGTACAACCCTACAACCCAAGGTCAGCTCTTGTATAGCCCTTCTACCCACGGACAGATTCCTTCCAGTTTATCCATTGCAGTCCATGCTCGTACCATGTTGTATGGAGATCTGCATGAGCCCCTATAATTAACAGATGCCCTTTGAAGGCAACTATAAGGGTATGTGCACACGATCCGGACCCGCTGTGTCCTGGATGTGGCAGTTCCTGACCTGCAGGGCCACTAGTCTCCTTTGCTCCATGATCCGGCCTTGGGCAGTTGCGGTCTCTTGCTGTGTTCTCCCTGCGGAGATCACTTGCGTCTCCGCAGCAAAAAATTGATGTTACACCTCGGGAAACGCACCGCAGGTCAGTTTTTGCTGCAGGAAAAAACAAGCACATCCATTGTGCTTCTACAGTACAACGCAGCATTTTGGACGCAACGAAAACACGCTGCATCCAAACCGTTGTGAACGCTAATCGTGGGCACGCAGCCTAATGCTGATGTGGCCCTCTGTGAAGATGAGTTTGAAACCCCTGCTATATGCTGTATACAGATAAAAAATTAGTGCCTTAAGTATAAAATCAGGGAATGGTACAAGTACTGACAGTAAAACAGGTTATATTAGAATAAAAAAAATTTGCAACAGGTATATGAAATACAATCACAATATTATTTAAACACTTATTTCTATTGATACATATTGGCCACCGTCAACAATATCTTAACCTAAATCCCTCTATGTCAGTGTCACTCTACTTGTGACTGTTGTTTGCTATCTCAATAACACCAAACGGTATACAGGCCCTAATGGGGTCAGAGACACTACCTGCAAGGCTGTAAGTTTAATTTTATTGGGCAACTTCTCTCACTCAACTTGCTGACCGCCTTCGCTACCGGAAGCGTGGCCTCAGTCTCCATTCAGTACCATACGTCTGAGAAGGGAATCATGGCCCGGCTCAGTCGAATCTTTGCTATGGGGAGATAAGGTATGCACACCAGTGACTATGTAAGGGGAATACATGAAATAGCAGAAACTGCTGTGTGAATACTGACTTGAAAATCCAATAGCTATATGTAAGAGTGAAAATGTGAAAAATGGAATCTGCATTACTGCCATGAACATATGAATCAAGAGAAATTTAGCTACTGAATTGATCAATGCAATAGAGCCCCAACACTACGCCAAAGTATTTCTCTACGTTGGGGTCCCTAGCTTGTGTGTGTCCTCTCATGCAGTTAAAAAACGTACCGTGTATGGGAAGCTGAGACCCAGGCTATTTATGCTTATGATATGGATTGCCAATCCATATCATACGCATAAATAGCCTGGGTCTCAGCTTCCCATACACGGTAAGTTTTTTAACTGCATGAGAGGACACAAACAAGCTAGGGACCCCAACGTAGAGAAATACTTTGGCGTAGTGTTGGGGCTCTATTGCATTGATCAATTCAGTAGCTAAATTTCTCTTGATTCATATGTTCATGGCAGTAATGCAGATATCATTTTTCACATTTTCACTCTTACATATAGCTATTGGATTTTTCAAGTCAGTATTCACACAGCAGTTTCTGCTATTTCATGTATTCCCCTTACATAGTCACTGGTGTGCATACCTTATCTCCCCATAGTGATGTTTTTTTAGGTTTTTTGCACCCAGTTCAGACTTAGAATGGTGTTCCAAATGTTATTCCTTATTGTCAGTCGAATCTTTGGACTTTTTCCAGGGGTGGTGTTCGGTATTCGGGTTCTTTCTGGAGTCAATGTATGGTATTTGGTCTTCGAGTTCCTTCTGGAGTCTATGTTCAGTACTGGGTGTCAGAGTTCCCTCTGGAGTCGATGTTTGGTTCAGGTTCCTTCTGGAGTCTATGTTCAGTATTCAGTGTTTGGTCTTCAGGGTTCTGTAAGCTGCTACACTGTAAGCTGCTCTGCTGCTCACACGACTCCTTCCATCTAACTCTTGGCACCAACTTCTCCCCTTCTTGACCATCTTAGGCTTTTATAATTAACAACTGCTCCACAATTATCACCTGACCCTGCATCTTTACTAACTCTTCCATTTAGGACACAAACACTTCAGTCTTTAGTTCCTGTTTGCGCTTATTGCCTTCGGCCAGAAGATGGCAATCTTCATTTGCAGATACACTATGTATGAAGGCATCCTAATGTCTCATTTTGCGCACTAGATGAGATCCTCATCAGTGTTTCGTCCGTGTCAGTTTTTTACATCAATGTTTAATTTGTTTTTACTACAATTTCTCAAACTTCTCCTATCAGTCAGTGAAAAATGGACAGCACTAGGATGCAAAAAAATCAGTGTGCTGTCCAGGTTTTAAACTTGAATGGGCTAGTTTCATCCGTGACTCGGATCAAACACAACAATGCCTCCGCTTTATGCCAGCACTCAGTCCACAAAGAAACTCAAACACGTGAATAGCCCTACAGACTATAATAGCTATGTGAAAAAAAAACGGATGTCTGAATGATGCCTATACAGAAGGCAGCACTGGGATCCATAATTAGGCCTCTGGCAGTGATGACAGCCCATCGGTGCTCGGTGATTGCATTGTGATGTGCAATGGGGTAACAGAGGGAGCCCAAATACCATATTATTCAACAAACTTCAATAAATATAATGCTAAATCTTCTGCAAAGGATTTTTCATTCTGAAGTGTCCGAGAGTCTGACTTTATGTCCTACTTTCCTCAAGTCGTTTTCAGAAAAAGGGGGAAAACAGTCTATTATTTTTTCACCATATTTGCTATCTAAAGGAAGAAAGAGACAAATATAGAGACCTTCTTGCAGAGATACTTATGTTTTTACTCAGATTGTTATTCAGTTCAGAATCAGTCTGATTTTATAGACTGTGAGCTCTCGCGGGCTGGGTCCTCTCTCCTCCTATACCAGTCTGTTTTGTACTGTTAATGTTGTACGTATACCCTCTTTCACTGTAAAGCGCCATGGAATAAATGGCACTATAATAATAAATAATAATAATAATAATTTTTCTATTTTTTTCAGAAGTTATTTAAAATTCTGATTCAGTTTGGGAGAAGGAAGGTGAAGTGACTGAGCCCTGATCTCTACACTCCTCTTCTCCCCCCGTCACTGGGTGTCTAGTTTTTGCTTACAGATGACAGTATACGGTGTAATGTATAATATAGTATCCAGGTAAATAATAAGATTTTATTTTTCATTTTATCATGTGCTGCATATCACGTTTATTCTGCCCTAATAGTGCAGGGAAAGATGCCATCTTGCTATATTGAGCTAAGTGCGGGAAGACTGATTTCGGAATGACTTCACTTCTCTGTTACTCAGGGAGAGTTGCCATATAAGACTCATAGCTCTGGAATGATACTCTTACTGTACACACCTACCATCCGCTAATCACATTACATGGACACAAACCAAGCGCTGACCTCACACACCTCCCAGTGCAACTGGAATATTTACCAAGATGGAGCCAAGGAATATCCAGGCCGTCTAATCATAAAAAGATCTCTGTGCTGAACTCATAAGAAAACTAGCCATAGGAGAGCGCATAGACCTATTTTGTTTTACTATTTTAGATTATAGATATATATTAGGTGCTCTAGATATAAAAGTAGCACAATGAAGGTGGCTGGATGGGTTCATAGGTAGGAGATTACCTTGAGCTGAATTCCAGGTTCTGCGACGGCTCGGAAAGGAGTGGCCTGCCAATATGTCTGCTCTGTCTGCTTCCACATAACCACGTAGAAACTAGAACTGTCCTGGTAGCCAAATATGAATCCGGCATAGTCGTCATCTGTGACTGTATTCACATGGAAAGTGCCTTCAAAGTCAACACCATTAAAAGCTGTATAGCCTGAGGAAAACACAAAGATGACACAAATTAATCCCATACTCCACTGGCCTGATGATGAAATCTGTTAGCCCAGCACTGGTGGGTGAAGACATGTTTGCAAGATTTTCAGATGTTCTGGATGATTTAAGTGTAATAAAGGGAGTGTGCAATCCCAAAACTCGATTAAAACTACTTATACCATCCTATAGGGGACTTAGGGGTACTTTGCACGTTGCGACATCGCTAGCATCGGCTAGCGATGCCGAGTGTGATAGTACCCGTCCCCGTCACACATGCGATATGTGGGGATTGCTGCCGTAGCGAACATTATCGCTACGGCAGCATCACACGCACATACCTGCTCGGCGACGTCGCTGTGACTGCCGAACAATCCCTCCTTCAACCTTCACCGTGACGTCACTAATCGGCCGGCCAATAGAAGTGGAGGGGCGGAGAACAGCGGGACATAACATCCCGCCCACCTTCTCCCTTCCGCATTGCCATCAGGACGCAGGTATGGAGATGTTTGTCGCTCCTGCGGGTTTACACACAGCGATGTGTGGTGCTGCAGGAACGACAAACAACATCATACCTGCGGTCGACCCGACATTATGAAAATGACCGACGCTACACAGATCACCGATTTTCGACACTTTTGCAATCGTTTATCGGCGCATCTAAGATTTACACGTTGCGATGCCATTACCGGCGCCGGATGTGCGTCACTAACGACGTGACCCTGACGATATTTCGGATGCGATGTCGCAACGTGTAAAGCACCCCTTAGACCCTATAAATCTCATAAGTGCAGTATAGATTTTATCAACTGTTGTATTACATAAACAATTGAGGGCATTTCAGTACACCCGACACATGAACAAGAGATCAGTGCATTATTCCACCCCATCAAGGAAGATGTAGCTCACCGCCCCTTATGCCAGTGTCACACTGGCCTATGACTCGCATGAGTGCAATGCGGAAAAATCTTGCATTGCAATCAAATCAATGTTAATCAATGAGGCAGCTCAGATATGTGAGTTTTTTCTCAGCCCTAATTGGACTGAGGAAAAAAAAAAATCGCACCCATACAAGTCTATGGGGGCCAGTGAAACATCGGATGACATCCAAGTGCAGTGCGATATACGCACATGCTAACAATGGAGGAGATGGAGAGATGAATACCTCCCACTCCTCTGCAGCTGTGATCCAATCGCAAGATACTTGGCTCACACTAGCAGCAGAGCAGGAGCCGAGGGTCATTAGCATATCGCATCCTTTGCTCTTGCATTGGATGCCATACGCTAGTGTGACTCCAGCCTTAGCTGAACTGACAGGAAAAAATGGAAAATGTGTTTCTTTTGGAAAAGATTGCTTTTTTAATGGCTCTTCAGACGAGAAAAGAAAAAAGAAAAAACAGTTGTTGGCGTTTCGGCTAATACAATAGCCTTTCTCAATAATCTGTCTATGTATACAGGGTATAATAAAAAAAAATATATGCATGGAAAACCTCGTCACCAGTTTGACAATTCCGTGGTCTGATACCCAGGAGGTCACATGATGTGGGGACGAGTCACATGACTTGTGCGCCATCATGTCCGGCGATGTGTGTGTGTGGGAAATTTGAAAATCAATCGCGACGGTTGTACATTTTTTGACCTATAAAAAGCTGGCTTTTGACAACCCACAATCACTTTCTATTATACCCTCCCTTGAGAAAGTCCAACGCAGGACGAAACGCGCGTCGGGCAGCAGGCAGGCAAATTCCACAGACTCTACACATAGGTAATGCACACTTAAACTCCTCTCTTATACCATGTATTTCAATTACAACACTCATACAACTGAGCACTATGCACTTTATTTTTTGATGGCTGTTTAAAGAAATATTTATGGGAAATATTTTGTATTTTATTGGGTTCTTTTCTAGGTTATGCATTCATTAAAATTTAAAATAATTTAATATTTTTGTATTCTCTTACCTATTTATAGTAGTCACCCAGGTATTTATATTTGCACATACCGCCTTTTGAATTTCCCGGTCTATAATTGAATAGTTTTGCGCCTCCATTGTTTTTAATTGTTTGTGTCTATTTTTTAATATTTATTTAAATAAAGAAATATATCTTTTATTTTGGGGGGTATTGACTCATATGGGCAGGTATATATGATTTATTTGTCCACGGGGGTCTTTTTGAGATAACTATATTATGGGTGCAGCTTGTGCGGCCGCACATGAATCCAATATGTTGTGGGGTCTATTTCTACCTCCAAAGTAGGTGGATTTGTACATATTGATAAGCTCTTGGCTACAAAGGGCCCATTTCTTGTCCAGGGACCCATTGTGCCCGCTAGTGGGAGAGAGATCGCCCTGACACTGTGTGTGCGTGTGCCTGCCTGGCTCACGTAGTGTCAGTGTGAGAGTGCAGGTTCCTCCCTTTAACCCTCACGCACACAACATGAAGAGTGCACAATGGCACATGACGTCCCAAACTGCTGTATGCTATGTAGCCGTACTGGACTCCATGTGCCATCATACAAAGATCCACCAGGTGCCAGATTTACAGAGCTTTTCCCCGCCCCAGGAGAAATATAGTCATCTACATAAGGCCTTATGGATCTGATATGTAATTTTCCACTATAATTTTTAGTAATGACTAATATGACAGCACTAGTGATGACATACCTACAGCAAGTCCTGGGTCACTGTTCATTGTTTGTACAATCTCCATTCCCTGTAAACAGACGCAAAAAGGAAAAGGAATATTTGTTAATGCAAAAGGTATAATAACTTTTGTATCCATGCTGAACCACAAGGGGTGGGGCCTCAGCCAACATAAAAATAATGTTGCTTCCTGGTATCAGCTATGTTGGCTGAGGCCCCAATCCTTCTGGTCACATGCATATGACATCACCACAGGTCCTTCTAATAATTCTATAATAAAATTAGCAAAAAAAGGGGGGGGGGGAACAACAGGCAAGGGGGCAGGAATCACTATCAAAACCCACCTCAGCTATTAGCTGCTTCAGCTGCTGTCAATCAAAAAACTGTTCATTTTACAAGCTTTACTTGCTTGTGTTTCAAACCTATACATCCGAGCTGACAACTAAAGGTATGTATAGAATCAGCATGATAGTGCCAGTATAGCACTGGCTTTAGGTAATATAGGACAATCCTGGTGATTGGTGTGCTTTAAGGGGTCTTTAAGGGGTTAAAGGTGAGACTATACTTAAAAAAAAGCCACTTCTTTATTTTTGCCCCTTCTTTTCATACAAAATGAATATTATTGATAATAAACATTAATGTCTGTGTATCATACACCACATCCTGATATCAGTTATCCTAGAAATGGTGCCAATCTATCCATCAGCTGTGCCTGGTTTTATGTACATGTCTCACCTGGTTCAGAACTATCCAGTTGGGATCGATTTGGGCATCACCCTCGGGATCAAGAACAACAGTCTGATAGGCTCTAAAGTCAGTGAGAGTGATCTCAGCATTTTCTGGGCAGACATCAATGCGATCAATAATTGTGTCCTGGTCAAAGTCAGACTCACAGATGTCTCCAACACCATCATCTAGGCACAGGAGAAGAAATGTCAGACATTAGGTTTAGGTCTATCTGATTCTGAAAATCCATTTTCAATTATTCTAATAGGAATTCTGCATTAATAGACGATTTTTCTGAATTCAAGATATAGAGAGAAGAGTAGATAAAAAGATCGTATTTGGCCCCAGAGGACCTGGATCAATCTTACGTTACATAAACAGGATATTAAAGTGGTTGTGTGCTAAAGAAATATACTTGTGTTCCAAATATAAATACACCTTACTATTTTTTTGGAATCACAAAGATGCCGGGATCAGCAGCAGTCTCTGCTCTGGTTAGGTCTACTTTTTACATTGCTGTGTGTAAAAGGCGCTGGCTGACTGCTCATTTCAATAGCTGAGCCTGACCCCTAATTTATCATCATCAGTATATACACAGAGAAGGGGCCTGGCTCAGATTGCAAAAAGCCAGCCCCCTTTACCCACAGTATTGACGTCAACAATGGAAATGCTCTTTACTGTTGAGTGGAGCTGCCATGACAGTTACTGGGTTTGGAAACATATGCAAATGCAAATATACAGCAAGTTGTATACATGTTTATAAGGAACACATATAAAGATAATTTCTTGTAATTGGAAAAAACACTTTAATTTTAGTGCAACTGTATAATGTTCATAACCCCTGTGGTAGCAATGAAGCAGAATTAAAGGGAATCTGTCAGCAGGTTTTTGCTACACAATATGAGAGCAGCATGATGTAGGGGCAGAGATCCTGATTCCAGCGATGTAACAGTTACTGGGCTGTTTGCTGCAATTTTTATAAAATAGGTGTTTTCTCTGTTGCAAATTTACCAGTTCTCTGAATGCTGAGTTCTGAATACCCCCCCACACCACTGATTTTCAGATTTCTGTGTACACTGTGCGCAGGCAGAAAGCTGTCAATCGTTGGTGGGGCGGAATTATACAGAGCTCCTGAATATGAAGGAATACATGTCAGCAGGTTTGCTTGTGATAAACTGCTGCTGATAAAACTTTAGCAAAACTTTAATAAGTAGCCTAGTAAGTGACATCGCTGGAATCAGGGTCTCTGTTCTTACATATGGTGCTTTTGAATTAATTTAAAGGGAATCTGTCACCAGGATTATGCTACCTAATCTATCAAAATCCAAGTGACCGATTCCCTTTAAACAATGTTTCTTCAAGAGACATTCTGTAATCAGCCTATTGTCAGGAGACTGTTGTGCACTAGGTAGTGGAAAATACTAAAAGCAGGACTTGCTGAATAGGGTTCCTTGTCCAAAATGTCCCTGCCAAAGACCGAGATAGGAGTCTGGAGCCTTGGCAAACTTTCCAAGCTATGAACAATCATGATGGTTGTCCAGTTGGGCCAAGGTTCCTCTCTGCCCGGGATTTCTACCTTTCATTTGTGTAAAATTTTGGGACATAGAAAACCTACAATATGTTTCAATCAACTGAAAGGATTGATGCAACTACAGTTTTTTTATGATGTTGATTTCCTACGGTGAAAGTGATGAAAGGTTCTTTTTACAGGGGTACTCCCATCTCCAAGATCCTACCCCAATATGTAGTAGGTGTATTAAGAATAAAATTATCAAATACCTTCAATTAGAAGAAGGGAATTTTGTTTACTTACCGTAAATTCCTTTTCTTCTAGCTCCAATTGGGAGACCCAGACAATTGGGTGTATAGCTTCTGCCTCCGGAGGCAACACAAAGTATTACACTTAAAAGTGTAAAGCCCCTCCCCTTCTGCCTATACACCCCCCCGTGGATCACGGGCTCCTCAGTTTTGGTGCAAAAGCAGGAAGGAGGAAACTTATAAATTGGTCTAAAGTAAATTCAATCCGAAGGAAGTTCGTAAAACTGAAAACCATTCAACATGAACAACATGTGTACACAAAGAACAACAGCCCGAAGGGAACAGGGGCGGGTGCTGGGTCTCCCAATTGGAGCTAGAAGAAAAGGAATTTACGGTAAGTAAACAAAATTCCCTTCTTCTTTGTCGCTCCATTGGGAGACCCAGACATTTGGGACGTCCAAAAGCAGTCCCTGGGTGGGTAAAATAATACCTCGTAATAGAGCCGTAAAACGGCCCCTTCCTTCAGGTGGGCAACCGCCGCCTGAAGGACTCGCCTACCTAGGCTGGCATCTGCCGAAGCATAGGTATGCACCTGATAGTGTTTCGTGAAAGTGTGCAGGCTCGACCAGGTAGCCGCCTGACACACCTGCTGAGCCGTAGCCTGGTGCCGCAAAGCCCAGGACGCACCCACGGCTCTGGTAGAATGGGCCTTCAGCCCTGAGGGAACCGGAAGCCCAGAAGAACGGTAGGCTTCGAGAATTGGTTCCTTGATCCACCGAGCCAGGGTTGATTTGGAAGCCTGTGACCCTTTACGCTGGCCAGCGACAAGGACAAAGAGTGCATCCGAGCGGCGCAGAGGCGCCGTACGAGAAATGTAGAGTCTGAGTGCTCTCATCAGATCCAACAAGTGCAAATCCTTTTCACATTGGTGAACTGGATGTGGACAAAGAGAAGGTAAGGAGATATCCTGATTGAGATGAAAGGGGGATACCACCTTAGGGAGAAATTCCGGAACCGGACGCAGAACCACCTTGTCCTGGTGAAACACCAGGAAAGGAGCTTTGCATGACAGCGCTGCTAGCTCAGACACTCTCCGAAGTGATGTGACTGCTACTAGGAAGACCACTTTCTGCGAAAGGCGTGAAAGAGAAATATCCTTCATTGGCTCGAAGGGTGGTTTCTGAAGAGCCATCAGCACCCTGTTCAGATCCCAGGGTTCTAACGGACGCTTGTAAGGAGGGACTATGTGACAAACCCCCTGCAGAAACGTGCGTACCTTTGGAAGTCTGGCTAGGCGCTTCTGGAAAAACACAGAGAGCGCTGAGACTTGTCCCTTAAGGGAGCCGAGCGACAAACCCTTTTCCAATCCGGATTGAAGGAAGGAAAGAAAAGTGGGCAAGGCAAATGGCCAGGGAGTAAAACCCTGATCAGAGCACCAGGATAAGAATATTCTCCACGTCCTGTGGTAGATCTTGGCGGACGTTGGTTTCCTGGCCTGTCTCATAGTGGCAATGACCTCTTGAGATAACCCTGAAGACGCTAGGATCCAGGACTCAATGGCCACACAGTCAGGTTGAGGGCCGCAGCATTCAGATGGAAAAACGGCCCTTGAGACAGCAAGTCTGGTCGGTCTGGTAGTGCCCACGGTTGACCCACCGTGAGATGCCACAGATCCGGGTACCACGACCTCCTCGGCCAGTCTGGAGCGACGAGGATGGCGCGGCGGCAGTCGGACCTGATCTTGCGTAACACTCTGGGCAACAGTGCCAGAGGAGAAAACACATAAGGCAGTTGAAACTGCGACCAATCCTGAACTAATGCGTCTGCCGCCAGAGCTCTGTGATTTTGAGACCATGCCATGAATGCCGGGACCTTGTTGTTGTGCCGGGACGCCATTAGGTCGACGTCCGGCATCCCCCAGCGGCAACAGATCTCTGGAAACACGTCCGGGTGAAGGGACCATTCCCCTGCGTCCATGCCCTGGCGACTGAGAAAGTCTGCTTCCCAGTTTTCTACGCCCGGGATGTGAACTGCGAATATGGTGGAGGCTGTGGCTTCCACCCACAGCAGAATCCGCCGGACTTCCTGGAAGGCTTGCCGACTGCGTGTTCCGCCTTGGTGGTTGATGTATGCCACCGCTGTGGAGTTGTCCGACTGAATTCGGATCTGTTTGCCTTTCAGCCACGGCTGGAACGCCTTTAGGGCAAGATACACTGCCCTTATCTCCAGAACATTGATCTGCAGGGAGGACTCTGGCTGAGTCCAGGTACCCTGTGCCCTGTGGTGGAGAAAGACCGCTCCCCACCCTGACAGACTCGCGTCCGTCGTGACCACCGCCCAGGATGGGGGTAGGAAGGATTTCCCCTTCGACAATGAAGTGGGAAGAAGCCACCACCGAAGGGAGGCTTTGGCTGCCTGAGAAAGGGAGACGTTCCTGTCGAGGGACGTCGACTTCCTGTCCCACTTGCGGAGAATGTCCCATTGAAGTGGACGCAGATGAAACTGCGCAAAAGGAACTGCCTCCATTGCTGCCACCATCTTCCCTAGGAAGTGCATGAGGCGCCTCAAGGGGTGTGACTGGCCTTGAAGGAGAGATTGCACCCCTGTCTGTAGTGAACGCTGTTTGTCCAGCGGAAGCTTCACTATCGCTGAGAGAGTATGAAACTCCATGCCGAGATATGTCAGTGATTGGGCCAGTGTCAGATTTGACTTTGGGAAATTGATGATCCACCCGAATCTCTGGAGAGTCTCCAGAGCAATGTTCAGGCTGCGTTGGCATGCCACTCGAGAGGGTGCCTTGACAAGCAGATCGTCTAAGTAAGGGATCACCGAGTGTCCCTGAGAGTGTAGGACTGCTACCACTGTTGCCATGACCTTGGTGAAGACCCGTGGTGCTGTCGCCAGGCCGAAAGGCAGTGCCACGAACTGAAGGTGTTCGTCCCCTATGGCGAAACGCAGGAAGCGCTGATGCTCTGGTTCAATCGGTACGTGGAGATAAGCATCTTTGATGTCGATTGATGCTAGGAAGTCTCCTTGGGACATTGAGGCGATGACGGAGCGGAGCGATTCCATCCGGAACCGCCTGGTTTTTACGTGTTTGTTGAGCAGTTTTAGGTCCAGAACAGGACGGAAAGATCCGTCCTTTTTTGGCACCACAAACAAGTTGGAGTAAAAACCGTGACCCTGTTGCTGAAGAGGAACAGGGATCACCACTCCTTCTGCCTTCAGAGTGCACACCGCCTGAAGAAGAGCATCGGCTCGCTCGGGGGGTGGAGATGTTCTGAAGAAACGAGTCGGAGGACGAGAGCTGAACTCTATCCTGTAACCGTGAGACAGAATGTCTCTCACCCAACGGTCTTGTACCTGTGGCAGCCAGGCGTCGCAAAAGCGGGAGAGCCTGCCACCGACCGAGGATGCGGTGTGAAGAGGCCGAAAGTCATGAGGAGGCCGCTTTGGAAGCGGTTCCTCCGGCGGTCTTTTTAGGACGTGACTTAGACCGCCATGAATCGGAGTTCGTCTGACTCTTCTGTGGCCTGTTGGACGAGGAGAATTGAGACCTGCCCGCGGGCCGAAAGGACCGAAACCTCGATTGTACCTTCCGTTGTTGAGGTCTCTTTGGTTTGGGCTGGGGTAAGGATGAGTCCTTTCCCTTGGATTGTTTAATGATTTCATCCAATCGCTCACCAAACAGGCGGTCGCCAGAAAATGGCAACCCGGTTAAGAACTTTTTGGAAGCAGAGTCTGCCTTCCATTCACGTAGCCACATGGCCCTGCGGACTGCCACCGAATTGGCGGATGCTACCGCCGTACGGCTCGCAGAGTCCAGGACAGCATTAATGGCGTAGGACGCAAACGCCAACGCCTGAGAGGTTAATGACACCACCTGCGGAGCAGAGGCACGTGTGACTGCATTAATCTGCGAGTGACAAGCTGAGATAGCTTGGAGCGCCCATACGGCTGCGAATGCCGGAGCAAAGGACGCGCCGATAGCCTCATAGATGGATTTCAACCAGAGCTCCATCTGTCTGTCAGTGGCATCTTTGAGTGAAGCCCCATCTTCCACTGCAACTATGGATCTAGCCGCCAGTCTGGAGACTGGAGGATCCACCTTGGGACACTGAGCCCAACCCTTGACAACGTCAGGGGGGAAGGGATAACGTGTGTCCTTAAGGCGCTTAGAAAAGCGCTTATCTGGACAAGCTCGGTGTTTCTGGACTGCCTCTCTGAAGTCGGAGTGATCCAGAAACGTACTCATTGTACGCTTGGGAAACCTAAAACGGAATTTCTCCTGCTGAGAAGCTGACTCCTCGATTGGAGGAGCTGGGGGAGAAAGCTCCAACACCTGATTGATGGACGCTATAAGGTCGTTCACTATGGCGTCTCCCTCTGGCGTATCTAGGTTGAGAGCGGCTTCAGGATCAGAATCCTGATCTGCTACCTCCGCTTCATCCTCTAGAGAGTCCTCCTGCTGAGACCCTGAGCAGTGTGATGAAGTCGAGGGAAGCTCCCAGCGAGCCCGCTTAGGCGGTCTGGGACTGCGGTCCGTGTCAGAGACCTCACCTTGGGACCTATGAGTCACCTCAGGAGCACTTTGCTGCTCCAACCGAGGAGGGCCTGGGGTCAATGATTCAACAGTGCCCGGGGCCTGTGTTACCGGCCTGGACTGCAAGGCTTCTAGTATCTTAGCAGACCATTTATCCATAGTCTCAGAAAGTTTGTCAGCGAATACTGCAAACTCCGTCCCTGTCACCTGGACAGTGGTAGCAGGTGGTTCCACTTGGGCCACCAGTGGCAGAGGCTCCGGCTGAGTAAGTGCCACAGGGGCCGAGCATTGCACACAATGAGGATAGGTGGAACCTGCCGGTAGTATAGCCGCACATGAGGTACAGGTTGCAAAGTAAGCCTGTGCTTTGGCACCCTTGCTTTTTGCGGACGACATGCTGTTGTCTCCTCTGAGTACAGTCCGGGAGGGTATATAGCCAAAAACCAACAGTGCGACCGTACAGAGTAAATATATAGCATATAAACCTATATATATACACTTAGGCACCCAGGGGGGCCAGCACCTAGAAACAGGTGCGGCTTACCGACCGCCAAAAGCGGTTGTGTGACCACCAGATTCCCTGCCTGGATCTCCCAGAGCCGTGTTGTCTCTCCTCTCCAGCTTCAGAAGTGCTGACAGGAATGGCTGCCGGCGTTCTGTGAGGAGGAGGGGGCCGTGGGCGTGCCCTAGAAAGTGCGGGAATCTGGTGCCCCACGGTGCTCAGTGAGGGGGGAGGAGGATACAAAGTATGCTCCAGCCCTCAGCGCTGACGTCCAGTGCAGCGTCCCTCCCTTCCCCTGACTGGCAGGCCCGGGGGCGGGAATATGCGGTACTAGGCCGCAGAAGCCGGGGACTAGAGTTATAAGCGCGGCCAGCGAACAAGCGCGGTCAGCGCGGTAGTCCCGGCGCACTAACACGCCCAGCAGTGCTGCAGCATGTATGACACAAGCGCTCCATGCGCCGTCCCCAAGGGGACACAGAGTACCTCACAGTAGCAGGGCCTTGTCCCTGACGATACCCAGCTCCTGTCCAGCAGATTCCCCAGGGGTTGCGGAGGGAGCACGGTCCCAGTGTCTGGAGACCGATTAGGATCCCACTTCACCCAGAGCCCTGCAGGGATGGGGAAGGAAAACAGCATGTTGGCTCCTGCCTATGTACCCGCAATGGGTACCTCAACCTTAACAGCACCGCCGACCAGAGTGGGGTGAGAAGGGAGCATGCCGGGGGCCCTATATGGGCCCACTTTTCTTCCATCCGATATAGTCAGCAGCTGCTGCTGACTAAATTGTGGAGCTATGCGTGCATGTGTGCCTCCTTCGCACAAAGCATAAAAACTGAGGAGCCCGTGATCCACGGGGGGGTGTATAGGCAGAAGGGGAGGGGCTTTACACTTTTAAGTGTAATACTTTGTGTGGCCTCCGGAGGCAGAAGCTATACACCCAATTGTCTGGGTCTCCCAATGGAGCGACAAAGAAATGTAGTTTAGTTCTCCTGATATAGCCATATCTCTTACCTCATGTGCAGGGGATTACAGCAGTGGTTATGTCCATAAGCAACTAACTGACTAAAGGCCGCTTTACACGCTACGACATTGCTAAAGCGATGTCGTTGGGGTCACGGAATTTGTGACGCACATCCGGCCGCGTTAGCGATGTCGTTGCATGTAACACCTATGAGCGATTTTGAATTGTCGCAAAAACATTCAAAATCGCTAATCGGTGACATGCCCCCCTATTCCCAATTATCATTGCTGCTGCAGGTACGATGTTGTTCGTCGTTCCTGCGGCAGCACACATCGCTATGTGTGACACCGCAGGAACAAGGAACCTCACCTTACCTGCGGCCGCCGGCAATGCGGAAGGAAGGAGGTGGGCGGGATGTTACGTCCCGTTCATCTCCGTCCCTCCGCTTCTATTGGGCGCCCGCTTAGTGACGTCGCTGTGCCGCCGAACGAACCGCCCCCTTAGAAAGGAGGCAGTTCGCTGGTCAGTGTGACGGGTCTGAGTGATGTTGTGCGCCACGGGCAGCGATTTGCCCATGTCGCACAACCGATGGGGGCGGGTACGCACGCTAACGATATCGGTAACGATATCACAGAGTGTAAAGCGGCCTTAAGGGTACGCTCACAGGAGTGAATAAATCGGACGAGTGCAATGAGAGAAAATCTCACATTGCACTCTGACCAATGTTATTCAATGAGGGAGAGGCGATGGTCAGCTTTTTTCTCATCCAGATTATAGATGAGAGAAAAGTCGCAGCATACTGCGATTGTCAGCGTGAGCCGTGTCACTCACACCCATACAAGTCTATGGGTGCAAGTGAAACATCGGATTGCACTCGGATGACATCCGAGTGCAGTGTGATAATCGCATCAGCTGACAATGGAGAAGATGGGGAGATTAGTCCCTCCCTCCCCTCCGCAGCTGTGATCCGATTGCAGGATCGGATCACAGTTGCATGACACTCGGCTCATGCTGGCAGCAGAGCCAGAGCCGGGGGTCATTAGCATATCGCATCCGATGCACTCGCATCGGATGCCATACCATCGTGTGACTCCAGCCTAACTGTCCCTATATGAGTGGACGTAACCATGGATACCTAAACTGCAATGCCCTGCACATGAAGTAAGAGACATGGCTATATCAGGAGAGCTATACTACATTTCTAATTATCGGTAATTGCAAATATTGCTATTATTACACGTACTACATATTGGGATAGGATCTTGGAGATGGGAATACTCCTTTAATGCAGCGGAAAATATTAGATATTAAAGATATCACCGGCTAATGTTCTAGTATTATAATGCTTCATACTGTTGTCATCTTCTTGTCCAGGGTTGGGGACTAGTCTGCAGTTGTCAGGGCCTGGAGGGATAATATCTGGTATTCCATCATTATCATCATCATCATCACACTCGTCTCCCAGGCCGTCCTTGTCTGTGTCCAACTGGGAACTGTTAATGACTGTGGGGCAATTGTCTGAGCTGTTCTGGTGGCCGTCCCCATCACTGTGTAGAAGAAATTAAGATACGGACGTGATATACAGGTCAGATCATAAACGGAAATTAAACATGACAGCCTAAATTTGTTTTACGTTAGTACCACTGCAACCGATCATTGAAAGTAGAAGTCACAGTAAATGATACGATTAACCCCTTGCCAACCAAGCAATTTTCCATTTTTGCACTTTTGTTTTTTTTCTCCCCTTTTTCCAAGAGTCACAACTTTTTGGATTGTTCCGTCCACCTAGCTACATGATGGCTAGTTGTTTTTTTGTGTCAAGTTGTAGTTTTGAATACTACCATTCATTTCACCATTCAATGTACTGGAAAATAGGAAGAAAATTCCAAGTTTGGTGAAACTGTGCAAAAAAAATGATTGTTTTTTGAGTTTTGTTTTAATGGAATCCATTGTGCAAAAAAATGACCTGACAATAATATTCTACAAGTCAGTACGGTAATAACAAAATTATTTATGTGGTAAAAAAAAAATCTGAAGTTTGGAAAAAAAAAAATCTGCTTGTGTCGTCATTTTACAAGACCCACAACGTTTTCATTTTTCCATCAATGGATTTGTGTGAGGGCTTGTATCTTGCGGGACGAGCTGACATTTTGGGTACATATGATGGATTGATTGCTTCTTTATACATATTGTTGCAGTTTTGCGGCGAACAAAAGAATTCAATTCTAGAGTTTTTATATTATTTTTCTCATTATGCAGATTGATGATCAGGTTAATTAATTTTATGCACCAATACCAAATATGTTTTTTTTATTATAATTACTTTTTGCATTTATTTTTAATTGGGAAATAAGGGGGCAATATAAATTTGTATGTTTTTGTTATTTGTTTCATAATAAAAAAATAGTTTAAAATTATTTTTATTCTGTTTTTTTTAGTCCCTATGAAGTCCACCTTGAACACTCCAGGGGGTCGGGGGAAAATACTCGTCATCGGGCCGGTGAGGATCAGGGGATGTCACGGGTGGCCCTGCCCGCTTTCATGACCCCGAAGTGTACAATAAAGGGAAGGGGTGGTGATGGATGATGGTGGAGGTTGATTTCTTGACGCCGCCTGTGGTGTGTGGCCAGGGAATTAGCCACCGCTGCTGTCACTGTCCTCCGGGGGAGATGGTAGTAGCAGCTGAGGTATTTCTGCTCCCCACAGGTGGAGCGGGACCCGGGGAGGATGATGAGGGGAGTAGTAATGGCGGGTGCCGGCGTCGGAAATAAGAGGCGGACACAGTTTCTGCGGGTGCCAGGTGTTTTACTCACAGTTAATGCCGCTCGCCCGGGAAGTACCGGTCACCAGCTGTGATGGGCTCAGTCAAACTCGGATTCTTTAGAGGTCAGAGCCGGTGAATTGGACGGTGGGACCTTCCTCCTGCGCTTGGTGTGGATCCCTGTGGCTTGAAGCTCTTGGGGACCCCTGGTTCTTGAAAAGTGTTTCTACTCCCTGCCCGTATGTGGGTGCTGCGGGTCCGATGTGGGGTCTGCCTTGGAGCACGACCCCGGAGCCTTTCTGTCACTGTGCTCCAGGAACTGTGGGGGCTGGAGGAACATGCAATCCCCCAAGCCTGCAGATTTTGGTGGACAACCTGGAGTATAATTCACCCTAGGATTCTGCATCCTGTCAGCGCCGGTCCCGAGGGAGCAATAAACTCTCCCCTTGGTGACCATATTAACTCCTGCGTCCCACCAGAGCCACTGGTGAAACCGACTGCTCTCTTCCTCTCCTGCTGGAGAACTCTCTAACTATTGTGTGGGCTCCTAACTTCCCCTGGCGTGTTGGTGTCCTAAAGACCCAACCACGCTGGCGACACCTTTTGACCCAAACCTAGCCTGGTCCACTGTAAAGGAAGAACAACCTGTATGTGTGTATGAGTTGTGTAAGTGAAACCGGCACCGACCTTCTCTGGACCCGGGTTGAGCACTGCAGCTTACATTAGGTGCAGTACCCTGTGGTGACTGAAGCCTCAGGGGCGCCACACACCCATAGGGTACTTTTCACAGGAGGCCTAAGATGGATGCAACAAGGGGCTTCAGAAGACCCCTGACTACTGGGAAAATCCATCAGTTCCCCAGGATTGCATTGTTGGGAGCCCTTGATCACACGCACCTGTGAACATGCTATTTAAATGGCACTGTCCAAGAGAATTTAACTCGTGCTTTATAGAATATTATTACATTTTATGTTGAGAAGTAGTTTAAGCGTATCTGTCATTAGTTTTCACAATATCAACTGCAAATATTATTAATTAGATTTTTTTAGACCTGATGAGTTTCATGAAAGGCCCCCTTCACACATCAGTGATTCTGATACGTATGTTGCAGTTTTTATACCTACCAGAATCATGGACATCTGCAGACCCATTATAGTCAGTTTCTCACTGACTGTGTTTCCATGCGGCGCACATGCATGTCCGTGTGTTCCACATGAAACATGTTCATTTTTCTCCGGCATCACTGATGTCACACGGACCACACAGTGGTGTGATCTGTGAAACACCTACCAGAAAAATAATGTACATTTAAAATAAAAAGCTTTTGTAAACTTACCTGTCTCCAGCAGCTGCGGTCTCCTGCTTCCAGGTGGGCTAATTGTGCTCATGATTATGTACTGCACAGACGACTAGGAAGTAGCTGCAGCGATGAGACAGCAGCGGCCCGACACAGGAGGGCAGGAGATATCAGCACCATGGACCTCAACGGCATGGACAGGTGAGTATAAGTGCCTGATCTCCATGTATTATTACGGATAGCACACAGAGATCACACGTGTGCCAAAATCACGGCACACGGAGAAATATACGCACCTTTAACATGTCAGTGAAAAACGTGTGTGAAGGGGGTCTTACAATGGCTGTGTAATCCTTCCTGAAAGTTTAACTGCTCACCTCGTCTGATTGACAGCTCCTAAAGGGGGCTTTACACGCTACGATATCGTTAATGTTTGGTCGTCGGGGTCAAGTTGTTAGTGACGCACATCCGGCGTCATTAACGATATCGCAGCGTGTGACACTGACCAGCGACCTTAAGCGACCTCAAAAATGGTGAAAATTGTTCACCATGGAGAGGTCGTCCCAAACTCAAAAACCGGTAAGGGTTGTTTATCCAGGTGGTTCATCGCTCATGCGGCAGCAAACATCGCTATGTGTGACACCGCAGGAGCGAGGAACGTCTCCTTATCTGCCACCGGCCACAATGAGGAAGGAAGGAGGTGGGAGGGATATTACGTCCTGCTTATCTCCGCCCCTCCGCTTTGATTGGCTGGCCGCTTAGTGACGTTGCAGTGACGTCGCTGTGATGCCAAACGTCCCTCCCCCTTGAAGGAGGGATTGTTCGGCAGTCACAGCGACGCTGCCGACCAGGTAAGTATGTGTGACGCTGCCGTAGCGATAATGTTCGCTACAGCAGCGATCACAAACAATCGCATGCACGACGGGGACGGGTACTTACACGCTCGCTATCGCTACAAATTGCTAGCGATATCGCTACCGTGTAAAGCCCCCTTTAGAGTCCTTTCTGCTGCTGAGATCTCACACTGTTCAGGACAAGCTGCAACTGTTAGCCGGGGGGGGCACGAATGCTGAGTACACTTGGTCTCATGATCTTACTCACTCTATAGCTGGACTTACCAGCCACATACAGCCATTCTGACATAGATTTTAAATGTCAATAGACCAGTCTCAGCGATCTAAGAAGTCTATATAATAAAGAAAAAAATCAATAGATATGTAACAATACTGGGATGTGGACAGAGAGGAATCTACAAAGTAAGTTATTAAAGGGAACCTGTCATATGAGAAAACACTATTTGCCTGCAAATATGGGATTAATCTACAGATTAATAGTATTCTGAACCTGCCCTGCGCCAGCACTCAGAGCCCCCTGCCGAGAGGAAATTAACTTTATTCCTCCAAGCAGCGTTCGGCTTCCAGTCATAGGGGTGACACCTGTGCAGTTTCAGTCCCCGCTCAGTGTACTGAGAGCGGCGGCGGCTGTAACCGCACCCCCAGCACTGACTGAAAGTCGGGTCTAATGCAAAGTGGCTGTCAGTTAGTACGGGGGATACGGTTACAGCCGTTGGTCACTATACACTGAGCAGTGACTGACCGCACGCTGACGCCACCACTATGACTGGAAGCTGAATACTATCGGGAGTAATAAAGTTAATTTTGGTTTCAAAACGCTATTAACATGCAAATTAACCCTATATCTGCAGGTATATAGCGTTTCATTTACATGACAGGTTACATTTAAAGGAGGTTTAATAAAATTACCAACTATCCACATGATATATGATAACGTGAAGACCTGGATGCTGGGGTCTCCACTGACCAAAAGAACGGGGATTACCAGTCAGTTATCAAGCAGGAGCAATACGTGTGAGCAAACGTGGTAAAATACCACGTGACTCTGGTATCATCAAATGACTGCGCGGAGAGGGACTGTAGCAATTGTCCAATGTGGGTTTTTTTCCACTTTATAGTGTAGATTTGGCAAAATTGATGTGATCTATAGACTTTGGCAAACCTTCATGAATAGAGAGGAATGTTTTTGTTGATCACGTTACTCCATCTAGTGGCCAGAGCCATTGTAGAATATAAAAAAAATAGATTAGAGCTTTATATTATTACAGTATTACGCTGTGCTTATATAATGTCATTAATTCCTCAGCGCTTTACAGATATCATCATCACTATATAGGACACTATATAGGGACTATATAGGGACTATACAGGGACATCACTCATAGGAACTATTGAAGCTCACAATCTAAATTATCAAGTGACATAAACCAATGTGTTTTAACACCTTCACTCTCCTGACCATCCAATTTCTTAATTCTGACCAGTGTCACGTTATCAGCTAATAACTCTGGAACACTTCAACGGATCCCAGTGATTCTGATAATATTTTTTCCTGACATATTGAACTTCATGATAGTGGTAAATTTAGGAAGATTATTTTTTGCATTTATTTGTGAAAATATTGTAAATTTGCCAAAAATTGTGAAAATTTCACAATATTCAAACTTTTGATTTTTATGCCTTTAAACCAGAGAATTATGTCACACAAAATAGTTAATAAATAACATTTCCCACATCTGTACTTTACATCAGCGCCATTTTTAAAACATATTTTTTTTGTTAGGAAGTTAGAAGGCTTAAAAGTTTATCAGCAATTTCTCTATTCTAAAAACTGCACCCCTAAAACTGCTCAAACCCACATCTAAGAAGTTTATTAACCCTTTAGGTGCTTCACAGGAACAAAAGCAATGTGGCAGGATAAGATTAAAATTTTACGTTTTCCCACAAAACTGTTATTTTAGCCCCAAATTTAGCATTTTTTCATGGGTAACGAGAAAATCCACCATCCAATTTGTTGTGCAATTTCTACTCAGTATACAGATACCCTACATGTGATGAAAATCTACTGTTTGGGTGCACAGAAGGACTCAGAAGGGAACAAGTGTTATTTGACTTTTAGATCGCAAAAGTGGCTGGTATAATTAGCGGACACCATGTCGCATTTGGAGAGTCCCTGATGTGGCTGAACAGTTGAAGACACCCACAAGTTACCTCTCAACGAATTTATCTATATCAGAGGTCTCAAACACACGGCCCACGGGCCGCATGTAGCCCCTCAGGCTGCTTGTTGCTGCCCACAAGCACGTACCCTCCCTTGACAATCGCAGCCGATGCAGGGGCCGCAGCCATCAGCGCTTTATTTCAGATAAATGTTTTTTTTTGGCGCTGCGCCGAGTCAAGCTCTCTCTGTACTATTCCAATGGCAGCCACTGGCCAATCAGAGGTAAGCAGCTGATACGTATGACGGCACCTGCTTGCATCTGATTGACCAGCGGCTGCCATTGGCATAGTGCAGAGATGGCTTGACTGTGAGCGGCGGTGGGAAAACGTTCCTCTGAATTTCAGATGAATTGCTGACAGCGGCCACGATTGTCAAGGGGGCTCGTGACTGCGAGCCGCAAGAAGCAGGGAAGAGGACGCTGAGGGAACAGAGGGCAAGTGAAAAGAATGTTTTGGTGCATGTGTAGAATAGCACAAAAGGGGACCAGGATGGGACATTGGTAGAGTGGGTGTGTAGAATGGCACAATTGTGGACTAGGATGGGACATTGTTAGTGTGTGTGTGTGTGTGTATGTAGAATGGCACAATAGGGGACCAGGATGAGACATTTCCAGTGTGTGTGTGTATGTAGAATGGCACAGTAGGGGAACAGGATGGGACATGGCTAGTGTGTGTGTGTGTGTGTGTAGAATGGCACAACAGAGGACCTGGATGGGACACTGCTAGTGTGTGTGTGTATATATAGAATGGCACAATAGGGGACTAGGATGGGA
This sequence comes from Anomaloglossus baeobatrachus, assembly GCF_048569485.1. Taxonomy (NCBI): domain Eukaryota; kingdom Metazoa; phylum Chordata; class Amphibia; order Anura; family Aromobatidae; genus Anomaloglossus; species Anomaloglossus baeobatrachus. The sequence goes on along the minus strand of NC_134353.1, from coordinate 860,898,622 downwards.
CATTGCTACAAGCAGAAGATTAGTAAAGGGGACATTACTACAAGAAGAGGACCTGCATGGGCCCATTACTACAGGATGGGCCCATTACTACAGGATGGGCCCATTACTACAGGATGGGCCTATTACTACAGGATGGGCACATTACTACAGGATGGGCACATTACTACAGGATGGGCACATTACTACAGGATGGGCACATTACTACAGGATGGGGACAAGGATGGGCATACTACTACTACTGCTGCTGCTGCTGCTACTACTACTACTACTCCTCAAGGATGGGGCACATTTGTAAAAGGGGCAAGGATGAGCACATTACAACAGGATAGGAAATTTACTACAGGATGAGCACATTACTACAGGATGGGGACATGAATGGGGCACATTACTACAGGATGGGCACATTACTACAGGTTGGGGACCAGGATGGGAACATTATCTCAAGAAGGGGAACAGGATGGGGCACAGTACTAAAAGATGTTGGCCAAAGTTACTATGTGGTGCTAATTGTAAAACTATATTACTTAAAAGAAAGGGATAAAATATAAGCAAAAAAAAAATAAAGCATGAACATTTTTTTTACTATCAAAAATGTTATATATATAAAATGTGTGCCGCCCCCACGTCAGTACTGTGAAGCCCCACAGGTGTAGTGTCGGTGCATTACCTTCAGGGACTCCACTCGGCTGGATCTCCGTCACTGGTAGGAAATCTTCTGTTTTGATCGTGACGCCACTCTCAGTATTGCGGTCAGTGGGGACCGCCACTGCAGGTTAGGGGACGCCTGGGGTTGATGGTATGTGCAGTTAGTTGGAATAGCCTCCTGAGAGTGAGGCAAGCCCCAGGGCCCGATGTAGGTTTGTAGTACCACAAGTCGCAGAATGACTCACACAGGCAGAACTGTCTTTCAAGGGCTTTACTCACATTTGATGGCAGGGTGAGTAGCCCGGGCGTAGCTGGGATGAACCAGATGGGAACCAGGTATCCTTCAGGCTGACTTTATGAGGGTGACTACTGACTCGCCTTCCTTAGCCCTTGGTGGTTTGGGGTGACCCCGACTTTGAGTCCCTATGGGGGTCACCCAGGGAAGATGCTGCAGCCTCTCTCCCCCTTTTGGTTGCCGTTTGCTTGTTCCCCGGACCAGGCCACTCCAGCTGCTTGCCTCCTGTGACCTATGGGCCCTCACTGCGGTTACGTGGCTGCGGCTTTTGTGGTGTTGTGGTGTGGGCTTTGAGAGCCCCACACCGGCAGGTTTAGCAGAAGAAAGCTGGATCTATCTTCGCTTCGGGATCTGCCGCCCGGTTGGGCCTGGTGCTCTCTAGCAGTCTCCTTACTTCCCACTCCGTGCTTTCTCTCTAGCTGAAGCTGGCTTTCAGGTAGCACTCCTAGTTGACCGTTCTCCCCCGTCAGTAGCCACTGCGCGGGCGCTGTTAGACAGCAACAGCCCCACAGGTCTGCTCCTCACTGAGCCCTCTGGAGTTCTCTGCTCTAACTGACTCACTGCTCCTCCTCTCCTGTTCTTGCCTACGCCACCTAGCAACCAGACTCTCCGCCACACCCCTTGAGAGGAGATGGAGGCTTTTGGCCCCCTCCACTATTCCAGTGAAGGTATAGGCTTTGCCCCCTCCTGGGACCCCCAGGGGTCCTCTCATGGGTACATGTGTGAGACCTGATCACTATGCGCCTGTGTTCCACACCCCTGTCAGCCTTCTGGATTACCTGTATTGTACTGTCCCCAGCATGGGTGCAGTACTCAGTGGTGCCTGACCAGGTCAGGGGCGCCACATTCCCCCTTAGTTATCACCAGCACGTCCTCGGGCTGCAAGACAACATTTTAAAATGCATAAAACATTAAAACATGTAAAACATTTAAAAGCACCAGGTACCATACATCACCACCCTCCACCCACAAGTCCGTTAACCCACCCAAAACCCTTTCACGTTGGCCGCGGCTTCAGCCACTTCTGGCAGGATGTAGAGGCGGCTTACATGGGCTGGTGGTTTCAGGGTATACCTGGCCTGGTGGATCCGCGCCTTCAGCCTCTTCTGGCAGGATGCAGAGGCGGCCTCCACAGTTGGTGCTGACCAGGTACCCTCTTTGTGGTGGAGAGCCAGGCCCCATAAACAGGCATGCTCTCTGGTTGCAGGTAAGCCAAGGCCCTATATACGGACGGGCTCCTCCTGGTTGCAGACGAGCCAAGCCCCTAAACAGGCTGACTCTGGTGGTGGTGGTGCCCTTTTGGTGTAACTATTTACACTGCGAGAGTTTGTGGCTATAGCCAGTTCATAGCCTTAAGGTTTATGGTTTTCTCACAATAGTTTTTGTGGGCACATGCTTAAACGTTGCAAAACAAAACTTTTCAAAACTTCAACTTCTGTACTTCTTTCTTTACTTTACTTTACTTTACTCTACTCCTCTTTACCAGGGCTTGAGCCTGTATGGCGGTGGCACCTGCTGCTTTCCTGCTCTCTGTCGTCGTCTGTGGTCGTCTCATCTGTAGGTTCCTTGTCTTTTCTTTCTTGATCTTCATCTGTGTCTTTATCTCTGTCTTTTCTTCCTTCTCTTTCTTTAGGACTTTGTGTTACGTCCAGGGCATACAATCCTCTTTCACCTTGATGCATAGTAAACTGTACGGAGTCTCCTGTACGCAGGTTCCTTCCAGGATGTCCTCTGGGCAGATTAGCTCTGACGTCTCTTCTGTTGACGAAGATACCTTCCTTTATGCCAGGTGCTACGATGAATCCATATCCACTTCTCAGATTAAAATCCTCCACTACTCCTCTGAAAAGGGGTCCTCTGGCCTGGGCTTTGGACCTTCTCAGGGCTCGTTTTTCTTGCAGGTCTCTGGCGGTGACTTCTCTCTGCTCTGGAGATGACGGTGCAGGGGATAGTTGCGTTCTGTTGCGGTGTGTCTTACGGGCTGGATTCTGTAGGGTGCAGCTCACAAACTCCCAGGTAAGGCTTTTGGGCAGATCTTCTTCTGCAGATGGTGTCAGGTCTTCCTCATCCCAGCGAGAATAAGGCAGCATCTCTGGCTCTGGGTATGGCTCTGGAGTCAGCCCCTCAACCTCCTGGCCTCCTCCCCCCCTTAGTTCTTCCTGGCACTCCTTGGGTAGCAGTGCTGGAGATGGACTTCTTTCTGCCGGCCCAGGTGGGGAACTCTTTGCCGTGGTTGCTGCGGGAGCTGTCGGGATACTCTTTGGGGTGTGCGGAGGGAGCATGTACCGCTCCACCATCTCCCGTGGGAACTTAGCTTCCAGGTCGGCTTTTAGCTGCCAGTATGCGGAGTCCTCACCTACCAGGGATTGCCTAGCAGGGACTTCCTGAACCTGGGGAGCCTTGTCTGCTCTGGCCTTGCGGGCCGGGGTAAATGGTACGTCAGCCTTGTCTTGGCGGGCCGCGCCTGGCATGGCGGCGGCCTGGTCTTGGCGGGCCGCGCCTGGCATGGCGGCGGCCTGGTCTTGGCGGGCCGCGCCTGGCATGGCGGCGGCCTGGTCTTGGCGGGCCGCGCCCTGTATGGCGGCGGCCTGGATCGGCGTCGCAGCTGCGATGGGATCCGTGCAGGCTGGGCTGGGCGTCGCTTCAGGGACCGGGTCTTGGTGGGCCGAGCAGGGCATCGCTGCGGCGGCCGGGGCTTGACGGGCCGAGCAGGGCATCGCTGCGGCGGCCGGGGCTTGACGGGCCGAGCAGGGCATCGCTGCGGCGGCCGGGGCTTGACGGGCCGAGCACGGCATCGCTGCGGCGGCCGGGGCTTGACGGGCCGAGCAGGGCATCGCTGCGGCGGCCGGGGCTTGGCGGGCCGAGCAGGGCATCGCTGCGGCGGCCGGGGCTTGGCGGGCCGCACCTGGCGTGGCTGCGGCCTGGTTCAGCGTCGCCGCACCGGGCGCCTCTTCAGGGACCGCGGGCGTGGCAGTAGGGGTCGGGGCACTTGCGCTAGCCGGGGCATCACTCGACTCACCCATCGTTGGCAGCATCGGGGTCTGAGTTGTCACCACCCGGTCTGGCACTCGGTGCGCGGCTCTCTCCTCGTAGGCCCGAACCGCCGCGGTCATCCATAGAAACTCCTCGCGTCCCTCTCTGATCAGCCTTCTGACCCTGGCTTCCAGTCGATCGCAGAACTCGGCGAGCTCCCGACACCACCAGGCAGCGGAGCCTGGCTCTGGATCTCTGCTCTCAGACGCCATCTCCATTAGCAAGCTGCTGGCTTCTCTTCTGCTCCGCCGTCTCCGGACGCTTCCGCTCTCTTCGCTGGCAAGCTCAGAACTCTGCAGGGGATCTCTGGGTAGCCACACCTCTTCGTGGGCGGTAACTTCTTCCAGCGCGGGCTGCTGTTGTTTTTCAGCGCGCTTCTCATGGTGGCAATATGGCGGCGCTTCCAATTTTTCAAGCGGACCGCCCAGGCACATGGTCACCTGTCTCAACAGGTCTAGTCCTTATCCTGTTCGTGACGCCAGAAGATGTGAAGCCCCACAGGTGTAGTGTCGGTGCATTACCTTCAGGGACTCCACGTAGCTGGATCTCCGTCACTGGTAAGAAATCTTCTGTTTTGATCGTGACGCCACTCTCAGTATTGCGGTCAGTGGGGACCGCCACTGCAGGTTAGGGGACGCCTGGGGTTGATGGTATGTGCAGTTAGTTGGAATAGCCTCCTGAGAGTGAGGCAAGCCCCAGGGCCCGATGTAGGTTTGTAGTACCACAAGTCGCAGAATGACTCACACAGGCAGAACTGTCTTTCAAGGGCTTTACTCACATTTGATGGCAGGGTGAGTAGCCCGGGCGTAGCTGGGATGAACCAGATGGGAACCAGGTATCCTTCAGGCTGACTTTATGAGGGTGACTACTGACTCGCCTTCCTTAGCCCTTGGTGGTTTGGGGTGACCCCGACTTTGAGTCCCTATGGGGGTCACCCAGGGAAGATGCTGCAGCCTCTCTCCCCCTTTTGGTTGCCGTTTGCTTGTTCCCCGGACCAGGCCACTCCAGCTGCTTGCCTCCTGTGACCTATGGGCCCTCACTGCGGTTACGTGGCTGCGGCTTTTGTGGTGTTGTGGTGTGGGCTTTGAGAGCCCCACACCGGCAGGTTTAGCAGAAGAAAGCTGGATCTATCTTCGCTTCGGGATCTGCCGCCCGGTTGGGCCTGGTGCTCTCTAGCAGTCTCCTTACTTCCCACTCCGTGCTTTCTCTCTAGCTGAAGCTGGCTTTCAGGTAGCACTCCTAGTTGACCGTTCTCCCCCGTCAGTAGCCACTGCGCGGGCGCTGTTAGACAGCAACAGCCCCACAGGTCTGCTCCTCACTGAGCCCTCTGGAGTTCTCTGCTCTAACTGACTCACTGCTCCTCCTCTCCTGTTCTTGCCTACGCCACCTAGCAACCAGACTCTCCACCACACCCCTTGAGAGGAGATGGAGGCTTTTGGCCCCCTCCACTATTCCAGTGAAGGTATAGGCTTTGCCCCCTCCTGGGACCCCCAGGGGTCCTCTCATGGGTACATGTGTGAGACCTGATCACTATGCGCCTGTGTTCCACACCCCTGTCAGCCTTCTGGATTACCTGTATTGTACTGTCCCCAGCATGGGTGCAGTACTCAGTGGTGCCTGACCAGGTCAGGGGCGCCACAGTACCAGCCAAGCTACTCCGATCCGGAACTGCAGTGTGGCACTAGGGGCTCTCCGGACCCGGAGGTCACGAGGACACTCCGAATAAAAAGGGGGGGGGGAACGTATTTGTACGGGATTTGCCGTACGCAGTCTGTGACGCCAACTACGGTGTGTGGTAAAGCGTGGTACCACCGCTGCTGTTGCGGGGCTATGGGGCGGCAGCTAGCTGTTAATCCCTCCGTGGATAGGGATGGTTGCCCCGGGGTCCGGTGACTCGGTGCAGGGAGACGGTGATGGCAGGGACCGGCGCGCCTGGTCAGACCAGGGAGTCTCAGTTTACTCACAATTAAATGAATCAGACAAGTCCAGTGGTTAACCAAGGTGCTGGTGGCCGGCCCACTGATGCTGACCCGTGGGATCTACTGGGCCTTGGCGGATGCCCTATCCCTCTCGGTGGGTGGTTGTCTGCTTTTGGGACTTTGGTTGGGACAGGACCTGTAATCCTGCCCTCAATTGGTTAATTAGCTAGGCCGTTGGTTCCGGTCCTGGCTTCAGGGTCCAAATACCCCCTCTGCACGGTTTCTGGGTCGGTTCTCCGGTGTTGGTACTGGGGAACTCCAACCTTGCCCCGGTCCACCTCAGATTTCCAGCAGCCGTCTTCCCATCTCCTGTCAGACACGGACCACCGTCTGCCACCTAGCCAATACGCTGGGGCTCCAACCCCGACGCCTCTGCTCTCAGTGCTGAGCTTCAGACTTTCTCCTCCTAACTCCTCCACTACCACTTCAGACCTCTACTCGGCTTGAACTACAACTTGAACTCCCTCTGTGGCTTTTCCCACCCTGGGCTCTCTAGACCCCTAGGTGGAAGTTCTCCATCCGCCTGGTCCCGCCCACTGGTGTGCCTTTCCTTCCCTGGGGGGGGTGACTAGGATTTGGTTGGCAAGGTTTAACCCTGTGAGGGAAGGTGTTGTGCGGGGCCTACACTGTGTGACCACCTGGCGGCGCCAGGGCATCACATATACAGTACAGACCAAAAGTTTGGACACACCTTCTCATTCAAAGAGTTTTCTTTATTTTCATGACTCTGAAAATTGTAGATTCACATTGAAGGCATCACAACTATGAATTAACACATATGGAATGAAATACTTAACAAAAAAGTGTGAAACAACTGATAATATGTCTTATATTCTAGGTTCTTCAAAGTACCACCTTTTGCTTTGATTACTGCTTTGCACACTCTTGGCATTCTCTTGATGAGCATCAAGAGGTTGTCACTGGAAATGATCTTCCAACAGTCTTGAAGGAGTTCCCATAGATGCTTAGCACTTGTTGGCCCTTTTGCCTTTACTCTGCGGTCCAGCTCACCCTAAACCATCTCGATTGGGTTCAGGTCTGGTGACTGTGGAGGCCAGGTCATCTGGCGTAGCACCCCATCACTCTGCTTCTTAATCAAATAGCCCATACACAGCCTGGAGGTGTGTTTGGGGTCCTTGTCCTGTTGAAAAATAAATGATGGTCCAACTAAACGCAAACCGGATGGAACAGCATGCCGCTGCAAGATGCTGTGGTAGCCATACAGGTTCAGTATGCCTTCAATTTTGAATAAATCACCAACAGTGTCACCAGCAAAGCACCCCCACACCATCACACCTCCTCCTCCATGCTTCATGGTGGGAACCAGTCATGTAGAGTCCATCCGTTCACCTTTTCTGCATCGCACAAAGACACGGTGGTTGGATCCAAAGATCTCAAATTTGGACTCAACAGACCAAAGCACAGATTTCAACTGGTCTAATGTCTATTCCTTGTGTTCTTTAGCCCAAACAATTCTTTTCTGCTTGTTGCCTGTCCTTAGCAGTGGTTTCCTAGCAGCTATTTTACCATGAAGGCCTGCTGCACAAAGTCTCCTCTTAACAGTTGTTCTAGAGGTGTGTCTGCTGCTAGAACTCTGTGTGGCATTGACCTGGTTTCTAATCTGAGCTGCTGTTAACCTGTGATTTCTGAGGCTGGTTACTTGGATAAACTTATCCTCTGCAGCAGAGGTGACTCTTGGTCTTCCTTTCTTGGGGCGGTACTCATGTGAGCCACTTTCTTTGCAGCGTTTGATAATTTTTGCCTCTGCACTTGGGGACACTTTCAAAGTTTTCCCAATTTCTTGGACTGACTGACCTTCATTTCTTAAAGTGATGATGGCCACTTGTTTTTCTTTATTTAGCTGCTTTTTTCTTGCCATAATACAAATTCTAACAGTCTATTCAGTAGGACTATCAGCTGTGTATCCACCAGACTTCTGCACAACACAACTGATGGTCCCAAGCCCATTTATAGGGGATAAAATCTCACTTATTAAATCTGACAGGGCACACCTGTGAAGTGAAAACCATTTCCGGTGAGTACCTTTTGAAGCTCATCAAGAGAATGCCAAGAGTGTGCAAAGCAGTAATCAAAGGAAAAGGTGGCTAGAAGAACCTAGAATATAAGACATATTTTCAGTTGTTTCACAATTTTTTGTTAACAATTTCATTCCACATGTGTTAATTCATAAATTTGATGCCTTCAATGTGAATCTATAGTTTTCAGGGTCATGAAAATAAAGAAAACTCTTTGAATGAGGTGTATCCAAACTTTTGGTCTGTACTGTTAATAAATAAGCAAAAAAATGATCAAAAACAGTGATCCAAATGTGCAGAGCAAAAAAAATATGGTACAAAAAAAATGTCACTTTGTCCTGCAATGAATGCAGCACCCCAAGTCATCTTTTCTATGTGTCTATGTTTTTCTTTTACAGATGGAACAAAAAAAGTGCCCTATTTTTATGGACTGTTCTGGAATTTCTGGACAGTTGGCACCCAAGGATACAAAATGTACATAGTAACCCTAATGATAAATATACTATACCTGTCTTGGTTCGTGTCACAGGAATCTCCCACCAGGTCATTATCGATGTCGGACTAAGAAGACAAGAAGAGATATGTGAAATTATATTCTGGCTTAATAATGATTATATGGCTATTGGGCAGCATGGTGATATCATATGTGTACATGCTGTACACTGTGCCATTGTGTGCTTCTGCACTGTCTGAGCACCTTGTATTCTGAGTTGTATTGGGCTGGCAGGTCGGGGTACAGAGTGGCACCACATGCCCTACCAGAGTTAAAGAGGAGGTACCATCATTCATATAGGCCCAGGAAAAGAGCTGACATAAATTAGAGAATTGTTGAGGTAAAACAGTGTTGAATTGCTTGCAGGGGGCTGTGATTTGGATGTCTCTTATGCGGGCGTCACACGAGACAATCTATCGTGCGATATGTCGTCAGGGTCACGGTTTTTGTGACGCACATCCGGCATCGTTTGCGACGTCGTTTCGTGTGACACCTACGAGCGTCTCAGAACGATAGCAAATCGGTTACAAATCATCGTGTATCGTTTACACGTCGTTTATTTTTAAAGAATCGTTTATTCTTCTTTGCGCTGGTTGTTCATCGTACCCGGGGTAGCATACATCGCTCCGTGTGACACCCCGGGAACGATGAACTGCAGCTTACCTGCGGCCGCCGGCAATGCTGAAGGAAGAAGGTGGGCGGGATGTTTATGTCCCGCTCATCTCCGCCCCTCCGCTTCTATTGGCCGGCAGCTATGTGACGTCGCTGTGACGCAGAACGTTCCACCTCCTTCATGAAGTGGATGTTCGCCGCCCACAGCGACGACGCTCAGCAGGTAAGTACGTGTGACGGGGGTTTAACGACTTTGTGCGCCACTAATTGCCCGTGACGCACAAACGACGGGGGCGGGTACGATCGCTCGTGCGATCACACGATAGTTCGTATCGTGTGACACCCGCATAACTCACTGATGATTGACTTTGTAATCATGAGAATGCCAGGAGACACTCGGCAAAACAATAAGAAGTGGGTGGTGTAACCCCACAAGTACTGTTGATAGATTAGATGTGCAGGCTGAGGGTTGGAGGTAGCCTTCCTGAGGACCCAAAGCAGTACTGAATGACAAGTCACTCCAGGCACAAGCTGCCCCCCTGGGGTACCAGCTTCCCCAAACCCAGTGAAGAACTAATCCAAAAAGAATTGTACAGTTAAAATTTGCTAACTCTCAAAGAGGACCGATCATGAGAATACTGGTCATGTGTCCCTATCATGGATGGAACGATACTGCCTATGTGTGACCAGTGTTTCATTCGTGTTAGTCTATGGAAGCGCTAATGCAAATGCATGATCATCACTCTCACAGGGGATACATTTTTATGTGTGGGATAACTCATTTAAGTCTAGCAATGATCAAGTTTAATGTGTATTCCTTAAAGGGAATCTATCACCAGGTTTTTGCTGCCTCATCTCAGAGCAGCATAATGTAGGAAAAGAGATTGTGAATCCAATGATGTATCAGTTTATTGGGTACAATTGTGATACAATCAGAGTTATTAGATGCTGCATGTAGCAGAGATCAGAAAGCTAAGTGTGACGCCCTGGCAAAACCAGGGAGTCACAAATGACTGTGCCCTCCACCAAGGGTACAGGAATCGCCTCCTCCTTGGGATTTAACTTCACATCCCACACACAGGGTTACACCGAGCCGACCAAAACCCTAGTCACCCCCCCCATGGCAATAGGGACACACCAGTGGGTGGGACCAGGCGGATAGAGAACGCCCACCTAGGGGTCCTGAGGTGCTAGGGGAGGGATCAAGTTAGAGCAGTGCTGGACAGGGAAAGGGACAGTCGTGTTGTACTGAGCAGTCAGTGAAGTGTAGTCAGGGGTTGGAGCCCCTGGACTACAGCAGCACCTGCAAAGGACTAGGTGGCAGACGGCAGAGCAGGGCCACAGGAGACAGGAAGACGGCTGGACCGGGACAGGGTAGGAGCCCGCCGGTACCGACACCAGAGAACCGACCCGGAAACCGTGCACAGAGGGGGTACTTGGACCCTGAAGCCAGGACCGGAACCAATGGCCTAGCTAATTAACCAATTGAGGGCAGGATTACAGGTCCTGTCCCAACCAAAGTCCCAAAAGCAGACAACAGCCCACTGCGGGGGATAGGGCATCCGTCAGGGCCCGGTAGATCCCAAGGGCCAGCGTCAGCGGGCAACGGCTCCTCAGGTACACAACACACTGGGAGCGGATTTCTCCCGTTCCACACGGGTTAAATCAACACAAGACAAACACACAGTGCAGGAGAAAGGGCCCCTGCCCTGTCAGCCCGGGTGTGGGACCAGCACACTCCTCCAAAAGGCTCCCGGCATTTGGCTTTGGTTTACAAAAGCACTCTGTGTTTACTGACCATCCACATCAGTACAGCCTCATCCAGCACCACGACTACCAACTGTAAGTGTTCTATTTCCTGCCTCCTAAAGACTGCTTTCTGCAATCCCTGCCACCACCACTACTCCCAACTGGGCCCTTGGACTACACCTCCCCTACCCGTGGAGGGGATCCCACCTTGCTGCCCCCCTCCATCAGTCCCGGGCACGGTCCCCAGAGGCAGCGGCGGTGCCACCATCTCATCACCGCAACCCACGGGTGGCGTCACAGACAATCCCCAGTAAATATCCCCTTTTCACTTGTGGGCGACGGACGGCTGCGCGAGCCCCGGATCCGGCTGCCACACGAGCCACAGCCACTGCTTGGATCCGAGTGCCTCGAGCGGCCCCCCGGTTGTGATCTGTCCCCCGCCCGCGACACTAAGCCCAGCCATACCCCTGATTAGCAGCTTTCTATGTACACTGTATATTGACAGTAAACAGTGCTGGAGGCAGAATTAGACCAGGAGGAAAGCAGGCAGCTAGGCCAGCAGTGATAATCGGCAGCTGATAAAACATTCATTGTATTGGAAACACAGCACACAGCCTAATAAGTGACAAATCACTAAAATTAGTATCTTAGCCCATACTTCATGCTGCTCTCAGATTACAAAGCAAAAACATGCTGACAGTTTCACTTTAAAGCTTACTGTGCCACTCTGAATTTGCAACCATCAAGCATGTGTGCCTCCTTGTGGAAAAAATGGACTACTGTTAATAAGAGACAGGAGAACTGATTCAAAGGCTCCAGTCCATCTGCCAGGTCATTTATCTGAGACGACTGGACAGGAGGGTCTGCAAATCTCCTTAGTTCTTAGCTTTCTAGTTTCCTTTTCCACATTTCTTATTTTGATTAGGCAGGCTGGCATGACGTCTTGTGTACATCACACTGCGAAGATGAAGTTGTGCCACCCAGGACAATCAAAAGAAGAGCCCAAAATGCCGGGAGGTAAGGAGATTCACAAGCCTCATGTGTAGCATCAGAGCTAACTGACCTGGCCGATGGGCAAGAGTCCTGTGAATACATTTTCCCATCTCTATTGTTAATATTACATTCTGCAACCAATTATTAAAGGGAATCTGTCAGCATGATTTCACACCCCAACACACCTCAATTTATATGTACATGTAGCTCTTTCACAGGCAAGTAAAGCAATACATTTACATAGCCAGTCTGTTCCTCCATTACTGAGAAATCAGCGTTTGTATTGATATGCAGATAAGGTTGAACAACTAATTGTAGATTTAAGCCTCTGTCACTCCAGATTTATTCCCCACCCAACACAGCCTCCTCCTGTTTGATGTCATGCCTCGAATTTGATCCGGCAGCCTCATGTGATGTAATTTGTTTCCCTCTCCACTGAGCCACAGTCAGTTTTAATTGCTTGTTCTGAAAAATGTGTGTGTGTTCATTACCTTTCTGCCGACAGGTGTTTCCAATGCTGTAATTCAGATTGCCCTATCACCAGATGGGTGTAACTATTTAAAGCTTCCCCAGGCTTGATTTCCCACTGGTGATATTTCTGAAGTGGACCTTGCTTGGAATTACAGCCTGTCTGCCAAATGCTTTTTTTGGCAGACTCTAACTTTTGGTTTACTTTATTTTTTACTCTGCACTTTCCTCAGATTCTTAAGGCTGGTTTCAGACGTCCGTGTTTTAGGTACGTGTGACATCTGTTTTTAACATGGATGTCATGCGTACCCTTGTTATCCTATTGTGTACTCACACGGCCGTGTTTTCACACGGACCGTGTGGCCCCGCTATTTCACACGGAGACGTGTGACATCAGTGTGACATGGACTGGAGAAAACACGGGTTTTTAAATAAAAAGATTTTCTATATTTACCTGTATCCAGCGATGCTGTCTCTGGCTCTGCTGCCTCCCGCTCCTGACCCCCGCTCATTATTTTCATTGATTATTCACTGCAGTGAGCAGCTGGGAGCAGGGGCATCGCGGTGACAGCGCTGGAGACAGCACCGCCAATGACAGCATCTCTGAGGACAGCATCGCTGGGGACATCGCTAGTGACAGATGAGTATCCTGCCAGCAGTGTGTGTGCAGGGCTGTCCAGGAGGTCATCGGATTTCACAATGAACTCTGATGACCTCCTGATGACACCCCTGTGACAACTGCACTACAGCGAGTGTCACAATGGTGACTTCCAGGTGTTCATGAGAGTTCATTGGGAACTCCGATGACCCCCTGGATGTCACTGCACAAACTGCTGTCTACTCACCTGTCACCGGCGATGTCCCCCGCGATGCTGTCCTCGATGGTGCTGTATCCAGCCTGTCCCCGATGCTCCGGCTTCCAAATCCTTGGGCAGTGAATAATCAATGAAAATAATGAGCGGGGATAAGGAGAGGGAGGCAGCAGAGCCGAAGACAGCATCGCTGGATACAGGTAAATATAGAACATCTTTTCATTGCAGAGACACGTGTTTTACCCGGTACGTGTCACACGTATGCAAACACGGATGTCACACGTGTGACACACTCATGACACACGTGTAACATGTATGACAACCATATGATACACATACGACACACGTGTGACCATAACCAGGGGTGGGATTCAGCCGGTTCTGTCCGGTTCTGGAGAACTGGTTGTTAAAATAGCAGCTGGTTCCCCGAACCGGCAAGAAAGAGCTTCGGCGATCCGGTTTCCTGTATTTATTTGTGTTAGTGTCTCTTTAAGATTCTAGCACAAATAAATCCCCGCACCTCCGCGCCGCACTTCCGGGTTCAGTGGAGCCTGTCGGCTCCCTGACCTGGCGGGCAGAGACGCGCTGACACTGGCACGGCAGCATGGGGAGGTCGCTCCTCCCACTGCCGTCTGTCAGCGTGCAGAGTGCCGCGGAGGAGGACAGAAGACAGTGAAGAGGCCACCACTGCTGCAGGTAAGCGCTCAGTGAGCAGAACATGCAGGGGAAGAGGGAGAGGGGCCGCATTAGGATGGGAACTATATGGGGAGAGGGGCCATATGGGACAGGATCTGCAAGGGAGAAGGAGCATATGGGATGATATCTGCAGGGGAAAAGAGGCCATGATGAGACAGGTTCGACAGGGGAAAAGGAGCACATGGGATGGGATCTGCTGGGGAAAGAGGCCATAATGGGATGGGATCTGCAGGGGAAAAGGAGCACATGGGATGGGATCTGCTGGGGAAAGAGGCCATAATGGGATGGGATCTGCAGGGGGAAAGAGGCCATAATGGGATGGGATCTGTTTGGGGAAGGTCGTCCGTTCCAATTTTAGCAGGGCTCCTTTAGTAATAATTTTTAAAAACTGTAGAAAAATCATTTAATACAATATGACTGACAGTGACTGGAACAACTGGTGCTGGACAGGAGAGTGAAGGTGGAGGAGGGGAAGGAGATTTTACTTTAAATTACTTGTATTTTTTGGTTGAGGAAAGTGAATGAAAATGGGTGTGGCTAACAAAATGGGTGTGGTTACATAATGGGTGTGGTTTTCAAATGGGTGGGGTTTACAGAGAACCTGTTGTTAAAAATTTGAATCCCACCCCTGACCATAACCATGCGTGTGACTGGTACCTGATTAAACATGGACGTTTGAAACCAGCTTAAGAAGGTATGCGATACCTTCTGTACCTGCTTAGGAAGCAAAGGCCCTTTAGGGACTGCGCAGCTGGGACCACTCATCTGTACAAAAACTAGGCGGGTCAGGTGCAGTAGTTTTGAGTTAGACATTAGTGTACTTTATTTTCCATGTGTGCACTATAGTGTGCATAACACTTCACTGATGGATCCTTTGCCTTACGTTCAACAGCAAAGAGGCTCTCAGTCAAGCAGGAGGAGGGTGCACTGGGCAGTGAATAGAGCTGGAGTGACAGAGGTTTCCAATCTTCTGCCTCATTTACATATTAATTCAAACACTGATTTCAAAGTAACAGAGGAATGGACTGGCCATGTAAAGGTATGCTGGACTTGCCTTTGAAAGAGTTACATGTGTATATAAATAGTCTGGGGGTAAAATCCTGCTGACCGATTCCCTTTAAGGAGAACTCCGCAATCATATCTTACAAATGAACACCAATGAAAGAAAAAGCCATTAGACACCAAGAAATAAATCCCTTTGAATGTGAATGGGCGCTTAACCACTATACAGGAGTATTACGGCACAAAAGTGCTTGACACCCGCCTAGAAGCTGTAGGTCAAAGATAAATCTGCAGGCCATTGTCCTCACGCTACAGCCCATCACCACTAACCTGATTTGGATTAATGATGTCAGGGCAGCTGTCACAGGCATCACCAACGCCATCTCCATCCTTGTCCTTCTGGTCTATGTTAGGGACACGCTGACAGTTGTCCAAGATGTTCTTGATACCTTTTTATAAAAATACATGAGGTCAATGGGCTAATTTTCCATTTTAACTGTACTAAAGTATTTTCATGTTATTGCAAATGTAAGTGCTAGTAAGAGAAATGTCATCATCTATTTACCATCGCCATCCATATCATCGTCACAGGCATCACCATCCCCGTCATTGTCTGTGTCTCTCTGGTCATTGTTTAGTTTAAATCGGCAATTATCACAAGCGTCCCCAAATATGTCTTGATCACTATTTTTTTGATTAATATTAGCCACAAGTACACAGTTATCCTTAAAAAAAGAAAAAAAAAAAAAAGTAAAAAGTAATGTCATAAGCAGCATAGCCACGAGCGTTGTACCACAAAGACCAAACATTGTAGGGATTACTGGTGTCAATGAAGACCTACAGAAAAGGCCTTATCTTAAAGACAGTCAATAAAGAGAGAAAAAAATGATCTGTTTCTGTACCGCCCCGCGGGCTCGGCTGCGACCGCCGAGCCGCTCGGATCCGTGCTCGTACGGTGGGTGGTGGCTCGAGCACCTCACGGACCCGGGGGTCACGTCGCTCTGCAAGGGGGTTGGCGCTACATGCAGGGACTTCAGTGGGGAAATTCCATGGCCGGGGCCGCGGTGGTTTGGTAGGGGTGTAAGTTCGTGACGTCACCCACGGGTTGTGGTGAATAGATGGATACCACCACTGCCGTTAACTAGGGCTCCCGGGGACGGTGTTGCGCAGCTTGGTGTTGACCCCTCCGTGGGTAGGGAAGTGATGGTCCCGGGGGCCCGAGGGTAGGTGAGGAGGCGTGGGAGCGGGTGCGTACTGGAAGCTGGTGCGGTGCAGCGCGGTGCGCGGCTCGAAGGCACTGGTGTACTCACTATGACACAATACATGGGAGTCTCTGGTAAACCAAATGGGATGATGAACGGGGCCCGCAGCTGGCTGCAGCTTCTCCCTGAACGGGTTGGTGGTTTCCGCCTTTCTCCTGCACCTTTTTATATGAATGTTTGACTCCTATGCCTAAACAATGGTAGTCCGCTCCCCGGCTTGCTGGTTGTTGGAAGAGCCCTGTTTGCCCGCAGACGCTGGCCCTTTGGGTCTCTATGCCTTGGCGGTGGCTTTACCCTGTATGGTTGGGCTGTTGTCTTCTAACGGGTCTTGTGTGGGATAGGTCCTTAAGTCCAGTCCTCAATCAGTTGATTTGACTCGGCCCTGTCGGTTCAGGGCTTTGTACTGGGTCTGAGTACCCCTCCTGGTGCTCCGGTTTCCAATCGGTTCCCCGGTTCGGTACCGGCGGGCCACCGCCCGACTCCGATCCCTACGGTTCCACCCGCTGTAATCCCAGCTCCTGCAGGCGGCCACCACCGTCTGCCTCCTTGCCAGAGAGGACTGGGCTCCGACCCAGCCACCTAAGTAGACTATTGGCAGGCCTGGTCACAGGTCTGCCCTTGAACTCAACCTTTCTCCTTCACTGTCAAGACTCAGCTACCTTCTGCACTACAACTAGAACTTCTGTATCTTTCCCGCCTCTAGGCCTGTGAACTCCTCGGTGGGCAGAGCCAACTGCCTGGCTCCGCCCCCCTGGTGTGGACATCAAACCTGGAGGGTGGTGACAAGGGTTTTAAGTTTGGCTGCTGTCACCTTTTCAGGGAGGGGGTGTGTGTGCTTGGGACTACCTGGGACGACCTGACTAGTCCAGGGCGTCACATTCCCTGTATATAATACTGGATCCAATCACTTAGTTATCTTAGTGACATTAATAAGATTTTTTGTTTTATAACAGCCTTTGGCTTGATCTTGAGCCATCTTGACATGTTGGCTGAACACGCTATAGGAAGATCAATCTTGTGCAAGTCTAGATAGGTCCACCAGGGTCTTCTCCATCATTATTTTGATTGTATCAAACCATTGGGTATCTGATCTTCCTCTTCGCCTTTTTTCGAAAATAATGTTCTCCAGTGATTGCTCTCTTCATATGATATGTGCAAAGTAGACAAGTCGTAGCTTGCCTCGAGTGACATGTATGGCTTAATTTGTTCCAAAATTGATTTGTTTGTTCTTCTTGCCATCCATGGTATTGCGTATAACACTCATTAATAAGATAAGGAGCAAAAGAAGAATAGATTTCAGAGTTTCACAAGTGCATTGGTTGTGTGTGTGATCTTTGGTTATAGACAAATTAAGGGAGACAAAAAGCACAGATAGGGTCTTACCCGAGTAGAATACTGGATATGAAAGGATCAGGAAGGCTCGCCATGTGCAGCCAAACCGTACCTCCTGGTTTCGAACTTGACCCAAAGTACAGTGGAAGTCACTGATTGGCAGTTCAGTTTTCCGCTTACATACAGCCAGCCATAAGCAGATCACTTCCAGGGGCGGGTGTGCAGGATTTTTCCATTTTTTTTGGGGTGTGCACACTACATCTGATAACAATATTGTTACCCGCAGTGAGAGCCGATCAAACACTACAAGCAGCTCACACTGGGCCGAGCACCGAGTGTACCCGAGCACCGAGTGTACCCGAGCACAGCGATGCTCACACGAGTGAAGTTCATATGTAAATCATCCGGACTCTGAACCCGAGCTGTGGGGTTGTTTTTGTTAAAAAGTTGAAAACCGAACACCAAACCTTGGGTTCGCTCATATCTATTAACAAGCACTTTGCAATTTTTCCTATTTAAGAATATGAGACGTCCCCTTTACCACCCTATGAGTATAGGGGATTAGGATATGGAAAACATTTTTCATTCCCCACTGCATTCAATAAGGCTCCAGAGTGCAAATGACCTGCTCGTTCTGAATACCATCTCCATCTGCATCATCGTCGCAGGCATTTCCTATCCCGTCCTTGTCAGTGTCTTCCTGGCCAGAGTTGGGAACGTACATACAATTGTCCTGAGAGAGAAAAGCACAGAACAGATACATATGTATTTATATATTGGAATCGGATCATGTTAATAAGCCAAGGCGACAGTATTAGGCTCAGTTCAGATGAGCGCTGAACTCTGAGGACCAAACACATTGCGCAGGAGCAGCCAACAATATACATCCACTAGTCTGGTCTGTAAATGCTAACATATTTTCACATTGACCTGTGGTCCATGTGTAAATTTGCCCATGTGCATCATGTACGCAAATATTGAGTGTGATCCGTTCTCCAAAATTGCGCTCATGTAACTTACCCTTATGCTGGGTTCCTGGTTTTTATTATCTATTTTGCAAAAGATTCAAAATATAATTTTTTACCTTCTTGCACTTTGCATCACTGCATGAAAGAGCGGCATCAGGATATCCATCAATATCAGTGTCTTTAGCACAGACGTAGCCATCACCAGCCCAGCCGACTGCACACTGTATGCCAAAAGCAAGAGGACACCATTACACCATCTAAACTGTACAACAGGGTATATTACTATCTGTCCAGTACGCGTCATCCCGAAAGATATAGCAATCAAAAGTACCTTATCCTTTTTTTTTGGGGGGGATGGGGGTAATTCATACTCCTATTTTAGAATTTTACTAAATATACTTTTCAAATTTGAGAATTGTTTTTTAAATAACTTTCGTAATGCTTTCCCAATTTTGCAGTTGTTATTTGTTTATATAACTGGCCAATTAATTGTTTTAGATTTACAGCATTTTCTTTATAACGCATTTTTTCACATACAATTACAGTTTTCACCACTAGGTGGCAGAAAGACCAAACTCAGAGACCATATGAATGTTTTACATCTTCCTTTGGGGAAAGCCTTTCTGCTTGCGGAGACTGACAAACCAATCTGGCTATCAGTGGTGAGGAGTCTTATTGCGGCAATGCTCCTCAGGAAAATATTCAATTTTCTCTTCAGAGAAGAAGGAGACAAACTCTAGCACCACCTATTGGAAGTAGCAATCCTAGAAGTCAAAAGTGACTCTCCAACGAGCCTTTTCATATGACCTAAGATTTATGCCAGATCAGAACCAATTGAATATTTCCAGAGGAGCATTGCAGCTATAAGACTCCTCCCCACTGACAGCTAGATTGGTTTGTCAGTCTCCGCAAGGAGAAAAGTTTTCCCGTGAGAGCCCAGTAGAGCTTCTCATTCAGGCAGATCAGACCTCATACTTTGTACTGACGAGGGACAATCATCCTGAAACACTGTGTCTGCAAATTGACGTTCTGATCTGGCATAAATCCTAGGTCATACGAACAGGCGTGTTCACTTTTGACATTTAGGATTGCTACTTCCAATAGGTGGCACTAGAGTTTGTCTCCTTCCTCCGTGAAGAGACAATTTGATTACATCTTCCTAATGTATTCTAAGATCCTAATGTTAGAAATGAGGCTACATCCTATCTCTTACAGGCAATGTCCACTTTCCTTTTGAAGGCGCTTCAGAATTTCTCATCCTTTTGCGTCATTACTGCTTATGTGCGCATTGGAATATATTCTGCTACATAAGTAAAAGTTACTATTGATAAGTTATTGACAACCGTCTTATTATGAAATCTTTGGGGGTGAGATGTTATGAGAGGAATTTTTGACTTTTTTTATGGCGTGCGCTTTTGTTTCAATCCCAACAGATATTGCGCCAAATATATCAAATTGTTTTTAAGCCTATTTAGAAAAAAATAAAATAAAATGTGCATAAAAATAAAAAAAAAACTTAAGGAGTCAATACAGAATCCGCTTCTTGTATTCAAAATAGACTATGTTATGTCTTGTTAGACTTTTTGAAAATCAATAAAGTTTGTTATAAAATTAAGAAAAACTTTTGAATAAAAATCTGATAAGATACACAATAGTATAAAATAGTATAAAAGAATGACTTTTTCTCAGACATGAGGCAAATGTTAATATGGAAATCTCTATTAGTCATCATTGCCCAGGCGGGGAGGAGCCATGAGTAAAAATGTAGGGATCTTTTAAAAAAAGTCTCATGTCATAAAGTTCATATCAAAAAGCATCTGGCAAAACAAACCTCACCCACCTTCATCAAAAAATAGTTGAACTGTCACCTAATTAGATGAAAAAGTTACAAAAGAATGGGGCAGGTAATACAAGATAAAAATGTGCGAAAAATAGAGTACGGTAAAAGGAAAAATAACTGGACCCTTTAACAAGCATTGCTACATGAATTCAAATTAGGCCTCATTCGGAAGTCTTTGTTGCACGTATTTGTTCTGTTGTTTTCAAGGAGAAAACACATATCCATTAGTCTATTGAGCTTTATTTTTGGCTGTATACGCCTATTGGAGGTGTGAAGCAAGACGTTGTCTAATGTGTAGCACCCATGGGGCAGGGGTTAAATGTTCTCGTCGCTAGGCCGGTGATGTCGGGTCTGGGATGTCACAGGTGGCCCTGCCTAGCTTCGTGACCCCGAGGTGTACAATAAAAGGGGAGGAGGATGGAGGATGGGATGATGGAGTTTGAAGAGGTTGGGAGTTGTGGTTGTCTCGTGACGCCACCAGTGGTACGCGCCCAGGGATTAGCCGCCACTGCGGGTAATGTCCTCCGGGGCTGGTGGTGTTGCAGCAAGGATGGTTCTGCTCCCCACAGGTGGAGCAGGCCCCGGGGAGGATGATGAGGGACTGTAATGGCCGTTGGCGTCGAAGCGTAGGGAGAAGGCGCCGGCAATAAGAGGCTGAGTCACCTGCTGCGGTTCCAGGTCTTTTTACTTACAGTTCAAGTGCAGCCTCAGGGTACCGGTCTCTGCCGTGATGGGCCCTAGCCAATCCCAGATAATTCGGAGGTCACCGCCGGTGTTCCCACTGTGTGTCCTTTCTGGTCAGGGTCCCTCCAATCCCGTGGATGGAATGTGGAACGGGCTTCGGGTGTTTCCTGCACTCGCCACAGAACCTGGGTTGAGCTGCCTGCTCCAAGCCGTGGGTCCTGTGGTGCTCCCAGAAGTGTGTAGGTAGAAAGAATATGCCTGGACCAAAGTCCCAACTGTGCTCCTCACCCCAAGCTATGCCCGGGGCTAACTAACCATGAGTGAAGATGCTCCTTCCTTTTCCCCAAGTGGTGCCCGCACCCCAGGTGGTTGTCCTAGTGACCGTGAAAGTCCCATGCCTCGTGATGGCCACCCCCCTATCTACCCCAGGCCAACCCCCTGGTGGGAAAGTACCTAACTGTGTGTGGTTTGTGAATCTTAGAAACACCAGCAATTAACCTATTCCTTAACTGGGATAAGTACCGAACCTTAAGTGAGGGCAGTACCCTGTGGCGACTGAAGCCTCAGGAGCGCCACAAATGCATCTTGGTGCCCACCTCAACTATGCGCATAAGGCCAAAGATGATGCATGACAGAGCACACTGTGACTTGATTGATATTAAATTTTAGGATTGCTGCTTCCAATAGGTGACAGTCGAGTTCAAGTATTTAATTTCCCAAAGGAGCATTGCATGGCCTATTAGTATCCTCACACTGAATTGTCACTCTCCACAGGGAGACATTACCTCCAAGAACTCAAAGTAGTTTTTGACCCAGGAATCTGATGACCCAGTTAAGGTGCATCCACCTGGGACTGTTATGCAACAGATTTACCAATGTAGATTTGCAGGCAGAAAATCCATCGTATTTTATAGTACCGGGATTGTGGATGAGGTTTAATGAAACATTACCTGCATGCTATAGAGAAAATTTGTGTTTACAATGAAGAATGAGAATTAGGAAGCAAATCTACGGCGGTTCTGCAACAAAATCTGCAAAGGTTTTTGCTGTCTCCTGATTTATTCTTGCAGTAGAGTTCTTTTCTGTATTTCCCTTTGTGATACTCACAACACAGGTTATGTCTCCACCCTTCTCCTCGTTACACTGGGCATTGGCATGGCACGGGTATTGCCCTCTGTTCCAGCAGCTCTTCTTTTCTGCATTGCATCCTTTGCTCTGATCACCGACAAAGCCTTCTTTACAAGCTCCACAGCGGAAAGAACCCTGAACAACAAAATATTACTTCTGTTATCTTGGTTTATACCGACATATACACACAAAAACGTAGCAGTGACATAACCACACATAATACATGTAAGTAACACACACGTACATAACATGCCTGTTTAGTATAGGCGTGCTCCAACAACTGCCCATCTGACAACTATCAGAGACCGGGAATGGAAGCGTTCGGGAATCCTATAAGCCCAACCTGGGCATCTGCTGATCATGCCACCTGTCCAAGTCTTAAATACTTGTAAACATATTAACACATGGCCCCACTAGAGCCATGGGTGAAGTTTTGGTGTAAGCTGTGGACACCGACCCCCTGACCTGTACATGATCAGATGATCTGACGTGTCAATCTTTATGTACCAGCTGTATTTTCTTTACAGCCTTTTTAGTGTGATTGCATGTGCCTTCATACCATGAGGACTATATAAAACACGTATAGAAGAAGTAGGAAAATGCTGAAAACGGATTCTTTCAGCAGAGTTATGGAAACTTACAAACAGATTTAATATTTTTGTTGCCCATAGCAACCAATCATTTTACAAAATGAAAGCTGGAGTAGGAATGTTGTCGGGCAACTGTCCAGAAATTGTAGGACACTCCATATAAATAGGACTCTGTTTTGCCATTTCCATAAGAAAAAAATGAAATGTGTCCATAATTTTATTTAAGCTGGAAAAGCTGGTACAGAAAATTGTGACTCCAAATGTCGTCAATGTACCGTACACCGTGACTGCCGATGGTGTCTTAATATTAATATTATGGGCTCTGGACGTCACGTTTATCACTCATAATATTAATGGTTTAATAAGCTTTTCTACTATGTCTGTAAAAAACTCTGGCTCTGATTTTTCGGTCAAGTAGTGTTAAACATAATACATAATCAACTTGGCGACCCTGAATGTTCCTATGGACAACAAATAGATTTTTTTCTATTTGATACTTTTCAGAAATCTCCCAATTATATAGACTCAGATATCTATCACGGTGAGGAGGCTACTTACCATGGTATTTGTGCAAATAGAGTTAGCGACACATCCGCCATTTCTTCCATTTTCGCATTCGTTGATATCAAGGCAGATCTTTATGGAAATATGAAAAAAATCACATTCACTTAGAGGAATGAAATATGTTGTAGTATAATAATATTGCAAAGCTATAGAAGAAAACAAGTAAACCTAATGAACCTTTCATGTGATTTATTGTGCCTGCTTTTGCTATCGTATTCCACAGCACTGTACAGACATTGTCAACACTCTCCCCATTGGGGTTTACAATCTAAATTTCCTATTAGTATGTCATACAAACAGAGGAGAACATACAAACTCCTTGCAGATGTCCTTGTTGGGATTCAAACCCAAGACCCCAGCGCCACAAAGCAATAGTGCACTGCTAACATCTAAGCAACCATGCTGGACATATCACCTGTTGCTTCATATACATGGGATAGTTAACAGGTTAAGGCTTCTTGGGAGCACAGAGGATGAGGAGGGCACTCAGGTATAGATTTACTAGTCCTGTCCTATACACCTGACAACTAACTAGCTAGGGAACAAACCACTAACTGTCACGCTGGGTGTGGGGAGCGACACCCAGCAAGTAGACTCCTGGGAATAAGGGAGGCTGAAACACAAAAAGAGGGGGTAACCAGGGGCTCCTGCGCTGACCCTGACACTGGGGGGGCCTGCACTTCCCCTCAAACCACAGGTACCTAGGCCTGCACTTCCCCTCAAACCACAGGTACCTATAAGGGTTAGGAGGTGTGGCCTGCTAACATGCCCCTGTCTCCTAGCCAGACCCTAGGACTAAATCCCACCACCCACCAATTCACGGAGTGAAAAACAAACACAAAAATAAACAGCAAAAGGGGAAAAAGGAAAAACAACAACTTATCTTGAGAGGGAATCTTCAGAATATACAGCAACAGTAGTCTAAAGCCACATGCACTCCTGAACAAGCGACTTCTCCAAGTGAAGAGTATAACCCGCACTGGAGGAGTAAGAGGCCCCACGTTATAAAGGCCCTTTATTACCAGCTGAAGGAAAGGCTCCTCCAACCTGGCAAGGAAACCTAAAAAAAGCCAAAGTCAAGCCCTTAAAGGGACAGCGTCCATTAACGTCTGGACAGTTGCCAGGCCCTTCTGCACCTGGTCCCAACAGCAGCACCTGAAGGTCCAAACACATCCATAACACTAACTAACTGAACACGTTGATCAGGCACCTTACCTAGTGGGAAAGTGCGTTAAGGGCGATAGGCTGAGAGGCACTTCCAGGAAATGGCGTGCTGGCCCTATAAGAAAAGGGCAGCGGTACGTGTGCACGCCCTAATAGCACCCCCAGAGAACCTGTGCCGCGTGCACAGGCCCCAGGAGTAGGAAGCAGGAAGCACCCACATGGAGGTCCGCGGGGACGCCGGGCAGCGTGGTGAGAGCAGGCCGCGCCAGTAAGTGTGCATCCCTGCGAGAAGGAGAGCGAGGGTTGCAGGGACGCCAGCACTACAATTTCTCATTTTGAGCTGTGATGCAGCTCAAACTCGCCAGTGTAAGTAAATTACATTGTGTAAAAATGGATAACACATAGATGTCATCCAAAACCTGACAAATTGACCAAAAATGGATGTAGCACATCGAAGAAAATGAACTATTTTTCAAGTATGAGAAAAAAAGGAGGTGAAACAGGCCTAAAGGGCCATTTACAATCTGTGACATCGCTAACGATATATTGTCGGGTCACGGTGTTTGTGACGCACATCCGGCGTCGTTAGCGACATCGCAGCGTGTGACAGGCTGGAGCGACCTTAAACAATCGCAAAAGAGGCAAAAATCGTTTCTCTGAGAGAGGTAGTTTATTTATGAAAAATCGTTGTCTGGTCAGTAGCGATGTTGTTCCTCGTTCGTGCAGCATCACACATCGCTATGTGTGACACCGCAGGAGCGACGAACATGTCCTTACCTCCGTCCACCGGCAATGAGGAAGGAAGGAGGTGGGCGGCATGTTCCAGCTGCTCATCTACGCTCCTCCTCTGCTATTGGACAGCTGCCGTGTGACGTCGCTGTGACGCCGCACGAACCGCCCCCGTAGAAAGGAGGCGGTTCGCCGGCCAGAGTGACGTCGCAGGGAAGGTAAGTCTGTGTGACGGGTGTTAGCGATGTTGTGCGCCATGGGCAGCGATTTGCCCGTGACGCACAACCAACGGGGGTGGGTACGCTCGCTAGAGATATCAGTACCGATACCGCAGCGTGTAAAGTGCCCTTTACACCAGAACATTTGTCAAACTGTTACATTTAGATGACTATGGGGAACTTTTTTTAAAGTGATGGAAGAAATTTATGTAGTCTTCTGGGAAGCAGTGTGTTCAAAATTTAATAACTAAGAAGGAAATGGCTCACATTTATCAATGTCCTTAATGGACATAGTTTTTTTAAAAGCTTTAGAGAGGTTGAAATTCCCCAAAATTTTATGAGTTTGTACCATTTAAAAATGTGGTACAAATATAGCCAATTGTTCTCTCCTTTTTTCCTAGGACATAAGAAGACAAACTTACTAACATGCAACCCAAAACGAGGAACATTTTAAAACCCAACCAACTGGACACAAAGTCTCCCAAAAGGAAAACAATTTTGTTACAAGTTATTACTAGCTGTAGTACCCAACCTTGCCCGGGATAGTAACTAAGTCTCTCTCTCTCTGTCTCTCTCCCACTCTCCATCTCTCCCACTCTCCATCTCTCCCACTCTCCATCTCTCCCACTCTCCATCTCTCAAAACAGCCAATATATTACCTCAGACATCCAAACAGTAAGTAAGAGGGGTTTTTTTAGCGCGGGGTTAAAATTTCCACTGAAAACATAGTCTATGACCTTCTCTGAGTCAAATGAGGTACAAAATTTCGTGATTGTAAGTGCGAGGATGCGGATTACTTTAGCGGACATATACACATACATACACTCAGCTTTACACAAGTGCATCTCAATAAATTTAGAATATCATCAAAAAATGTATTTATTTCAGTAATTCAATACAAAGGGGAACACATATATTATATAGACTCATTACACACAGAGGGATCTATTTCTATGTATTACATAGAGTCATTACACACAGAGGGATCTATTCCAAGTGTTTATTTCTGTTAATGTTGATGATTATGGCTTACAGCCAATGAAAACCCAAAAGTCATTATTTCAGAAAATTAGAATATTATATAAGAACAACTGAAAAAATGATTGTACACTCAGAAATGTTGGCGCCTCCTGAAAAGTCTGTACAGTAAATGCAGTCAATACTTAGTCGGGGCTCCTTTTGCATGAATTACTGCATTAATGCGGTGTGGCATGGAGGCGATCAGCCTGTGGCACTGCTGATGTGTTATGGAAGCTCAGGTTGCTTTGATAGCAGCCTTCAGGTCGTCTGCATTGTTTGGTCTGGTGCCTCTCATCTTCCTCTTGACAATACCCCTTGTAGATTCTCTATGGGGTTTAGGTCATGAGAGTTCGCTGGCCAATCAAGCACAGTGATACTGTGGTTATTTAACCAGGTATTGGTACTTTTGGCAGTGTGGACAGGTGCCAAGTCCTGCTGGAAAATGAAATTTCCATCTCCAAAAAACTTGTTGGCAGAAGGAAGCATTGAGTGCTTTAAAATTTCCTGGTAAACGGCTGAGCTGACTTTGGTCTTGCTAAAACACAGTGGACCTACACCAGCAGATGACATGGCTCCCCAAACCATCACTGATTGTGGAAACTTCACACTAGACCTCAAGCAGCTTGGATTGTGGCCTCTCCACTCTTCCTCCAGACTCTGGGACCGAGGTTTCCAAATGAAATGCAGAATTTACTTTCCTCTGAAAACAACACCTTGGACCACTGAGCAACAGTCCAGTGCTTTTTCTCCTTGGCCCAGGTAAGACGCTTCTGGCATTGTCTATTGGTCATGAGTGGCTTGACACAGGGAATCTGACAATCTTAGCCCATGTCCTGGATACGTCTGTGTGTGGTGGCTCTTGAAGCACTGACTCCAGCAGCAGTCCACTCCTTGTGAATCTCCACACATTTTTGAATGGCCTTTTCTTAACAATTCTATGAAGGCTGTGGTTATTCCGGTTGCTTGTGCACATTTTTGTACCACACTTTTTCCTTCCACTCAACTGTCCATTAATATGCTTTGATACAGCACTGTGTGAACAGCCAGCTTTTTTAGCAATGACCTTTTGTGGCTTACCCTCCTTGTGGAGTGTGTCAATGACTGCCTTCTGGACTTCTGTCAAGTCAGCAGTCTTTCCCATGATTGTGTAGCCTACTGAACCAGACTAAAGCCTGCTTTACACGTTGCAATTTCGCATACGATATCGTATGCGATTTGCAACGCCCCCATCGTATGTTTGGCACGTTCAATTTGTTGAACGTGCCGCACATACAAGTAACCCCCCGTCACACGTATTTACCCATCCATACGACCTCGATGTGGGCGGCGAACGTCCACTTCCTGGAGTCGGAGGGACGTTCGGCGTCACATCGACGTCACGCGACAGCCGGCCAATAGAAGCGGAGGGGCGGAGCTGAGCGGGACGTAAACATCCTGCCCACCTCCTTCCTTCCGCATTGTGGACCGGGAGCCGCAGAACGTAGGTAAGATCTGTTCATCGTTCCCGGGGTGTCACACACTGCGATGTGCGCTACCCCGGGTACGATGAACAATCTGACGTGCAATTCTAGAGAAAGGTACGATGTGTATGCGATGAACGTTTTAACGTTCAATCGCAATCGCACGTACCTGTCATACACTGCAATGTAAGGCGGGCTTTGCACGTTGCGACATCGCAAGCGATGTCGCACGCGATAGTCCCCGCCCCCGTCGCAGCAGCGATATCTTGTGATTCCTGGCGTAGCGAACATTATCGCTACGCCAGCTTCACATGCACTTACCTGGCCTGCGACGTCGCTGTGGCCGGTGTCCCGCCTCCTTCCTAAGGGGGCGGGTCGTACAACGTCACAGCGACGTCACACAGCAGGCGGCCAATCAAAGCGGAGGGACGGAGATGAGCAGGATGTAAACATCCCGCCCACCTTCTTCCTTCCGTATAGCCACCGGCGGCAGGTAACGTGATGTTCCTCACTCCTGCAGCTTCATACACAGCGATGTGTGCTGCCGCAGGAACGAGGAACAACATCGTACCTGTCGCGGCAGCATAATTATGAAAAAGTCGGAGCCTGTACCGATGATACGATAATGACGCTTTTGCGCTCGTTCATCGTATCATCTAGGCTTTACACACTACGATGTCGAAAGTGACGCCGGATGTGAGTCACTTTCGATTTGACCCCACCGACATCGCACGTGTGATGTTGCAACGTGCAAAGCCGCCCAAACTTACGATGCCATATGTGCGTCACTTACGACGTGACCCCGCCGACACATTGTAAGATACATTGCAGCGTGTAAAGCAGGCTTAAGGGACCATTTTAAATGCTTAAGAAGTCTTTGCAGGTGTTTTGGGGTAATTATTCTAATTTTCTGAGATAATGACTTTTGGTTTTTCATTGGCTGTAAGCCATAATCAACAACATTAACAGAAATAAACACGTGAAATAGATCCTCTGTGTGTAATGACTCTATATAATATATGCATTTCCCTTTTAGTATTGAATTACTGAAATAAATTAACTTTTGATGATATTCTAATTTATTGAGATGCACTTGTATCTATTGTTTATTAGAAATCTTTTTATGGAACAACACTAAAGATATGACACTTTGATACAATGTAAAGTAGTCAGTGTACAGTTTGTATAATAGTGTAAAAGCTGCTTTACACCAGACAATCTATCGTGCGATAGATCGTCGGGGTCACAGTTTTTGTGACGCACATCCGGCAACGCTGGCGATGCCGGCCTGTGTGACACCTCCTAGCGACGCAGTATCGCTCACAAATCGTGAGTCGTGTACTGGTCGCTAGGTTCCATAATATCGTTTAATTTAGTTGCTCATCGTTTCCGGGGTAGCACACGCCGCTCCGATGGGCACCCCGGGAACGATGAACAGCAGCTCACCTGCGTCATGCGGCCGCCGCCGGCTATGTGAAGGAAGGAGGTGGGCGGGATGTTTACGTCCCGCTCATCTCCGCCCCTCCGCTTCCATTGGCCGGCGGCCGGGTGACGTCGCTGTGACGCCGAACGTCCCTCCCACTCCAGGAAGTGGACGTTCGCCGCCCACAGTGTGGTCGCACGAGACGTGTGACGGGGGTTACCGACTTTGTGCGACACGGGCAGCGATTTGCCCATGATGCAAAAAGGACGGGGGCGGGTACGATCGATTGTGAAATTGCACAATCGGTCGTACCGTGTAAAGCAGCCTTAAATCTGCAGTGCTAAATGTGTGATTTGGTTCTGTTTTATGTAGAAAATCTGATCAATTGCACTATAAGGCTGCGGCATGCTCCCGCAAGGCTGGGCACCACGATCAGTGTTTGCAGCGTTTTGGACGCAGCATGCTTCAGCTGCGTCCAAAACTCTGCATTGTACAGTACAAGCATAGTGGACGAGATTTCTTGAAATCTTTTTTACTAGTAACGGTCCCCTGAAGGGACCCAAGTAACGTTGCACACTTTTCTACCCAAAATTATCATCTAGGTTTATGTATGTGGTAGTATTGCATTTTTTGTCTTCCTTTCTGTAATTGTATCACAACAGAGGTAAAAAGGGGATTCAATTTGCTACTTTTATCTGGGAGATCCAGACAAAAAAAAAACAATAATTAAAAAGATGGATGTTCACTGGCACATTTCTGCCTATAACACGACCCATTTACACAAGTCATTTGGTCCTTTTATATGGATCAATGCAAACTGAATGTTGACAAATAATTGTAAATAAGATTTGATTTTTTTTGTCTCCATACAGTTTGTATATTGTGGGCACATTCGCTCCTTACACAGTGGATGATTTCTAGACCTGCATTGAAAAAAATCCAATCAGCTGATGAACTGCTGTTTCCACTCACTTTTTTGGCTGATTGAAACATTGTTTACCAGAGAAATGATTGGGAATGAGCATTTATATAAATGTTCCTTCAGTCAAGCGTTTATGTAGTGAAGCCCTAAACTGGCTGTCCCTGTCATGTGCAATAAGGGGATAACTGGGGAGCAGGGTTCCTAGATTGGCCCTCAGGCTAGGGGGCCATAGCTGTAACTTAATGCAGATGTACTTCTGATGGTGAAAAGGTCTGGACCGCCAGCCTAGCCCTGCTCTGCACCTGGCCAGCGCTGCTCTAGTACCACCTCTACCCCACCCCTGGGGAGGGCCATGACAGCAGTGATTAAGCTCACACAACAAGACAGACAGGAAAAAAACAAAACTCAAACTCACTGCACACACAGAGGTATAGACAATACGTGCTCAAGATGAAATAAAAACAGGATGGAAATAAACAGATAACAAGAATATTTCCACAACACACCAAATAACGCACAGAAGATATCCAGCAATTAAAACACCACAGCACAAGGACCAGTGTCGCTCAAGCTATAATCGTCGTGGGAGGATCAAATCCACTATCTTAAAAAGGGCAGATAAATCTCTCACAAGATGTGACTCCAGGGACAATCAACAGGCTAGCAGGACTTAACTCTTGCAAGCCTGAACCAAAGAGAACACAGTTTGGTGGACGCCCGAGCCTGTCTGAGAAACTCAAAAGCCTAACAAGAGACCTGGAGTGTAGTGTTAGAGTCTGCTCTGTGAACAAGGTCAGATGCCACCCTGACACCCGGTGAGCTCTCACCTAAACCTCGTATGACAGTATAGCGCCCCTGACTACATCAGGGTGCTACAGGGAACTGCATGCTGTGCCCCAGGGTGCAGGGCCTACCCCCCCATGGTTCCAGGTTCCCATCAACATTGTCACTGACATCCCTACAAATCCCTGGCACTACAAATCCAATCCCAACCATGCCTCACACCAGGGCTGGACAGACACACCAGTGGGTTGGTCAAGTTGGAGAACGGCCGCCCACCTAGGGGTTAGGTAGACTGGTGAGAGGGGAGAAAAGGAGTTGAGTAGTAGCCCTCAGAGAGTGAGGAGCAGGGGAGTTGGAGCTCTCAGGGAGGGGACAGGTTGGGTCGCACATGGTGGTCCGGGACCACAGGAGTCGGGGACCAGTATTAGGAACACTCGACAGGAGTGTAACAGACGCAGTCTAGTAGGACTGTAGGCACCAGAAAGCCCAGCCACCTTACCGGTACAGAGCATGGCGGGGTACAGGACCCTAGAGCAGGGAAGAGCTTCAAGCGCCTTGGTAATTAACCTGTGGAAGATAGTCTCTTTATGAACTTTCCCCAAGAGCTCAGAGATTGTAGGCGTCAGCACAACATGGGGGATAGGGTTCTCCAAAATACACAACCCACTAAAATCCCAAGTGCCAGCCACCAAGAGCACAGCTGCCATAAACATGGGTAGCAGGGCCCGAAAAGCTTCAAGCCGAGGGGCCACAACGGTCAATCAATTTGTGCACGGAGGCAGGGCTCCGGACTTACCAAGTGACACTGGTGGGAGCGGGACCTGGACGGGCTCCCCCTGTAGAGACTGCGGTTCCTAGAGTTTGGTTTACCATCTGTGTGAGTGTCTGCTTATTCCACCTGATTCAGCACCACGACTACTGCACTGAATAATCTGACCCCTGCACTCTGCTTCCCAAGGCCAAGCCACCCGTTCACCAAATCCTCACTATCCGGGGCCTTCCCTACCTGCGGAGGGACTGACACCTGGCTGCCCCACACTCCCTTCAGCAGCAGCGGTATCCCCTTTACCGCTACCCGCAGGTTGCGTCACGAACATTCATCCCCTGTAAATATCCCCTTACATTTGAAGTGGCCGCAAGCCCCCGGGTCCGAAGAACTTCGAGCCACAGCATCCCCGGATCCGAGCAGTTCGACTGCTGCTGGGGCTGCACACCAGTCCCCTACCATACAAATTGAACCAATGAGTCGAGGATGGCTTAAGAACAAAAGCACTATAGCTTTTTTTCAGCCACCATGGAAATTGAGTATGTTTTAAGTCAAGGAAAAACCCTTTCAGTCAGTATCCTCTGACCTCAGCTCTTATTGTTGGAGGTCTCTGGTTTTTTGCTCCCTTCTCCCACTTACATCTATCTGACACGGGACCTATTCCTGTCACTTCTAAGCTGGACGAGCCTGGCTAAAGCAGTTGATAGAATCCATATAAAAAGTAATCTGACTGTATATGCTTTTATACAAAATTACTTCCATTTGCTAGTGCCAGTAAAAAAATGCTTTTAGTAATATTAACCATCTAGTCTACATAGTGAGTGGGCCGGTGGCCTACTGGTAGTAGTGGCAACTTTACACATCGGATACTCTCACCTACAATATCATGTTAAGGACAAACACCAAGTTCATGGCATACAAGGACAAAAAATGCAAGAAGGATTCATCCTGCAGAACCAGAGGAAGCCAAATGTTGCTCATCAGTCTCTAGCTCTCATCTTTAAATCATACAAATGAGCCATTGCTTCCACCTAAGTAGAGCAGACAATTATTCCTCAGTCTAGTCATTTTCAATACAGGAAGCCAGCCTTAGGTACTGCAATCATATGATCGCCATGTGTCATGTCTGCTTGCTTTCCTGAAAAGTTCTCAATGTTTCAACCACAAGTTCAGCTCCATGCCGTCAATGTATTAGTTTCCCCTCACAAATATTAGCATATACTTTGGTTTTCCCATCAATTTAAAAATAATCATTCACGTTGTGTATTTTTCCTCCAGAAGGTCAAATATTTTTCAGTATATCTTTGTGTCTGCTACATTGTAAAGGGCAAAATGCTCATATATACTGACAGGCCGTAAAATTGAGCCCTAAATGTGCAGCAAAATAACCTAAGCTTTATAAAATATAGATGATGTGTGAAATTTGTCCCACTGGTAGAAAAATACTGTTGTCATAACAAGTAAAATAAATCTATGCATAACTCAGCTCTCCAATCCTTATTCCATGTGCTACAACTTCTTAGTCCTACTGAATTCTTAACAGTTTTGAGCTCTGTTCTCATTAGATTTTAGCCACATGTACATATATCTAAATGTATATGTAGGATTCTATACACTTTAAGCTGGAATCACACTTGAGAGTGACTCACGCGAGTCTCACATCACATCACCCAGCACTGCCGCCGCTCTCCGGACAGCAGCATCTCAGCTACATAGAAATACATGCTGCCGACCCGCTCCGGTAGGCCGCGCCGGGTGATGTGATGGAGAGTCACTCGCAAGTGTGACTCCAGGCTTAAAGGGGTCATCTCAAACTTTGAAGTTATCCCCTATTAATTGGATACAAGATAACTTCCTGATTGCTGGAGGTCAAACTGCTGGGTTCCCTGTGTGAATGGAGCGGAGGTCGATCATGTGCATTGTTGCTCTATTCTTTCTTATGGGAGTGCCGAATACCATCCAAGGACAGCGATAATTTCCAAACTTAAGAATATCCCTTTAAGCATGTCAGTGGAGTGCCCTTTTGATATTGTTATCATAGACTCAATCATGGGATTCCACGATACCAGAAAGAGGTAAAGAATCTAAAGATATTACTTACAGACCGGCCAACATAAATAAATTCACTACTCTGGTTCACTACTCGGATGCCATCCTTTTTAGGATACTGCCAAGGAGGCTGGATTTACTCTGGGCTGCTGATTTTCAAATGAATACAAGAGTCAACACACATATGGTTGTCTTGAGGAAGGAGTCAGATGTACACTGAAACGAGTTGACAAATAAATCTCTTTTTCCTGAGTTGAAGTAATTATTACTCCTATTAACATTTTCTGGGATTCATTCTGCGGTACCAGTGAGGATTAAAGAAATACACAGACATGTAATTTCCAATGCTCTCCAAATGATTTTAATGAGAATCAGATCATTTATAGTCCTCAAAAATATAGGCGTACCTTGCATAAAATTAGGCGTTCCTTACAAGGTAGCAAATAGTAGAATACAAAACTGCATAATAAGTAAAGACACTCCCAGCATCCAGCCAACTAAGCCACAACCCCTGAATAACTTTGTTTCAAAAGTGAAATCCCATACCCTAAGAACTTTTTGTCAGTCTTAAAGACATTAACTCCTTCCTCACTTTGACACCTGATATCTTGACTCTTGGATTCTATTGAAAATCAGCAGTGTAAATCCACCCACCATGGCAAGAGTAAAATCCATGTTAGATTCCATCTCCTTTCTGCCACAGCCAATGTACAGTAATGAGTTTGAAAATCCTCAGCAAGTCCTAAAATCTCTAGAGATCTTTTTTGGCAATATGTGAATTATATTCTAAAAACCACATTTACTTCTACTGAACTGTAGTGAGGTGTGCCATCAGAGAGAAGTGGAATATAGTTTACGTTTCTTTTTTTAACCAGTTCTATTGTGTAATGAATTTACATGTTCAAAAGGGCTTCTTTATGGATATGCACATATGAACCAATACAGCGCAGTACTGCAGCCCCACTTTCTAAAATTTGGCTGAGGGTAAAAAATTTTTAGAAGTAGTAATAGAGAAGTCAAATACTTTTAGTCTAAACAGATACAAACGTAGTCTCTTTGGCTTCTTATCAGTAAATGTAATGGTTGGGCACTACAGGTTTAGTGAAGGTGCTACAGTGGTAGTGGAAATCCACAAAAAATGTAGAAGAAAATAATCCTGGCACTCCAAGAGATCCAATCAGAAGGTCAAACATGGTCTAAACACTCATTCTTATGGTCATCACTGCAAGATAAGCTTCCTGATACAGACAAGCCATGACCAAGGTCCACAGACCGAAATGTTGGCCAATATACAGTACATATTGAACCTTTGTGCTTACCCACAAAAAAGCCATATTTGATTTACTTATTGCATCTCTTAGAGTGTTGTGGATATTTTCTTCTACCTATCAGTTGACGGGGCAACTCCAGAGCTGAGCATTTCCAGCCTCCTGTTGCCGTCGCTGACACCAAGAACAGTTGATCTGTGGTGGTGCCAGGTGTCGGACCCAAGCCAATCAGACATTGATGACCTCTCCTAAGGATACATCATCAATGTTAAAGTAGTGGACAACATGTGTAAGTGACCGCTAATGCCACACCCATTATACGAAGCAGAAGAGGGGTTGAGAAACGTTCAGTGCAGATTTGCACATGAAGGAACCGCACACTGGGCACTTACAATAGCAGCATTACGGGGAATAAAATTTGGATGCCTCGATCATGTAACCTACATAACCATGGATATCCTGTAACCATGGTTCATCCCCTTTATCCATCACCAATATAGCACTGTCAGGAGATCTGAGTGGGCAAAACTGAAGACAGGATCACTTTAAATGGTGTCTATCTTTACGTGTTGCGAGATCCTCTTACCTGTTTATTCTGCTTGGCATAACTAGCGCCAACCCCTTGTATTACCGGCCCTGTGTACCCAGGGGGGCATGCCTCACACCTGAATCCTGGCATATTGTTTATGCATCGAACTCCAGGGAAGCAAGGGTTCAATCGACACTGGAACAAAGGACAAATAAATTAAAAACATTAGGACATAGGACAGTTACATATTGTACTGTAAAGACACCAACGTGTTGGATATTTAGTTTATAGGAACACAAACTTCAAAATGCACAAAAAAATATAAATGTCCCAGTAATTCCTCTATAGTCTTATTCTTTTTGTGTTACTTCGATCCTATTTTATCTCACTGCAAAATGATAAAATTATGCTAATTAAAACCCTTGTGACCTATGGACTTAACCATTGTGAAACCTCTTTGAGATGAGAATCCAAAATTGTATTAAAAACATAGAGAAGTGGTCTTCTTAAAGGATATAGCTAAGAATCATAGTATATGCTGGAATTGAAAATTTGCTATAGACAAATCAAGGGTCTTCTTAAAATTGGTCTTTTAGGGAAGCTTTTCAGTTCCCGTACATATCAAAATCTCTGTTTGCTATCAGCTGATGGAAATATTATTCAAAGGCCAAAAACTATTTCTTCTGTCCCTCCCAAATGGGTACATGAATGCTCATGAGAATAAGGGGGTACTTTACACGTTGCGACATCGATAGCATCGGCTAGCGATGCCGAGCGTGATAGTACCCGCCCCCTTCGCACAAGAGATATGTGGTGATTGCTGCCCTAGCGAACATTATCGCTACGGCAGCTTCACACGTACATACCTGCTCGGCGACGTTGCTGTGACTGCCGAACTATCCCATCTTCAAGGGGGAGGTGCGTTCGGCGTCACAGCGACGTCACCGCGACGTCACTAATCAGCCGGCCAATAGAAGCGGAGGGCCGGAGATGAGCGGGACATAACATCCTGCCCACCTTCTCCCTTCCGCATTGCCGTCGGGACGCAGGTAAGGAGATGTTTGTCGCTCCTGCGGGTTTACACACAGCGATGTGTGGAGCTGCAGGAACGACAAACAACATCGTACCTGCGGTCGACCCGACATTATGGAAATGAACGACGCTACACAGATCATCGATTTTCGACGCTTTTGCGATCGTTTATAGTGGAACCTAGGATTTACACGTTGCGATGTCGCTACCGGCGCCGGATGTGCGTCACTAACGACGTGACCCCGACAATATTTCGGAAGCGATGTCGCAACGTGTAAAGCCCCCCTTAGAGTTTATTCTGTGACTTCATGACACAAACTGGACAGATTTTTGGCCCCTGGAAGGTAAACAATATTGTTTTGATTTATTGGGAGCAAGCAGAAATCTGGAAAATTATAAGCAATGTAAATGCACATTTGATAAAGTTGCAATACTCTTCTCTATACAATTAATGAAGGAAATGTCTGGGACTTTTGCACTGATGGCCTATTCTTCGGATAGGTCTCCAATATTTGATTAGTGTGGGTGTGATATCGGGCACCACCGCTGATCAGCTGTTCCTGGTGCCAGCTAGAAGGGCTTAGTTGAAGAGTTACACACCACAAGTTCGTCACAGTATAGTGTCTATGGCAGTGAAGTACCCGGCCATGTAGTCACTATACAGTTGATGAAGCTGGGCAGCTCCGCAACCAAGCACTTCAGGCTGGTCGCAGCAACTGATCGGCAGGTATGTCGGGTGTCACACCGCCACCACTCAGATATTGATAAAGTAGTTTTAAAAATAGGCCATTAATGTAAAGGTTTCGAACATCACCTTCAAATGGATTCTGTATGTAGGATCAACCCTACAAAGCCATCTATATAGGCATGTTGGCTGTAGAAAAATGAATCAAATGATGCCTTCAGGGACAGTCTAGTGCAGAGGACAATATGGCTACATTACTACAAGACGGGCACAATATGGGCACATTACTGCAAGATGGGCACATTACTGCAAGATGGGGACAATATGGGCACATCATTACAAGATGGGGACAATATGGGCACATTACTACAAGGGCACAATATGGGCACATTACTACAAGGGCATAATATGGGCACATTACTATAAGATGGGCACAATATGAGCACATTACTACAAGGGCAGAATATGGGCACATTACTACAAGATGGGGACAGTATGGGCACATTACTACAAGGGCACAATATGGGCACATTACTACAAAGGGATGATATGGGCACATTACTACAAGATGGGGACAAGATGGGCACATTACTACAAGATGGGGACAATATGGGC
Organism: Anomaloglossus baeobatrachus; assembly: GCF_048569485.1. Lineage (NCBI taxonomy): Eukaryota > Metazoa > Chordata > Amphibia > Anura > Aromobatidae > Anomaloglossus > Anomaloglossus baeobatrachus. The sequence goes on along the minus strand of NC_134353.1, from coordinate 860,860,778 downwards.
ACATTACTACAAGGGCACAATATGGGCACATTACTACATGATGGGGACAATATGGGCCCATTACTACAAGATGGGGACAATTGGGCACATTACTACAAGATGGGCAAAATACGGACATTTTATTAAAAGGGCACAATATGGGCACATTACTACAAGATGGGGACAATATGGGTACATTACTATAAGGGCACAATATGGGCACATTACTGCAAGATGGACACAATATGGGCACATTACTAAAAGATGGGCACAATATTGGCGCATTACTGCTAGATGGGCACAATATGGGCACATTACTACAAGATGGGCACAATACGGGCACATTACTGCAAGATGGGCACAATATGGACACATTACTACAAGATGAGGACAATATGGCTACATTACTGCAAGATGGGCACAATATGGGCACATTACTTCAAGATGCGCACAATATGAGCATATTACTACAAGATGGGGACAGTATGGGCACATTACTACAAGATGAGGACAGTATGGGCACATTACTACAAGGGCACAATATGGGCACATTACTACATAGGGACAATATGGGCACATTACTGCAAGAGGGGCACAATATGGGCACATTACTTTAGGATGGCACAATATGGGCATATTACTTCAAGGGCACAATATGGGCACATTACTGCAAGATGGGTACAATATGGGCACATTACTACAAGATGGGGACAGTTGGGCACATTACTACAAGATGGGCAAAATATTGACATTTTATTACAAGGACACAATATGGGCACATTACTACAAGATGGGGACAATATGGGCACATTACTACAAGGGCACAATATGGGCACATTACTGCAAGGGCATAATATGGGCACATTACAAGATGGGGACAATATGGGCACATTACTGCAAGATGGGCAAAATACGGACATTTTATTACAAGGGCACAATATGGGCACATTACTACAAGATGGGGACAATATGGGCACATTACTGCAAGATGGACACAATATGGGCACATTACTAAAAGATGGGCACAATATTGGCGCATTACTGCTAGATGGGCACAATATGGGCACATTACTACAAAATGGGCACAATATGGGCACATTACTACAAGATGGGCACAATACGGGCACATTACTGCAAGATGGGCACAATATGGACACATTACTACAAGATGAGGACAATATGGCTACATTACTGCAAGATGGGCACAATATGGGCACATTACTTCAAGATGCGCACAATATGAGCACATTACAACAAAATGGGGACAGTATGGGCACATTACTACAAGATGAGGACAGTATGGGCACATTACTACAAGGGCACAATATGGACACATTACTACAAAGGGACAATATGGGCACATTACTGCTAGATGGGCACAATATGGGCACATTACTTTAGGATGGGCACAATATGGGCATATTACTACAAGGGCACAATATGGGCACATTACTTCAAGGGCACAATATGGGCACATTACTGCAAGATGGGTACAATATGGGCACATTACTACAAGATGGGGACAGTTGGGCACATTACTACAAGATGGGCAAAATATGGACATTTTATCACAAGGGCACAATATGGGCACATTACTACAAGATGGGGACAATATGGGCACATTACTACAGGGGCACAATATGGGCACATTACTACAAGGGCAAAATATGGGCACATTACTACAAGATGGGGAATATGTGGGCACATTACTACAAGTGCACAATATGGGCACAATCCTGCAAGATGGGGACAATATGGGCACATTACTATAAGGGCACAATATAGGCACATTACTTAAAGGGCACAATATGGGCACATTACTACAAGGGCACAATATGAGCACATTACTACAAGATGGTAACATTACTAAAAGATGAGGACCAGGATGGAAATATAACTACAAAATGTTGGCCAAAATTACTATATGGTAGTAATTGTAAAACGTTGGTACTTACAAGAAGGGGATGAAATGTAAAAAAAGAACCACCCAAAAAAAAACACAAAATGGCACTGGGTCCAGCAAAGCAGCAAAGACTGCGGCCCCCAAATCATTATTTTTCCGTGTGCGGCCCTTATACTCAGCCGAGTTTGAGACCCCCTGGTCTAGGGCATCCATTTTGAAAAGGACAGCTGTGACTAGCTTTGTCAGGATGAGTCTTTGGGGTTAACAAGGGCCATTGAAGTCAATAGGGCCTTTCTAGGGTAAAAACAAAACTATTTTTTCTGAGGAACAGGAGCCATTTGGACATGAATTGATATGGACCTCAAAATGAGTGAGATTGTTTCAATTTTATATTACCCTATATTTTCCTACTAATATATAGGCATATAGATCTGGGTTTTTCTGTAGGATGACATAAAATATTGACTCATACCAATATTAATTGAGGTCTTTAGCAATATGGACCACCTCTGTAAAACTGACCACAGTCAGGAAGAATTATGATACATATGTCCTGCTACAAGTAGTTTTGAATATTTTTTAAACATGTGTTTGCTTTCTTTATTTTGTGTGTGTTCTTCCTCTATTTATACCTAATGGACAGATGGTTTTTAAGATTATGTCTTTTTGAGGGATTGTGGCATGAACTATTTTTAAAGAAGCCTCCCATCAAGTTTTTATCTTCTTAATATATTGCAATCATTATATTATATAGCACTGTGTATTTGCAGTTACCCATTTTGTCCAGTAAATTCTTCTCTTTTCTCTGCTCTATTTAGAAACAGGAAGTCTCTTGTCCTTGCAAGAGTAAACCCCTCTTCCACTCCTGCCCAGCTGCTTCGCTCTTCCCCTGTACCATTGACTTTTGTATTGTATTGATTCATGACTTATGCAGGGAAAACAGACTTCCTGTTTCTACATAGATCTTGGAAGGATTCAGCTAGTCAGTTTTTAATCATGAGATGTCATTACCTTAATGGAAAACAGAAGAATTAACTGGGTAAAAACACAAAATAAGCAATTGTAAGTTCACAGTGCTATATAATATGGTGACTGCAATATATTAAGAGGATAAAAACTTTAACGGGAGTGCTTCTTTAAGCTATTATTAAAGGTTATGTTTTACTTACACTCGCACTTTGCTATAAGCTATCTCATAAATAGTGAATAGAATAGAATAGGCTCTTGACAGTATATGGAGATTATTGCTTCTCCATTCCTTTTAATCTGTGCTTTGTATCCTATCATTACAAATCCATCTCAGATTTAATACCTCATCTACATCAGTACAAATTACGCCATTGCCAGTGTAACCTTCAGGGCACGGTCCGCACTGAAACCCATTTCCTGTATCTGTGCATTTTACACCCCGGAAACATGATGTTGCATCACATCGTCGCTTTGGAGGTGTAGTAGGCTGTGGAGGTTTCGGAGCTGGTGTTGGATATGGATAGTCTGGAGTTAAACCTTTATTGAAAGAAAAAATATGTTCTAAAAAAAATTAAAATAGAAAAGACCACATAAAAGTAAAAAAATGCTTAGAAGTTACAAAATCACTTTGGGTGTGTGTATACAGTGTCTTTTTCAGGCGGACAACGTACCACACAAAGTAGTAACAAACAACATTTCCTATATACAGTATATACTTTATGTCAGCATAATTTTTCAAATGGCCTTTTATTTCATTAGGATGTTAGAAGGGTTAAAATTTTGCCGCAGTTTTTCATCTTTTTCAAGGAAATTTCCAATCCAATTTTTTACATACCCATTCAGTTTCTAAGTGAATTTGAGGGGTCTATATATTGTGGGAAAACCCCAAGAAGTGATACCATTTTAAAAAATGCACCCCTCAAATTATTCTAAACTGCAGTTAGGGAATTTGTTAATCCTTCATATCCTACACAGGAATTAAAGTAAAGTGAATTTAAAAATTACATATTTCCACTTAAATATTGCTTTAGTTGTGATTTTTTTTCATTTTCATAAGAGGTAATAGAAAAAAAATAGACCCCATAATTTGTTACGGAATTTTGTCCCGAATGTGTGGCAATATCCTATATTTGGTCAAAAACTGCTGTTTGGGTGCAAGGTGGGACTCAGAAGAGAAGAAGGCTGTATTTGGCTGGAATAGAATTAGAAACATACTGTCTCATTTGCAGAGTTCCTGAGGTAACAAAAAGCAGAAACCCCCACAAGTGACCCCATTTTGGAAACTAAACTGCTCGAACAATTCATCTATGGGTGTGTTGAGCATTTTGAACCCACAGGTGCTTTGCTGAACTCGATAACATTTGGGAGTGATCATGAAAATTATATTTTTTCCAGTAAAATGTTTTAGCCCCAAATTTATAATATTCACAAGGAGTAATGGGAGAAAATAGATTCAATAATTTGTTACACATTTTTTTCCAAACAAGCAAATATCCCAAAAGTGGTCAAATACTGCAGCAAAATCCTTAGATAGGTGACTCCATTTTGGAAACTATAACATTTTAATGGTAATTATTATTTTTTATTACGTACAATTTTTTTTCAGTTACATAAAGGTTAATCAGTGAAGCTGGACCCCACAATTTCTTCCAAATGTGGTGGTGCTGTATATATCGTCAGAAACAACTATTTGGCCACATGATAGGACTGAGAAGGTAGGAACGCTATTTAGCTTTCAGAGTGCAGATTTTGCTAAAATAGTCTGCAGAAAACTGGAGCCCAGAAGGCGGCAGAACAGCAGAAAACCCCTCAAAGTGATTTTATTAATTACACCTCTCATTTAATTCATCCATGAATACAGTAGCTATTGTGATGAGGCAGGTGCTTTCACTTTGTAAGGCCTCTTTCACACATCCGTGCATTACATACACGTGTGTGATGGTCTGTAGGGAAGGTACATAAGGCTATCCATGTGTCCATGTGCTAGCAGTTTGACATCTGGATAGCCCATGGACAGCATGAACTGGTATACTTACCTGTCTCTGGGGTTGCTTTTACTGCCAGGTCCGTGGTCAGTGTAGTAAATATGCATGAGCTTAATGAGCGAGACCCGGAAGTAACAGCAGAGGCAGAGACAGCAGCGTTGGAGACAGGTAACTATTAATTTTTTATTTTTTTTAAGTGACATGTGTTTTCTATAGTACATGTCACACTGATCACATCAGTGTGTGGTCCGTCTGACATCTGTGCTGTCGGCAGATAATGGACACGCCGTGAAAAGCTCTCGGACACATGTGTACTCCAGACAGACACATGGTCCGTGTTAAAACATGGATGTGTGAGTAAACCCATTGAGGCGTACTAACATGCTAATAAATGCGCAGCGACGCTGGACATACCTCACTCTTGATGGCGGCAGGCCACTGCGCATCATCCAGAGTCCTCTGCACTTCTGGTCATGTGCACTATACTTCACTGAAGTCATGAAGCGTACACCCGGCATCAGTTTGATGTGCATGACTGGAAGATAAAAGGACTCCGGATCTTGTGCAGTGCGCATCCATCCTCCGCTGGCTGCCATTATGAATGAGGTATGTGCGGCAAAGCTGCGCATTCACTAGCATGTTAGTACTCCCACAGGGGAGTGCTAGTGTGGCGCCCTGGACTAGCCAGGTCGTCACAGGTACTACAACACACACCCCCACCCTGAGACAGGCACATCAGCCAGACACAAAATCCTTGTTGCCTCCCTCCAGGGGCTGATGTCCACACCAGGTGGGGTGGAGCCAGGCGGTTGGCCCCACCCACTGAGGAGTTCACAGTCCTGGAGGCAGGAAAGGAAGTCAGATCAGTTAGGGAAGTGGAAGTGAGAGGAGCGAAGTGAGGAGCAGACTGACAGTGTCCGGGTGTGTGGCCCGAGCACCAAGAGCAAGGTTGGCAGACGGTGGTGGCCGTCTGCAGGAGAGGCAGATCAACGCGGAACCGTAGGACCGGGGACGGGCGGTGGCCTGCCGGTACCGAACCGGGGAGCGAAGTGAAGCCAGCACACACAGGCAGGGTCTACGGACCCCGACCAGGCTTGGAGTCGCCATTAGAGGTCAAATCCATCAGTGACCGGAACCCCAGGGGTTTCCTAACAGCCAAGACCCGATTGAAGGCAACCGTCCGACCAGCAAAAGGAAATACAGCTACCGCCACAGCTAGAGTTCCCAGGGCCAGAGCCTGCGGGCAAAAGGGCTCCTCCGGCACATATATACGCTGGGGAGCGGGTTACCGGTGGGAATCCATCGTGACCGAACATACACAAAGGTGCAGGGAAAGGCAGCCACCACTAACCGTCCAGGAGAAGCCACAGCAGCCGGCTGCGGGACCCGTCCATCCAGCCGTTTGGTTTACCAGAGACTTTGCGTACCTTTGTTGCTGAGTGAGTACTACCGTGCCGTCTGGCACCGCACTGCGCAGTCCAAACGACCCTGCACCCATCCAACCCTGCCTCCCCGTCATCTCACCGGGCCCCGGGACCACCAACCCCTACCCACGGAGGGGGAAAACAACATCCCAGCTGCTCCCTGCCATCACTCCCGGGATCCCCGTCACCATCAGCGGCATTTGCTGAGGGCTTTTTCAGGCAGTTTTCAGAAAGGACCTTCTCCAAACTTCCCTGAAAAAAATGTTGTGTGAACATTACCCTTTAAATAAGCTTTTATGTTTTTTTACTTAAAATGTACTTACCACAAGCCTGACATTCTGAGACTGTGTTCCTCAAAAACATTGTCTCTTTCACCTTTAAAATATAGAATAATCATTTAAAACAGTTTCCATGTTTGCTGTTCTATTCAAATAATAGTATAATGAATTTATGTTATGTTTCATGGATTTTCTATAATTTCAGCATATCATCTTTATCACAGTATTCATATTGTCTTTAAACATTACTAATTTGTCAGGTACCTGTTGTCTCACAACATCCCTGAGTTCTCCGAGTAGTTGGTTGAGTTGAGAGATTTGACCCACGAGCTGCCTGCTGACATCCCCTGCACAAAACATATCTACACGTTACAAGTAACTTAGAGATTTAAAGAGTAACTATCAGTTACATATTTTTCCTATTAATCAATAGTATAAGAGAATTAGGAAATTGCTTTTAAGGGTTTGTTACAGAGATAAGAAAACGTGATCTCCACTGTATGTGTGCTGTGCATGGAAGACATTGTGTCATGCATCGGTCTCTGGACTTGATCCGGTGATTTCTACCTGCGTGGTCAGTTTCCTTCTCTGCTGAGCTACAGCCTACTTAGTCGCTGTCCACATGCCGATGGTTCTTTTATCTTTGGTTTGCTGCCACTCAGGTGTTCTCACTTTTCTATTTGGTCTGTCCTATCACAGCTTGGGTGGGGCTTTTTATAGCCATCTTGCACCAGCCTTCTCTGCTGGCTATATTTTCAAGGTGGATTTATTCTAAAAAGCTCCAGTCCTGTAGATAAGGGATTTTGCCTATTAAGCAGAGACCAGTATTGTTGTTTCTCTATGTTTTATCATTTGCCTTCCCTACACCTTTCTTCTGTTTTAAGTTGGTAGGAGGTTACCCTTGTTTGCAATTATTATTCTCCTTTTTCCCCTTGTGCATATGTTTTAAGTTGCTCACCTTGGGTTCCCATCTACCCCTTCACACTTTCCTAACTTTGGTTAGTTGTGTGTAGCTACCTCCCCTCTGGTTCCTCAGGAAGTACAAGAAACAACTCGATGGCTTTTAAGGGAGCCAGAGCTGAGCTGTGGTATTTAGATCAGTGGCTAGGGATTTTCTAGTCTGTGCAAGAACCAGCAGGGTGTGAGAGTGGCTATAGTGTGGTAGGCTTTATTTCTCCTTGTACCCGTGCTTGAGTAAGAACGTGCATAAGACATTCTAGTATCTATTTCTCACCAATTCTGGCGCTCAGGGAAGTGAAAAAACTTAAGCCTAATGAAGGACAAAAATGGTAAAATGGACAGCTATAAGTCATATAATGAACAGTAATAGAGTCAGAGTCATTCCTCATGCAGACACATATGAATGACAGCTAATGCCAAAAAGTCACCCAAACTGATGAAGTATATTTTCAGGGAAGACAGTTGTGCTGACTTTGTAAAAACTACCATATAAAGATGTAATTACTTCAAATATTAAAGGACCTTATTCACATTAGATCAACGTCGACTAAGCACATCAATACTGGAATGATCAGCTAGCTCTAATGTGTATACAGGCCTCCTGGCTCTTCCCTGCAACAACGTTTTGGGGGGAGAAAGTATCCGACACAGTGGATTTCAAACGGTGGTCTTTGGGAGATATGCTGCTGCCAGAAAAGTGTGGCAGACGCTCTCACTGAGAGAGCAGGAGTGCTTAGAAGAGTGGAGCATGTATGGGGGAGAGATGGCTGTTGAGCAAGATAGTTGTCAATTGAGCAATCTTTAGGCCAACAGCTGTCTAAGGTGTATTGGGGGCTTAAGTCTTGTTACATGGAGGAAATGCTGTATTAAAGAAATAATTCTCTTTGTGGTCCAGTATAACTGACATTGTTCAAATAGCAAAGAATGCAGACAGGGTTAACTCAAGTGATAATGCTGTGTGTGGTACCTTATCAAGTATTATAGTATACAAATAGCACAAATACACATAGAAAAGCCAAGAAATAATAGAAAAAACATTGTGTGAGACTGGGGATAAAACCATCAGGGTCAGTGGTGCCCCTCGAAGTAGTGAAAGACCATGGGCAACCAACGTGATTAAAATATCATCTTAATTAGAAGACGCCAAGCTGAACACCTAACCAGACTCTTAATCAGGGGTTCATGGGACTATACAGCATAATTCTTGATTCTCTGCATCCAATACATATGCAATAAATAAATAAAGGTAATATAATTGTTTTTAGCTTCCCGGTTGTCCTCTTTCTCTGAATACAGACGACAAACATGCACTTGTGTAGTCTGGTCCTGTAATTACGTGTTAAGGCCACTTTACACGCTGCGATATCGGTACCGATATCGCTAGCGTGGGTACCCGCCCCCATCGGTTGTGCGACATGGGCAAATCGCTGCCCATGGCGCACAACTTCGCCCAGACCCGTCACACTACTTATCTGCCCTGCGACGTCGCTGTGACCAGCGAAACGCCTCCTTTCTAAGGGGGCGGTTCGTTCAGCGTCACAGCGACGTCACAGCTGCGTCACTGAATCGCCGCCCAATAGAAGTGGAGGGGCGGAGATGAGCGGGACGAACATTCCGCCCACCTCCTTCCTTCCACATTGCGGGCGGGAGGCAGGTAAGGAGAGGTTCCTTGTTCCTGCAATGTTACACGTACTGATGTGTGCTGCCGCAGGAACGAGGTACAACTTCGTTACTGCTGCAGCAACAATATTAGAGAATGGACCCCCATGTCACCGATGAGCGATTTTGCACGTTTTTGCAACGATGCAAAATCGCTCATAGGTGTCACGCAACGGCATGGCTAAAGCGACCGGATGTGCGTCACAAATTCCGTGACCCCAACGAGATCGCTTGAGCGATGTCGCAGCGTGCAAAGCGGCCTTTACTCTTCCATCCGCCTCTGTCTTAGATTTGGGGTCAGAGGTAGTATACATATAGTAGGGTTGTCTGGGCAAATAATATAGTCATCAAGTTGTTTGTATTTTAACTGATGGGGATAGCACCAAAGCGTATTTATCAAAACCCACCTGCATATTGTCCGGGTTCGCTCTGCTGCATGAAGCACTCCTGTATTGATGCTACTTGCGTGAGAGAACCACCCAGTACCAACTTCAGTTCATCCATAGAATCCTGCAGATACAACCACAAATGTAATATATTAGTTACTAATGAAGGAAGATATGTAACCGGTTTAGAAAAAAAAACCAGCGAAGACGAAAATAAAAAATGTATGTATAAGGGTGAACAGGCTACTTTCAATTGTCAGGTCAGGAAATAAGTGAAACATTATCTCCCTTTACAGAACAAGTAAACCTCTAGAATTTACAGGTATTGGAAGAAAATTGATTATTTTAGAGTGGAAGACACAGCTGTACGTATGAAATATACAGAACACAAGACTGAAAATCTTTCAATCTATTGCATCTACTGGATATATATTATTTCTTAAATTTTTGCTTGAAAGTGGCTAGAAACGGGCAAAATTTTGCCATTCAATCGTTTTGTTGCTTTGTATTTTTAAGTTTAGAATAAAAGCTTTTTTCATAAAGAGAACAGTTCTGGTGTTTCAGAAATAGACTCTATGGGTGTAATGCCGGCGACCCTGCATGCTTCCTCTCCCCCCTTCCGGCAAGGACGCCGATTAACTCACCACTGCGATCCCCCTGCTGCTCTACCTGTTTGTCAGGAGCTGCACACGCTCCTATCTGGGCCATATAGGTCTCCAGATATGTCCTATAGGGTATGTCCATGTGTAAGACGGTGCTGGGCCCCTGTGCGGGTGTGTGGGCCCTCAAGACATGGATTGACATATAAAACAATAATGTACATAATGTTCATGTGTGTAATGTGTTTATGCTTTACTTACAAATGTGGCCACCTAATTCCTGGTGTTAGATACTGTTTCTTAGCAAGATATTGGAGGTTACCTAGTGACAGGAACAGTGAGACAGCAAACAGTTAGGAGCCATGGGACGTCCTACAGAAGTGGTGGCCAGCCGTAGGAAATAGGCTGACCCCATCTCAGTTTAGTTAGTTAAACGTTGAGTAAAAAGAGTGAAGAACGAGTAGTGAACAAGCCAGCTGAACACCAGAGGTCGACAGACGAGGTGGCTGTGGCAAGGCCCAAAACCAGTATTAGAGACTCAAATGCAGGACGGGACAACAAAGTACCCCTTTTTCCACCATAGTGAGTACCAGAGTCTAACCCGTACAACCCAAGTAGTGACTATTTCCAGCAGTATCAGTTCTATAGCGAATTCCTGACATAGACTTGGGTGAACAGGTCAACACAGAGAAAACTCAGTAGATGAGCTTTGTCCAATGGAGGTTGGTAACTGCTAGCAGGAGTGGGACCGTTAGGGATGGAGGCGATCATGGCCATGCGTGACACCATGACTTTACTGAGTGGAACCCTGGTGTTAGGCAGTGAGGTTGAAGACAACCGAGCAACAGCCATAGTACCTGGGATCATGGAGCAGTCTGCAGTAGAAGTGTTCTTTAAAGTCAAATGTTCCATACTTACAAAGTTCAAGTGTTGTGCCCACAGTAATGATGTGAAAGAGATACTGTGTGTAAATAGTACTAAAAGACTGTTGAATAAGAAATCTGAAGCTATGTCCATGAATCCCCAGTGGAAAACCCCTGGTTCGTACGAGGGCCTCAGCAAAGGTATGGCTTGCACACACAAAGTCCACACACTCCACCAGGAATCATAGCAACCTTCCCTTTCCCCTTGCTCTGTGGAGAGGACCAGGGTATGGGCCCAGGAGAGAGAGAGAGGCCGAGCCAAAATAGAGGGAGCCCCTCATCTGCAACTACGCAGGTGTCTAGCCCGTGCCCCGACTTGCCCTTTCATGCGCATGCTCCCTGTTTCTTAAAGAGGCAGTGTGTGCATGTCTAAAGTCTATTGCTGGGAGCCTCAATATATTTTAGGCACCTTCCCTTTTTGGGAGGTGCCTGAGCAATAGGTCACTTACTACGTTAGTCAGTTGCTCTGTGAACCTGAATCAGTTCAGCCTGAATCCTGCACATGACTTGTTCCCTGTACCTGTTCCCGTCTTGTCTCCTGCCTGTGTTCCAGTACCTGTCCAGTGTACCCATACCAGTGTACAAGCCAGTACCAACCGTCCTGCCTGTACCATCTATCCAGTCTGTACCTGTCGTCTTGTCTGAAACCCTGAGTCCAAACCTGCATTCCGAACCCCTGGGGTCAGCTGCTGCAGAATCGGCTACTGCCCTGGAGTGGTACTTAGCGGCTACGTCCAGCATAATCAGTGGCTCTAGTGAAGATAAAGTAGTCGCAAGTCACACCCCACCAAGGTAAACCCGGTCTCGTGACACAGTGAATCCACACCCACCAGTATGACAATTATGTAGTTGGATTATCCAGAGATTAAAAAGTGTCCTTCAGGAGCAGTGTATATTTTAGAATACTTAAAGGGACTTATGACCAGTATCCTTCCATCTGCTGCTAAGATAGTTTGTGTTGTGCCTAGAAGTAAAGATGCCCCGACAACCAGTCATCTGTCTACTTAAGCCAGTGATCAGCTATAGCATTTAGGTGAGCGATGAATGGGACATCATTACACCAGTGGTGACTTTCTGACTATCAAGAGAAAACCCTGTTAGAATGGGTGAGATAGCATTAGATGTTAACTCAATAAAATTATTAAAGGGATTTTCTGCTTTGGATAAAGCTTATGTCTTAAAATGAGTTGTCCTTTCTTTATTATATAAAACAAAATCCAGAAAGTTGTAACAAAAATAAAATAATATCTGAGCCGCTAGGCATGTTTATAGCTGAAGTCAGTGGTGATCAACAGGTTTTGCTGTGACCTCCAGTTGGCTATATCAGGTATATGTCAATCTGGGCCAAGAAGTGAGTACAGAGCTATTCTCTGCTGGCCAGCTTTAGTAACTGGCAGATCAGTGCAGCAGGCCACAGGCAACAGAGTAGACAGATATCATGAATAAATCAAATATACTGAAAGTGGTATCACTGTATCCCATTGATCACATCTGGGATGTCATCGGATGGTAATTGCAAAGGGAGCTGCAAGGAGCTAGTCTTGACAATTTCCATGCCAAAGTAATTCAGTATCGCAAAACATTCCTAAGAAAACCATTAACAACCTTAGTAATAGAAGCTTAAGCATATAAGTGTGGGGAATTCGGCATGATGTTGTCACGGGTGTGTCATGGTTGACAGACAATCCTGTGGTGTCCGGCTGTAGAAGGTCGCAGCATTTGGCTATACAAATTGCTTCCTGACATTCTATTCTTCCTACTATGGTTGAAATAGTATCCTATGTATGTTCTCTGCTTGGGGTTAATCTCTTTCCTTTTAGGACCCTAAGGATATCCTCACCTTTAAGCTGTTAATCATCATTTCTTCTCCTTGTGTCCTTAAATATCCACATTGTCCCTTGGTGTTTGCTGGTGATAGAGTAAAATTCCTATATGGCTTGAGTGCAAGCACTCGGCTTGTAATCATCTGAATGATCTGAAGAAACAATGTTGTGTGTTGTTGTTCCTCGCCCTGAGTCTTCTTGGAGATAAGTTGTTGGTTCACTTCCCCCTGCTTGTGCTCCCTGTGTGTTCTTTAGAACTTAGTGGGGTTGACTAAGCACTCATCCCATCCGTTCCTTACCTAGGGCCCAGTTCAGGGTCAGGTCAGCCAGGTACAGGTATCCTGCTCGGCGTATAGGTGCGGAACCTATCTAGGGTGAGTTAGGGGCCAGCGGAAGGTTGGATCAGGGGTTACCATCTCCTCCTTCCCTAGACACAGGGTTTCCCTCTTCTTTTTACCATTCGCTTTGTACTTCCCCGTACCTAGCGTGACAGTGGTGCTCATACTCAAAAGTGAGATGTTTTGAACATTTTGGTTCCAATTATTCATCAATTGTATCTCATTATCATGTTTATCAATTCCATAACTATTCCTTCTTGGTGTTGCAATTTAAATGTTGAGGAGTGTATTTTAACATCTTGGTCAATTTTGTTAGAAAACATTAGAAAACAGGCAAAAGACAGAATACAAATAATTATTTTTATAGGGGCTTTGCATTTTTGTCTCATCATATAAATTCAAATTGTCTCTCCAGTAAAGGAGACAAACTCTAGCACAGCGCCACCTATTGGAAGTAGCGATCCTAAAAGTCACAAGTGGATTTTCAACAATCCTTTGCAATATGACTCAGGATATATAAGCCAGATCAGAATCCCAATTTGCAGACACGGTGTTTCGGGGTGCTTGCCCCTCGTCAGTGCAAAGTATGGGGGTGTCTGATCTGGCTCATGAGAAAGCTATGTGGGGACCACGGGGGAACACTATTCTCCTTAAGGAGACTTTGCGAGCCAGTCTGGCTGCCAGGTAAGGGGACTTATAGCTGCAATGCCCCTCTGGGAAATATTCAAATTGTCTCTCCAGTCTCTCCATATAAATTCAATCCCTTAATGAATCATGATATGATAGACACCAATAGCCCCCATTAGATCCTACTAACTATAATAGGGTCTGCTGGGTTTACATTATGGTGTTTATATTATTTTTTTACCCATTATGAGGAACTTGTGGTGAAGGCCCCTAATGAAGCCTCCAGACTGGGAAATATGAACAGAGGTTAGGAAAATTCCTGCAGACTATATCTCCTTTACGTTTCCTTACCTGTGCTTTTTTCTGCAGAGACCTGATCTGCACAGATCCTGTGTTTAGGGTGACTCCCGAGAGCGGTCGGGGCAGGTCTTTGACAGCATCCACTTGGTCACAGTCCAAATAGAGCTCAGCAGTGCTGGGCCCTCGATGTAGCCCACTGAGATGTAGAAGTATGGAGTGCTGCTTCCCATCAGCTAGATCTATATTGCTGAAGATGACAGAGTTCATCTTGCCATCACTCTTGAGGTATCGAAGGGAAGCTGAGCCAAAAAATGAGAAACCCAGTGAGAAAGCAGAAAAGACAGATGTATAAATGTATCTGCATCTAGTATGTATCCAAGAGAAATCTCATCTATGTGTTCACTAGAACCTTCATACTTGGCATAATTGAATCTGTCCATCTCAATTGTAACCAGGGCACCTTGGATCGATTTGTGCTCGCTGTAGTGTACACTACTTTCTGTTGACATGCCCACCATATCATGAAGGGTCTAAATAATATAATCAGAAAAACGTACTTCTCTATGGTCCTTTATGGTGCATAATAAGTATCTGAATCCTTTACTGATGTCTCTCAATTGGTTTATGCATCAACTATGAGATCCCGTGTGTGGCTCTGATTGCCCAAGTCACCAGGGCCGGTGGTGTCCCACTTCTTACGCCGGTGTTCAGAATATTTAGCGCTAGACATGAGATGACTTCATTTGTATGCAATGGATATAACTAGACACTACTACTGTAAATGGACACTATGTGGGTGATACTATATTGCACTGCCAGATGGGAATTCCTATTCAATCTGTGCAATATTATTCATAATTTAGACATTGAACACTTAGCAATTGCAGCTTTTTTGACTTTTAGAGTAGTATTGGCCTTTAATTCTTTTGTCTAAAGATCAACAGGAGCTTATGACCCATCCTACAATTCCATTCATTATTCTTCAGGATGTCACAATAATTTGACAAATTACTGTACAAGAAAGTAGGGCCTTCAATGGCATGTCATTTGGTAGCCACCAGTAATAAATTAGTGTATAATAAACTATGGGAGGAGAGGGGATTAATGTCAATTTTAACTTATTCATAATTTCCTGGATCACCTGCTAAGGTCATACTAGAAAACAGCGTCAAACTGAAGTACCCTGGGCCCACCAAAGAAAATCGTTCTTGGCGCCCACTATGTAGCTACATAGAAATAAATATAAGACCACCAATTGTGTGGTAAACGTGCTAATATCAGGTATCAGGGTATAATATCTCAAGGCTTTTTTCTTTTACCGCTGGAGTGGGGGTTCTCATCTAAGGTCCCTGACCTTACTCTTATACCATCTCCTGGCCCTGTCATCAGCTCATGAAGTGCTTACCTTCCCCACTGTGCCCTCGTCACCTCCGTGGCTCTGCGTTGCCTGTAGCAGTGTGATGAGGTCACAACTTGATGACCTCATCACGCTGCTGCACACTGGGCCATGGATGACGCACCTGTGGCCTGCTTTGCTCCACTGACCCTGGTGCCAGCACATGGCTAATTTTTGTGCAAAGCGCATCACATGCAAATTAGCTATGTGGTAGTGCAGCTGTGGAGGGGAGCCCAGCTGGTGCTTAATGAGGCCCCCATCTTCCCAAGGCCCCATCAGTAAGGGGATTGGCGGCCCTGTCAGCCAGTGCCTTGGCCACCGGAGGATCCTCCAGTGGGTCAGTCCGACCCTGCTAGAAAATAATAAGTAGAGGGAATTCTACGAGTATATCTATATTGAAAATATGATTACTTATCTCAGATATGATACGGTTGCCACCAATTATAAAAACATCCATGACCACCGGCAATTGTTCTTAGACCCACTTGTCAGTAGAATGAAGTCATCCCTTATACTTATGCTGATAGCAATTATGCGGGCGTCACACGAGACGATCTATCGTGCGATCTTTAAAACGATGCGACACGCCCATATCGTTGATACGACTTGCCAAGATCGCACATAGGTCGTTTACTAGGCGTCACACGTATACATCTCACCAGCGACACAACAGCGATGGGTGATATATTGATTGATCCTGCCGGTCATGTGAACTCCGTCACACAGCATTCCTTTAAACGATTTTGGCTACGACATAGGCGTATCTTTGTTCTCTGCATACACCCCGCCATGTCTTGGCCTCTCCCTCTCCACGCCCAAAGGTTTAAACTTGTCAATAGTGTGTACGTAATTTGTTTCTTGATTGGTTGTGTGTGATATAAAAGGACGCATTTGCTAAGTACAATAAAGCACACAGCACCGCGACAAGCCACAAAGGACGACAAATAAACTTTATGTCCGCCTTTTAAACCATACGTGACAAATCAGACCGCATTTGCGAAAACCAATCACAGCAGGGGAGGTGTGTTGCATTCGTACAGCCGACACGCCCGGCTCGCTGATGACGGATGGCCAAACGACGTTGTTGGTCGTTGGCAGGGTGTCACACAGAGAGATATGTCGTCTGCGAACTCAAAAGCAAGCAATTTTTTAAAAATGAACGACGTGTCAACGATACACGATTTGCAACCGAGTTGCAATCGTTCAGAGTCGCTCGTAGGTGTCACACGCAACGACGTCGCAAACGATGCCGGATGTGAGTCACGAAAACCGTGACCCCGACGATATATTGCACGATAGATCGTCTCGTGTGACGCCCGCATTATTCCGTAGAACCTTAGGGACTATAAAACGATCAGCCATAACAGTAAAACCATGATTAGTGAATTACTAAAATAGATTATCTCATTATCTCATTGATTTACCTTTATTTAATCGTCCCATCACTGTGAATTCAAAGAAGCGACTGTTGTCTTTTGTGGAGTAAAGACCAAACAGAGTGGCTGTAGATTTAGGCTGCAGCTTAAACGTGGACAGTATATACACTTCATTCATGGAGGGATTGTTGAGCGCCTGTTGAAGGTAGTGCGTGATCTGTCTCTGGACTGAAGGTGACAGGAGATCAAGGGCTGGAATGGGAATGCAAACAAATCAAAATCCAAGAAATTGTAAAGGTAAATCAATTCAGCATATTAATCAATCTGCCCATTCTTGAATCAACGTACATATTCATAAACATCTGGACTTCCCATAACTCATTAATTATGCTGACCTCATAATATTAGGAACAACCCCTATTTATGAATTAAGAGAGAGCATACTGTGAATTAAAGGGTGTTTCAATATCATGTTAATAATGTTTAAAGGGTTTTCTCCATTTCAGACATTTATGCCATAAGATGTGCTATAAAGTCTAAAGGGTGGTTTACACGCTGCGACATCGCTACCGATATATATCGTCGGGGTCACGTCGTTAGTGACGCACATCCGGCGCCAGTAGCGACATCGCAGCGTGTGACAGCAAGGAGCGACGATCAGCGATCGCAAAATCGTTCAAAAACAGTGATCGTTGACACGTCACGCCTTTCCTTAATATTGCTGCTGCCACAGGTACGATGTTGTTTGTCGTTCCTGCGGCAGCACACATCACTATGTGTGACACCGCAGGAACGAGGAACATCTCCTTATCTGCGTCCACCAGCAATGCGGAAGGAAGAAGGTGGGCGGGATGTTACGTCCCGCTCATCTCCGCCCCTCCGCTTCTATTGGCCGGCCGCTTAGTGACGCCGCAGTGACGTCGCTATGACGCAGAATGCACCTTCCCCTTGAGGGAGGGATTGTTCGGCGGTCACAGTGACGTCGCTGACAAGGTATGTGCGTGTGACGCTGCCGTAGCGATACTGTTCGCTACGGCAGCGAGCACCAAATGTCGCACGAACGACGAGGGCGGGTGCTTTCGCGCTCGACATCGCTAGCAATCGCTAGCGATGTCGCAGCGTGTAAAGCACCCTTTATAGTTGTGGGTCCGATCTTTGACATAAAGAAGAAGAATACTGGCTAAATACCAATTAAACTAGCGAGACTGTCTAGGAAAAAAAAAAAGAAAAATTGATCTGGCTCATTTAAATAACAGTTGCTAGTTGTGTAGATAGAATTTAAGTGAATCTGAGCTCCAGGTTATGCTTTTTAGGCAGCTGAAAAAGAAATTTTTGACTTAAAAGGAATCTGTCAGCAGGTTTTCCCTATGTAATCTGAGGGTAACATGAGGTAGGGGGTAGAGATGAGCGGACCTATGGGAATTCGGTTTGGCTGCTTAACCAGGAAATTAGAGAAAGTTTGGTTTGGGACCCGGACTTGACCTGAACCCCAATGGGAGTTACTAATTAGGCAGTTTGGGTCTCCACCAGCCATTAACAGATCAATTCCGGGGGCGGATGGTGGTGAGGTTTTTCCATTATTTTTTTTTGTTGGTGCACACTACATCCGATAATGCTGTTGTTACCCCAGTGTGAGCTGTTGAAATCCTGCAAGCAGCTCATACTGGGCTGAGCACTGAATGTACCCGAGCACAGTGATGCTCACGTGAGTGGTCAGCATATGTAAAGCACCCGATCTCCGAACCCGAACTCTGTTGTTTTTTTTTGTAAATTCTGTGCTCAGTACGATCACCGAACAGTAAACCTTGGGTTCGATCATCTCTAGTAGGGGGTGAGACACTGATTTCAGTGATGTGTCTCTTATTAAACTGTGTGCTGTAGCTTCTATAGAATGAGTGTTTTATCAGCAGGAGATTATCACTGGAAGACTAGCTGCCCCTGTGCCTCCTGGTCCAGGTATGCCCCCAGCAGTGATTAGCAGCTTACTGTCAATATACAATGTACACAGAAAGTTGCTAATCAGTGCATGCTACATCTAAAAACTGTGATTGTGTCATAACTACTGCATCCCATAAACTAAATAATACATAATTGGAATAAGGGTCTCTGTCTCTTCATTATGCTGCCTTCAGATTGGGAAGCAAAAACCTGCTGTCAGATTCCCTTTAAGGTTGAGAAGTATAGACTTAAGGCCGCTTTACACGTTGCGATATCGGTACCGATATCGCTAGCGTGGGTACCCGCCCCCATCTGTGGTGCGACACGGGCAAATCGCTGCACAACATCGCCCAGACCCGTCACACTACTTACCTGCCCGGCGACGTCGCTGTGACCAGCGAACCGCCTCCTTTCTAAGGGGGGCGGTTCGGTCAGCGTCACAGCGACGTCACAGCTGCGTCACTGAACCGCCGCCCAATAGAAGCGGAGGGGCGGAGATGAGTGCCCACCTCCTTCCTTTGCATTGCGGCTGGGAGGCAGGTAAGAAGAGGTTCCTCGTTCCTGCGGTGTCACGCGGAGCGATGTGTGCTGCCGCAGGAACGAGGAACAACTTTGTTACTGCTGCAGTAACGATTTTTGAGAATGGACCCCCATGTCACCAATGAGCGATTTTGCACGTTTTTGCAACGATGCAAAATCGCTCATAGGTGTCACACGCAACGGCATCGCTACAGCGGCCGGATGTGCGTCACCAATTCCGTGACCCCAACGAGTTCGCATTAGCGATGTCGTAGTGTGTAAAGCCCCCGTTAGACTTGACATTCTTTCATTTACAAAATTCACATAAAAAATGGCATGTTTTTATCTCCTCTTCTTTTTGTCTAAAAGCAATGTAAACTACAGAGAAAAAAATTAGGCTTTTGATAAAAGAGCTTTAGAAATACTTTTTCCAAAGATCTCTTTATGTATGCTACTATATCCTGGGACCGTTAGGCAGGGATTACTAATATCCACCCAGAACTGTTCGTGGTTCTCGGTGAATATTACACCTGACAGGGTCCCTTTAACCAGATGAAATGCCTATTCTCTGCACTTTTCTATATAGAATTACAATGACCAGGGATCAGTGCTAAATGGTATTGAACAATTAGATGAAACTGTAACAAAGTCCTGGTGGGACCCAACTTGAAAATTATAGATGCTTTTATTCTACAACCTGTAAATACCATTTAATATATATATATATATATATATATATATATATATATATATAAAAATAAATATAAATATATATATATATATATAAATATATATATATGTATATATATATATTACAGACCAAAAGTTTGGACACACCTCACCTCTAGAACAATTGTTAAGAGGAGACTTTGTGCAGCAGGCCTTCATGGTAAAATAGCTGCTAGGAAACCACTGCTAAGGACAGGCAACAAGCAGAAGAGACTTGTTTGGGCTAAAGAACGCAAGGAATGGACATTAGACCAGTGGAAATCTGTGCTTTGGTCTGATGAATCCAAATTTGAGATCTTTGGATCTAACCACCGTGTCTTTGTAGAAAAGGTGAACGAATGGACTCTACATGGCTGGTTCCCACCGTGAAGCATGGAGGAGGAGGTGTGATGGTGTGGGGGTGCTTTACTGGTGACACTGTTGGGGATTTATTCAAAATTGAAGGCATACAGAACCAGCATGCCTACCACAGCATCTTGCAGCAGCGTGCTATTCCATCCGGTTTGCGTTTAGTTGGACCATCATTTATTTTTCAACAGGACAATGACCCCAAACACACCTCCAGGCTGTGTAAGGGCTATTTGACTAAGAAGGAGAGTGATGGGGTGCTACGCCAGATGACCTGGCCTCCACAGTCACCAGACCTGAACCCAATCGAGATGGTTTAGGGTGAGCTGGACTGCAGAGTGAAGGCAAAAGGGCCAACAAGTTCTAAGCATCTCTGGGAACTCCTTCAAGACTGTTGGAAAACCACTTCCGGTGACTACCTCTTGAAGCTCATCAAGAGAATGCCAAGAGTGTGCAAAGCAGTAATCAAAGCAAAAGGTGGCTACTTTGAAGAATCTAGAATATAAGACATATTTTCAGTTGTTTCACACTTTAAGTATTTCATTCCACATGTTTTAATTCATAGTTTTGATGCCTTCAATTTGAATCTATAATTTTCAGAGTCCTGAAAATAAAGAAAACTCTTTGAATGAGAAGGTGTGTCCAAACATTTGGTCTGTACTGTATATATATATATATATAATTTTTTTTTTTTTTTTTAATCAAAACATAATTCATTTACTTCTCTTTAATATATTATCTCTGGCACTGACAGAAACGGAGAGAAATTGGCTCCTGTGCAATAACAGTATGATGGGCCCTTTGCAGTCCAATAACTCATCATAATGCACAATCCCACCTACTTTGGAGACAGAGATGGGACCCCTTACGTCTTGGGCCCCTGTTGCACCCCAATGATACAGTATATTCACCCCTGAGCCCTAAAATATATTATGAACTCACATCGTGCAATTCATGCCTCATATCAAATACTGCAATTAATTGTAATACTACAGACAATATAGCACTATATGACTGATGGGGGAGTAATAGATTAGCCCCATTAGCATGAATACATCTGAGCTGCACTACCAGACACTAACAAGAGTGGCGCTCTTTCCAGAAATGAAGCAGTAGAAGTAAACAGTGTCTACAGAATATGATATTTCCGTTATTCCGAAGGATGGCTAATATCAGTACTCAGTAGCAGTTACTGGCATTATGTACAGTAGCGTGTCTGCACATTTTGCTACATAGAAAACGTCTTGCGTGGCATTAGACAAGGGAAGCTTATTAAAATACTGACTGGGCAATGGAAAGTATGCATGATGGCATTCACAGTCCATTCTTAGAACCAGAAGAATGAAAACAGATGTTGGCACAGTCCAGATAGACTGCAATTATCATCATAGGTTTTACAGAACAGCCTATTGTGCATTGGGACCATAAACATCACCGAGGTACGCCCTCGAGGTAACACAATTTATTAAGAATAAGAAATGACACTACAATATCTCCTCAAACACAACTAGATTCTGACGGGCCGTGCAGATTTGCAGCTGTATAAAGTATTTTATGTTGCAGAGTTTACTAAGAAAGTTAAGTCGTTCTAAATGTTACCAAATTGTTTTTTTACTCGCCTATATCAGCATTAATTTCCACAGACATCATCATCTCAGTCCCCATTGGAATTCCAAATCTTAATGACCGATCATCATATCTTTGGCGTGTGGGAGGAAACATCCACCTGCCTCATAGGGACATAACAGAACATCACATTTGGATTATTTGCTGGCAGCCATGGCTGCAAACCGTTCACATCTAAAATTACATTACGCTCTTTGCCAAGATAGGTGTAATGTCCTGGCAGTGAAACGCTCCGAACTGGTCATTCTGTAATAGCCTCGAAATGTTAAGATAGTCTTTAAATCATAAATAAGCAACAAATCTGCCTTCCAGGACTCTACATCTATCTACGGGCTGTAGATGTAGGTGCCATTAGTTAGTAGCTGTTGCATATTCATGGAGCCAAGCTTATAAAATTACATTAAAATTAGTTGTCTTATTTGGCTGGTACTGCATCGGTCTCCTATTCACTTGCATGGAATAGAGTTGCAGTACCATCCACAGCCATTATACAATATACTGACTGCTGCCAGTTTGGGGAATTTGTCAGTCAATCAGTGGCCTTCTGACGAAGCCCTTTGGTGAGACAGCGCGCGTCAAGGCTCTGACCAACGCCTGGTCTGCCTCATCTCTTCCCTGCTGCCCCCACTATGACCCAAGGTATTGTGTTACTTTTTTCATTTTGGTTGCCCTTGGAGGAAGCACTTTAGGGTGATTTAGACATTTCATTTGATTGTCATATACACTCTCTCTCCCGCAGCCACTGTTGTTTGTACAGTATATATATGTGACGCCCTGACAAAATCAGGGTGTCACAGATGACTGCACCCCTCTACTAGGTGCAGGATTCCCTCCTCCTTGACCCTCCATCACAACCCCCATCCAGGTACACAACACCAGCCATCAAACCCTAGTCACCCACCATTACAATAGGAACACACCAGTGGACGGGGCCAAGCTGATGGCGATGCCCACCTAGGGGTTCTGAAGTGTTATGGGAGGGGCTAGTTTCAGTCAGAGAGTGACAGTTGGGAGAATTAGAGTTGAGGAGATGGCGAATAGGGTAGCCAGGAGTTGGAGCTCCTGGGCTACCAGAGGACTGGACAACTGACTAGGTGGCAGTCAGTAGTCAGGGGCCCCAGGCGACGGAGATCCGTTTGCAGGATACCTTACGTGGACCAGGGTAGGGTCGTAGCCCGCCGGTATCGACAGCGGGGATTCGGTCCGGAGGCCGTGCACAGACAGGGTACCTGGATCCGGAGGCCGTGCACAGACAGGGTACCTGGACCCTAGGGCGAGGAGCAGTTTCAAACACCTCACCAATTAACCAGCCTGGGACAGGATTTCAGGTCTTGTCCCACAAGAGGCCCAGATAGAGCTAGACGGAAGCCCAACAAGGGGGATAGGGCTCCGCAATTGCCTGCTAAAATCCCACAGGTCAGTTCTCATGGGCCACAGCTCCCACGGACAAACACACCGGGAGTGGACTTCCCCGTTCCAAGCGGAGTAGTCAAAATCAAGGACACAAACCTAAAGTGCAGGAGGAAGGGCTCCTGTCTGCTGTACCAGGGTGTGGGACCCGAGCACACCCCTCCGGAGGCTACCGGTTGCCGGCAGTTTGGTTTACCATCTGGACTCTGTGTCAAGTTATTTTAGAACTGTGAGTACACCAACACCACCCGGTCCAACCCTGCAGATTGCGCTCCGCAGCACCATCCCACCTGTACTGGGGTCCCGGGACAACACCTACCCTACCCGTGGAGGGGATAACATCCAACTGCCCCACTCCATCAGTCCCGGGCATCACCTCCAGCGGCAGCGGCGGTGTCACCAACAATCACCGCACACCACGGGTGGCGTTGTGGCGCCCTGGACTAGCCAGGTCGTCACAGGAACTACAACACCCACCCCCACCCTGAGACAGGCACATCAGCCAGACACAAAATCCTTGTTGCCTCCCTCCAGGGGCTGATGTCTACACCAGGTGGGGTGGAGCCAGGCGATTGGCCCCACCCACTGAGGAGTTCACAGTCCTGGAGGCGGGAAAAGGAAGTCAGTCAGTTAGGGAAGTACAAGGGAGAGGAGAAGTAGTAGTGGAGGAGCAAACTGACCGTGTCCGGGTGTGTGGCCCGGGCACCAAAAGCAAGGTTGGCAGACAGTGGTGGCCGTCTGCAGGAGAGGCGGATCAATGGGGAACCGTAGGACGGGGGCCGGGCGGTGGCCCGCCGGTACCGAACCGGGGAGCGAAGTGAAGCCAGCACACACAGGCAGGGCCTGCAGACCCCGACCAGGCTTGGAGCCGCCATTAGAGGTCAAATCCATCAGTGACCGGGACCCCAGGGGTTTCCTAACAGCCAAGACCCGATTGAAGGCAACCGTCCAACCAGCAAAAGGAAATACAGCTACCGCCACAGCTAGAGTTCCAAGGGCCAGAGACTGCGGGCAAAAAGCCTCCTCCGGCATATACACACGCTGGGGAGCGGGTTACCGGTGGGAAGCCATCGGGACCGAAGATACACAAAGGTGCAGGGAAAGGAAGCCACCACTAACCATCCAGGAGAGGCCACAGCAGCCGGCTGCGGGACCCGTCCATCCAGCCGTTTGGTTTACTAGAGACTTTGCATACCTTTGTGGCTGAGTGAGTACTACCGTGCCGTCTGGCACCGCGCTGCGCAGTCCAAGTGACCCTGCACCTATCCAACCCTGCCTCCCCGTCACCTCACCGGGCCCCAGGACCACCAACCCCCTACCCACGGAGGGGGAAAACAACATCCCAGCTGCTCCCTGCCATCGCTCCCGGGATCCCCGTCACCAGCAGCGGTGGTGCCCAACCTCACCACAACCCGTGGGTGGCGTCATGGACCAAATCCCCAAACCAAACTACCCCCTTTCCCTCACGGGCGAAGAGCGCCGCTCGAGCCCCCGGATCCGGCCCACCGCTCGAGCCACCGAGCAGCCATCGCAGCAGCGCCGGACCCGAGCGTTAGCGAGCGCAGCGGCGCCCTTCCCCGCCCGCGACAACTTGGCGTCACGAACAGGATCTTACCGTTCTGCCGGCTGGTAGAAGTGCGCCTTGTGCCCCGCCAGCGGTGTCCGGCCGAAAAATTTCGGAGTCCGCCATCTTGGGCGCGAAGATTTTCCCGCTCGAGCAGTGGAGGCGCGAAAGCCGAAGCCCCGCCCCTGAAGAGGAGGTGCCGAGAAAAGACCAAGGGGGGACGCGGATGGAGAGATGGCGGCGTCCTCGGGCTGGAGCGTGGGAGCGCCTGCCACCGGAGCGTCTAAGCTCTGGAGGGACAGAGGAGGAGTAGCCTTTGAAGACTGCGGCCCAGGTGAGCTCCCTGCTGGGACCGCTGCGTGGCTGGAACGGGAGCTGGGCCGGTTCTGCTTGAAGGTGAGGGCGCAGAGCTTGCAGCAACTGCTGGACTGGAAGGCGGACGTGCGCAGAATTGTCGCCGTTGTGTGGGCCCGTGAGCAAGGGGCCGCGGCGGCCGTGCCGCGTCGTGATCAGGCCACCCAAGTTCCTGAACCAGCCTTGATATTGTTAGGCTGGGGGCTCCCCATAACGTGGGGCTCCCCATCCTGAGAATACCAGCCTGCAGCCGTATGGCTTTATCTGGCTGGTATTAAAATAGGGGGGGACCGCACGCCGGTTTTTTTATTTATTTATTTCTCTGCTCCATAGTGACACGCCCACCGGGGAAAGCAGGGAATACGAGATTGATTAATGAGCGGCCGGCTTTTTCAAAAGAGGAGTTTAGAGAACAGCCGTGTAGTGCCGCGCCGGAGATCGGGGAACGGTAAGTATGAGAGAGGGGGGGAACTGACCGATAGACAGCGAGAGGGACAGATAAGACAGAGAGACTGACCGACAGACATAGAGGGAGACCGACCGACCGACGGACTGAGGGAGAGAACGAAACAGAAAAAGAAAAAAGACCGACATCACATGAAAAAGCACAAAACGTACAGGGAGCAAACAGAGATGCGTCCGTGTCTCTCGGACGTGCGCACAGACCCATTGACTTTCATTGGGTCCGTGCTGCGTGTTGCGTGCTGAAAACGGACATGCTTCCGTGCAAAACGGAGACACAAACGTAGCACGCACAGGGACCCACGGACCTTAATGAAAAACGCACATGTGTCCTCAAATATTAAATAACATTGGTGCACGTTTGGCCGTGTCTCCGGTATATACGGAAACGGACCAAACACGCACGTGTTTCACGGATGTATGTTTCAGGCCTAAGGAGGTGTAAAACATCAAAACTAGGCAGATTAATTATTTTGGAATCTGTATGTGAAGCCTAATGATAGCTGTAATGCCAGTGATATCTTTTGTCACCCAAAATAAAAAAAATCTTGATTTGAGTAAAGAAATAGAAAGGATGCAGTTTATTAGCATTTTCTAAATAGTTCTCTGGGCAAATAAATGTTATTACCATTCAATGAGAACATGTCCCTCACGTGTAAATGATGTACATGGATTATCTGAGCTTTTTCACTATTACAAATCTATTCCCTAGTGATCATACGGGAAAAGCCAAAGATTACAAAGTCAATGGTTTTTATATGATTAGAAAGATATATTTATTTCTGATTGACATCCTAATACATTTTATAATGTCACCGGGGCGAAAAAAATTGGTCCAACAGTATTCATCCAAAAAAGCCAATCCTATGAGGGAGAAATACATCTTTCCCAACTCCAATCATCCAATCAGAATAAATCTTTGGATGAATGACCCATCTCTTTTCAGTAATATTTATTTAGCAACCATTACTTGTCATATTATTACTGTCAAGCTGTGATTGTGGGATAGCGAGGGACAAGAGGCTCCTATGCTGTCCCTCACGCTAGGGGACCCAAGGCCATGCCTGTCCTAGGGATTACCCCTGATGGTGGAGATGCTGGAGTCCCGTGCCTTACTATACTCTTGAGTAAAGCTGATCTGTTACCCCCAGGGAAGGAAGGGGCAGGACTGTGATGGAAACACAGATGAGACAGACAGGGAGAACAGAAACTCAGTCACAATGCACACTCTCAGGAACAAACAATAATAAACTAAAGGAAAAACAAGAGAAGTAATGTAGCAACAAAAGGACAACAAGGGAACTGCATACAATAATATCACAACCACCAGTAAGCCTGGATAAATCCATCGCTCCAGGTAAGGTATAATCAAGCTATAGCTGGCACTATAAGAACTGTCCAGCCAGCATATATAAAAGAAGACCAAATGTGACTGGCTAACCCAAAGCATGTGACCAAGGAGATTAACTCTTGCTAGCCTGCCTATGAACTACAGGTCTGTGAGTCCATACCCAAGTCACCCTGTGTTGATCACAGACATCAAAGAACGTAGTGGGCAGAGTGAGTGACATTTTCCCAGATCCTGAGGTTGCCATGACAGTCGACCATGCTTGCAAATACCTTCTTGTGATAATTACACCAATTAAGTGAATCCAGATCCATTTTAACAGCTTAGAATTAATTCACAACTTCCTTTGGCAGACAGTAACGGAGAGGACGGAGTAATCCTATAGCTGCATATACATTAAATGGAAGTAAACTCGGGACTACAGAACATTAGAAAGACTTGGGTATTCTCATTACAAATAAGCTGAGCAGCAGCACTCAATGTCAGGCAGCAGCTGCTAAAGCAAACAAGATTTTAGGGTGTATAAAAAGAGAGATTAGATCCCGTGATCCCAATGTATTGTTACACCTCTATAAATCACTTATAAGGCCACATCTGGAATACGGGATCCAGTTTTGGGCTCCACATTTTAAAAAGGACATTCAGAAGATAGAGTCAGTTCAAAGGTGGGCAACTAGACTATTACAAGGAATGGAGGCAGCCCATATGATGACAGGTTGAAAAAGTTAGATATGTTTAGCTTAGAAAAAAGACGTCTCAGAGGAGATCTCATTTATATATATATATATATATATATATATATATATATATATATATATATAATACTTGTGTGGTCAATTACTCCTTCCAAGAAAAAACAATACTAAGGACCAGGGGGCATACACTGCAAGTGGAAGAAAAGAGATTCCGGCTGCTAAATAGGAAAGGGTTCTTTACAGTTAGAGCAGTCAGACTGTGGAATGCCCTACCACAAGAGGTAGTAATGGCAGATACTATAACAGCTTTTAAAAAAGGGCTGGATGATTTCCTCAGTACACACAACATTGTTGGTTATAAATGATTTAATGACAAAATATATAATTGGTGGAGGAAGGTTGAACTATATGGACCTAGGTCTTTTTTCAACCTATGTAACTAAGAATTCCATAGTTTCTCTGCTCTTACAGTAAAGAATCCCTCCTATGTATGTTTATATTGAAACTTTCCTTCCTAAAGATGTAGACTATGCCTCTTGTTACAAGTAGAATATAGGGTATAAAAAGATCAACAGATCACCATAATATATTACAGTTATTAGATCAATTTTTTATTAAATAAACCAAATTTTTGATCATCTTTGAAGTTACAGCAGTACATTTTAATTATGATTTGATTGCCCAGTTGTATACCAACTTCATACCTGCAATGAAATTCTTCTACATTGGTGCGGAAATACACGATAGTTCATAAGTGTCCTTAGCATGTAAATTAATTTTTATTTTGAGACATACGATGATCTTATTTGCCTTGTCAGCAGCTGCCTGGCACTGGTTGCTTTACTCTTAGTTTGTCCATGGTGACATGTAATAATGCTAAAAAGCATAACCTTATATCTGCAACTATCAAACCTTATTTATCACTTCTCAGTCCAAGTCTCCAACTAATCTAAATCCAACTGTAACAGAACACTGTCCTCTTCTATTTGATGATGATTGTTATTCTTATTCATTTATCACAAAAGACAGAAAAAAAGGAGTAAATATTTGTAAAAAAAAAATTAAAATAAGCATTAAATTTCATTTTCCAACACTCATCACGAAAATTGCTTGTATCAGTTGAAATATTCTGCATTTACAATGTACATTGCCATACATATATAACTTATCAATATGATTAAGCATTTGTGATTATTAAATTAAACGATCTTTAACATTCAAAGTCATTAAACCAATGAAGAAAATGTCTAATATGTATTATAACGACAGATTGCGATCAGATCGGTAATCTTAAATCATATGTATTTGACCATCTAAACTAAACTATTTAGAATTATAATAATTATAACTATTATAATTATAACTAAAAAGTTAATAAAATTAATAAAAAGACATCCTTGTAACACTTGTCAATGGAAACATAGGTTATTTAAAAAAAAAAAGAAAAAAAGAAAAAAAATAAATAAATTAAATATATATATATATATATATATATATATATATATACATATATATATATATATAGTTATCCGTATAGTTTCTCTCATCCGCTCGCTTTCTCTCTGTCTCTCTCTATATATATATATAGGTATTTGTAAATACATTTTCACTCTCTCCCTCTCTCTCTATATATAGATATAGCTTTTTATATATATATATATATATATATATATATGTATGTATATATATATATATATATAGATAGATAGATATATCTATATAGATATATCTATCTATATATATATATATATATATATATATATATATATAAAGGTATTTGTAAGTAAATTACCTTGGTAGTTTGTCTGTGCCTCACATCCCCAGTATAATCCCAGCACCACCTGCAATAGAGGCAGCAAGATTTTCCTTTTTGGCATTTTCTTCTCTGCTGTGTGCTGTCCAGGACCTGCAGCTTGCTCTGTTCTGAGGCAGTGGAGAGCTCCCCAGCAGAGGGCAGGTCTACAGAGATCCTGGGAGCAGAGGAAGGACTTGGGTCTCCTCTAGTAAACACACATGGCCACCAGAACTCTTCTTGGGGACACTGAAGATCTGCCCTCACTCCTTCAATGTTTATTTGGCAATCCAAAAAAGAGGTGGGATCTTGGGGGAAACTCCATCTAGACTTTAAATCCCAGGGTGTTTATTATTACATCTGTCTTCAAAGAAAGTGTAAAAGTACTAGAAGGATGCAAAACACTTCTTGCCCGGCACAGTGAGGTTATACCAAGGAGTTTAGATTTCATGCTTTAAAAACATTCCCAATTCCATGAGGAGATCAGTCGATCTGAGCTGTGTAAATTAGGTCATTTTGTTCAGGAAATGTTCCCGTTGTAGAGCTATGAGGCCCTAATGCAAAATAAATGATGTCCTTATTTTTGGGTCCCACCAGCCACTTCACCTGGAACCCAGTTCAATTTTTCTGTTTGTTCCCCCTTTTAGTTATTATTATTATTTATTATTATTATAGCGCCATTTATTCCATGGCGCTTTATTACACTGTTGTTTCATCGTATGTGTGTGATTTACTCAATATCGACTTTTTATTTTTACCCATAAATTTATTGTAATACAAACTGTTTTTTTTTTCAATTTCTTATAACTTAACTGAAATAAGTTTCATAAGTGAACACGAGATCCTGACTGTATCATATTAGGTGACCATCGATAGTTACACTGCTTGGCATAAATGAATACACTTTGAATAGTAATAGTGTTTTTCAAAAAATTAGGCGGCCTTTGCACATTGCGACATTGCAAGCTGATGCTGCGATGTCGCACGCGATAGTCCCCGCCCCCGTCGCAGCAGCGATATCTTGTGATTTCTGCCGTAGCGAACATTATCGCTACGCCAGCTTCACATGCATTCACCTGTCCTTCCTAAGTCCCTCAGAGCGACGTCACACGGCAGGCGGCCAATCAAAGCGGAGGGGCGGAGATGAGCAGGATGTAAACATCCCGCCCACCTTCTTCCTTCCGTATAGCCGCCGGCGGCAAGTAAGGTGATGTTCCTCGCTCCTGCGGCTTCATACACAGCGATGTGTGCTGCCGCAGGAACGAGGAACAACATTGTGACTGTCGCGGCAGCGTAATTTTGAAAAAGTCGGAGCCTACACCGATGATACGATAACGACGCTTTGCGCTCGTTAATCGTATCATCTAGGATTTACACACTACGATGTCGAAAGTGACACCGGATGTGCGTCACTTTGGATTTGACCCCACCGACATGGCACGTGCGATGTTGCAACATGCAAAGCCACCCTTAGTCCTCACCCAAAAATAAGCCCTAGCAGGGATTTTTAGCATTTTCAGAGCATGGCTTAAATATAAGCCTTACCCCGAAAACAAGCCCTATGTCACTGTTCAATAATGAAATGTCCATGCAGATAAAAAAGATACTGCAGAATACTTCACTATAGACAGCGGGCACCCCGTAATCATTCTCACCAGGTACCATGCGGCTGGACCTGCAGTGATCGCACCCCCTGCAAACATGAGATCTCACACAATCACCCATCAGATCGCAAACACGATCACACATCAGATCGCACACATACACACTCACCACATCCAGCGATACCTATTTCTTCTGGCCAGGAGAATCCTCACACGCAGAATGGTGGAACACAAGGACCTGCGGCTGCGGATGTAATGCATACAGGACCTGCGATGCGTAACTCCCTCCCATCTTTCCCTGCGGCCGGAGGCATTCTGTACCGCCGAATGTGGTGAGTGACTAGTGAGTGTGTGTGTGCAATCTGATCGGTGATTGTGTTTGTGCATATGGGTGTGTGTGTGTGTGCGTGTGCGTGTGTGTGCACAATCTGATGTGTGTATGTACAGTGCTTTGCAAAAGTATTCAACCCCCTTGAATTTTTCAACCTTTTCCCACATTTTAGGCTTCAAACATCAAGATAAAAAAATTAAATTTTATGGTGAAGAATCAACAACAAGTGGGACACAATTGTGAAGTTGAACGATATTTATTACTTATTTTAATTTTTTGTAAAAAAATGAAAATTGGGGCGTGCAATATTATTCGGCCCCTTTACTTTCAGTGCAGCAAACTCACTCCAGAAGTTCATTAAGGATCTGTGAATGATCCAATGTTGTCGTAAAAGACTGATGATGATAAATATAATCCAATTAATTAAATATCCAAATGATAATGGTTAGTGCTCAAACCCAATGTTCCTATAATTCTGCAGCTAGATTTTCAGGCAAAACCCCTAAATTTGCCTAGGGTCAGACTAAAAAACTTAGAAATAATTCCTATATATAAAATCAGCGCTGAATTAAGGGTTAATATTAATTATTTATTTCTATCCTTATTCTAGTAAAAAACTTGTGATAATGATGAACAAGAGGGCACATAAATACACATAAACAACAGTACATAAACGTTAGAAAAATTATTCCTCTAAAAGGTTGTGGAGCCCCGACCGGCAGCTGCCACATTCAGATAGAAAAAATTGATTAGGATTAAAAGCGATTATAGTGAAGAAGGGTTTGGACTTTTTTTTCACAGATGAAGAAATTGAAAACTAAAAAATAAATAATAAAAATATCCAATGAGTATTTTTCCAGTGATACGGTCCGTTAAGGTCAGAACAGTATTTTTAGAGTTTTTTAAAACTTCACAAGAAGAGCTACAACTCCTCCACCTTTTGCAGATATTAATAAAAGCCACGCGCTCCACATAAAACCAAGCTCCCTTTGGTATGTTTAAACTTCCCGCACTCCTAGCGCTGAGCCACAGGAGTAATGCAGGACTGCAACAGTGCACCGGGACACCCGTGACGGGTACCCAGTGCAGGTTACCTGATAAACAATACCGGTCAGGAGATCCCAAGGCAGTGCAGTCTCTGCGCGCTGTAGCTTTCTCGTGCCTGGATAGAGTTGTTTAGAGTTTTGTGTCAGCCAGAAGCAGGGGACCACGGCGTGCAGCATACCTGCTGAGAGGGCCCGCCGGAGATCACAGGAAGGACCTGGGAGCCACGCAATCGTCCGGGGACTGGTAAGTATGTATGTGTGCCTAAATGCCGGATGGGAAATGCGCACCTGGATCAAATCATGGGTGCTATATAAGGTAACCATAACAAGTATGGCACATACCTCCTGATGAAACCGGCAGTGCGGTGAAACGCGCGTCGAGGTTGGGGCAGGTGCAATCGGTGGCATTACATAGGACCTTTACTGCTTACTAATGGCTACAGGTAAATTTACTTATCTATGGGGGAACACTGTTAATGGAAGCTACTGATGTGGGCGACCAATCCCATACTTATTATAGGATAATACATATGTGGTATGGACTGTTCTTGACCATTGTGGCCACGAGGGGTACCTCCACATGATACAATATAATCAATAGTAATTTAATCAATAGCACGCCATCAGAAAACGAAAGATCTATACATATACTATGCCCCACTTATTGAAGTCCCTATGCCGTTAGAATATGCCTATTTACTACATGTCTATTTGCATATAGGACATTACTGAAGGCTAATTGGTCCAGATAGTGTAATTGCCACCAGAGTTGCACTACTCCCTTTAGTGCGGTCATACATCCCTCCTAATATTCCAAATTTCATCCTATGCATAATGAATTTTATATAATATTTGCACGAGCACCTTTGTATTAATAAATTTCTACCTTTTTGAACATTAAAACTAAGATTCCAGAGTCTTTTATAGGTTGCAATTGAACTATATCAGGAATCTGCCTTTGATAATGAGAGGCCATGTATAGGTAAACTGGTAAGTATGAGTCTCCTGGGAAGGGGGAGGTGTCTGCCATGTTTGCCGCTGCACACATCTGCTGGCACGGTCTCATCAGACTTTGTTCACACTACAGAATCTGACAAGCAACCTGAGGCTTCTGGATTGTTCAGCCAGAGCTCGGCATCGCTAGTTCTGGTTCACTGGTCTTCAGCTTTGCAGGCGTTAATTACTGCAGACTTGTGAGTACTTAAGAATTCAGGTTGCTAATTATTGTTATTATTATTTATTTATAGAGCACCATTGATTCCATGGTGCTGTCCATGAGAAGGGGGTTACATACAAAATACATATACAAGTTAACAGTCGACAGACTAGTACAGAGGGACGAGGGCCCTGCCCTTGCGGGCTTACATTCTATAGGATTATGGGGAGGAGACAGTAGGTGGGGTGTAGATTGAGCGGGAGCTCTGCACAGTGGTCGGGTGGCAGCTCCGCACGGTGGTCGGGCGGCAGCTCCACACGGTGGTCAGGCGGCAGCTCCGCACGGTGGTCGGGCGGCAGCTCCGCACGGCGGTCGGGCGGCAGTGAGTTCATTGTAGATTGTAGGCATTTCTGAATCAGTGGGTTTTCAGGTTCCGTTTGAAATTTGCAAGGGTAGGGGATAGTCTGACGTGTTGAGGCAGCGAGTTCCAGGAGACTGGATATGCTCGGGAGAAGTCTTGGAGTCGGTTGCGTGAGGAGCGAACGAGAGAGGAGGGGAGAAGGAGATCTTGGGAGGACCGAAGGTGACGTGTTGGAGTGTAGTGGGAGATTAGTTCAGAGATATAGGAAGGAGATAGATTATGCACAGCTTTGTAGGTCAGTGTTAGTAGTTTGAATTGGATACGGTGGAAGAGTAGGAGCCAGTGGAGGGACATGCAAAGAAGAGAAGCGGGGTGGTATTGAGGAGAGAGGTGGATCAGTCGGGCAGCAAAATTAAGGATGGACTGGAGAGGGGCAAGCTGTCTCCTCCCTATTTAAAGCATGGCTGGTGTCCTGAATGTGAAGGTGGTTATCCTGTTTATGATGATCCATGTTGCGCTTTTGTGTGGTGTCAGCGATTCCCTGTTGTGCGTGGTGTCAGCGATTCCCTGTTGTGCGTTACTTCCACCCCTTTTTCGTTATTCCCCAGTACACATATTGTCTCTCCTGTGTGTTTTGAGTGCTCTATGTACGAGTTTCTGTTCTCACTTGTCCGTATTGTTTTGTGGGGTTTTGTCTTTGTGTTTTCTGGCCCACTCCAAGGGTGTGGGAAAGGGGGACTAAGATCAGGGCACGGACAGGAGTTAGGGTTACACTGGTAGCTCGGACCTGGTTACCATCAAGCCTAACTCTTAGATAAGGGACAGCGCAGTGTCTCACGTTTGAGGGCCAGTCTAGGGGCCCCTGTCCTGTCATTACATACCCTGTCACAAAAAGGGAGGTGACAAATGAATTCTCTGTGAATTCAGGAGGCCATCAATGAAATGTCGCTCACCAGCACCAGGAGCACTCATGCAGCCCCACATAATGACACTGCAATCATAATGCATTTAGAAACAATGCACATCTAACAAGCACACAGAGTGATAATGTCTAGAGCAGTATACCTGTGAATTCATGATATCATCAATTAAATGTAGCTTCCTGACACCAGCAGTACTCATGTAGCCCCACATAAGGACGCTGTCCCCACCATATTTCAGTATAGGCAACCACTATACCAGACATCCCTTTTGATTAGTGGCACAGTAGTCTTTTGGATTTGAAAACATTCTTCAGTCAGTTTAAAGTTATATCGTATGCAACCTATGAAATGCATTTCTGGGTTTTTCCATATATGCTGCTGTATAGTTTATGTGTTATGTCATGTCTGCTAGTGATCAAACACGTACATGGCTAATGACTTATGAAGGAAATGGCTTAAAGAAAATACTAAACATATTCAAACCAACGCACATGTTCGTTAATAAGATAGCTGTTTATGTTGGGTCAGTTCCAGTTAGATCTGTAGTCAAGGTACTTTGATTTTCCAATTCAGTTCATGATCTGTCTCATTCCTCTAAGTAGCTTGATTTATGCTGTCGGTAGAAGTATAAAGAACTAACCTTCTTGAGTAATTATAAATAAAAACAAACTGGGCTGATTTACTCTCCAGCTGTTGTTATTTGTATGATCATGTGGTTTTCATTTGTAGCCCATCCAGTCCAAAAAAATCCTCAATGTGTCCTGGGCAATCCATGGGTACCACGGTGGTTCTCGAGAGTTCCACACACTGATGTAGCAGCATAAAGGAATATTAAAAGTAGATGTAAAGAGACAAAAAGTTCTTCAGTGGCACTGGTCTACAGCCAAATTGGTTTAGAGAGGAAAAAAGTTGAACTCAACTAATTTTGTGGTTCTGAAAACGAATATGATGCATAAATTTGCTGATTGGCTCTAATTTTCTGGGTCCAGACGAGGTTGTAATTACTTATGACACCTTTCCTTCAGGCTTATAGAAAAATTGTTTATTATTTCATTATCACTATTGCATTGTTAGTATTTAGTCTATTACATCATCTTTTTAGTCTATTGAGCCTTCAGTAGTCTATCAATTTGGGATGACCAATCAAAGATTGCCAACTCCGCATCGATGATGTAATCCTACTTACAGTTTCTTCACCTACTTTTATAAATGCTCTCTGTGTAAGGTATACAGTTTTAGGATATCTTAGCTTAGTTTTTTAGCATAGTTACATGTTTCTATATGTTTTTTTCATATACAGTATGCCTTGTTCTTGCATTAACAAAGTAGATATTTTTTGCTACATATGCGGAGAAGTCACTTTTGCGTCACAAAGGCGAAACTTCTCTAACAAGATAAAAAAAAAACATACAACCTGTATTTTGGCTGCAGAATAGCAGATCAGGATGAGAGTTGGCCTCCACACATGCTGCAATAGATGTGCGTGACATCTACACATTGGTTGCATGGGAAGAGGCAATCTATGCTTTTTGCAGTCCAAGTGATCTTGAGAGAGCCAAGATTCAAGTGATCCAAGTGATCTTGAGAGAGCCAAGATCAATTACCA
The DNA here is from genome assembly GCF_048569485.1 of Anomaloglossus baeobatrachus. Taxonomy (NCBI): domain Eukaryota; kingdom Metazoa; phylum Chordata; class Amphibia; order Anura; family Aromobatidae; genus Anomaloglossus; species Anomaloglossus baeobatrachus. The sequence goes on along the minus strand of NC_134353.1, from coordinate 860,824,041 downwards.
ATCGCTATTTCTTCATGGTGCCTTCCACCAGGAAAGGAGTTTCAAGGAAGACGTGGACCTTAGAGTATCCAAACCTTCCACCTGCAATACGTCAAGTACCACATAAAAAAGAACTGTAGGGTCCAAAGCACTAGAAACATTTTCAGTCTAGTCAAGTGAGGAAGAAGAGGGCACTTGGTGTCATGAAGCATCTTCCTCTTATGACCCAGACTTTCTGTCAACAACCTCAACTGAACCGCACCTTATAAGAAAGTGAACTTAATGATCTTCTTAGAGATTTGGATATGCCCAAGAGTAAAGCTGAGCTCTTAGGTTCCAGGCTACCACAGTGGAATCTCCTAGAAGGCGAAGTTTAGATTTCATTGTTCTGCAAGATCTGGACAAATACTTCTTCATTGAGGGCCATTTTGTGGCATGCAACAACAACAAAGAAAGCACTAAAGATAGGTCATAATCCAGAAGAATGCAGCTTCTTCATCAATTCGTTCAAAAGAAGCCTAAAAGTCGTCTTGCTGTATAACAGCAATGTGTGAACTAAAATTCCAGTTGATTATGCAGTCCACATGAAAAAACCTATGATATGAAACAGCTGTTGAGGTGCCTGAACTATGACCAACAATTGTGGCCACTTTGTGGTGACTTAAGGTGTTTGCCTTCTTACTTTGTCTCCAGGGTGGATACACAAACTACTGCTGCTTTCTGTATGAGTGGGATAATCATGCAAGATAATATCTCTACAACAAGAGAGACTGGCCTCTCCAACATTCACTTCAGTCAGGGAGGAAAAATGTCCTGCATCCAAGCATTCGACTCACATAAAATTTTGTTACCACCATATCATATTAAGTTGGGCCTAATGAACAACTTTGTAAAGGCAATGGCTAAAAATACAAAAGCATTCTTCAAGTATCTCATTGAAAAGTTTAGAAGGTTGAGTGAAACAAAGATAAAGAAGGAGTCTTTATTAGACCTCAGATTCGTAAGCTTCTTCAACATGAGGAATTTCTCCATTTGTTGCAGGGCAAGGAAAAGGCTGCATGGATAGCATTAACCTTAGTGGTAACTAATTTTGGGGAAACTCAAGAGCAGATAACTATGAAGAATTGGAGGAAAATCTTCTCATAATATATAAGGACATTAGCTGTACTATCCGGCTTCGCCCGGGTTAATAACTGTTGTTAACAAAATAGAATGTATTAACAAAAATGTATTCTGCACACAAAAACCACAAAACAAAAAGATATAAATGTAATTATTAAAAGGCAAAAACTAAGCTAATAGAAGCATTTCACAACATATATTTTAACACCACAGATATTCCACACAGATTTAACTAAATTGACCAAGTAATGTGCTCCATCTGTCTCTTTCCAGATCTGTCTCTTTCCAGATCTGTCTCTTTCCCCGTCTTTCTCTGTCTGCCTCTTTCCTCGTCTGCCTCTTTCCTCGTCTGCCTCTTTCCCCATCCGCCTCTTTCCCCGTCTGCCTCATTCCCCGTCTGCCTCTTTCCCCGTCTGCCTCTTTCCCAGGTCCACCTCTTTCCCAGATCTGTCTCTTTCCCAGGTCTGTCTCTTTCCCCATCTCTTTGTCTGTGTCTTTTCCTGACTGTCTCCTTCCCTGTCTGCCTGTCTTTGTCTCTATTTCTCTGTTTGTTTCCGCGTCTCGATCAAGGCCTGTGTCTTTCCCCATCTATCTTTGTCTGTCTCTCTGGCTGTCTCCTCCTTCCCTGTCTGCCTGTCTCTGTCCATGTCTGCATGTCTGTCTGTCTCTTTCCCTATCTGTCTCTTTCCCCATCTGTCTCTTTCCCCGTCTGTCTCTTTCCCCATCTGTCTCTTTCCCCATCTGTCTCTGTCTGTCTCTTTCATCGTTTGTCTCTGTCTGTCACTTTACCTGTCTGTCTCTATCGCTCTCTCTTTCCCTGTCTGTCTTTGTCTGTCTTTCTCTCTGTCTCTCTCTGTCTCTCTCTATCCATCTTCCCACCGACATCTTATTACCTCACATATAAGCTTCTTATACTATGAATGTCGCTTGTTCCTATAGCAACCACTCACAGCTCCTACTAATAACCTGTAGAACCAGGCTCCATTTACTTTAATGAAGGCATGTATTTTGGAGAGTAACTGTAAAGTGCGGGGTTACATTTTCCTGTCAAAACATAGTGTACGACGTTCCCTGGGTCACATGAGGTGTCTGTGCAAACTTTTGTGATTGTAAATACGACGGTGCGGATACACTTTTCGTTTCACTTTTTCCCCCATTATGTAGATAGGAGCAAAATTGATTGGTAAATTGGAACGCACAGGGTTAAAATTTCGCCTCACAACATAGCCTATGACGCTCTCGGGGTCCAGATGTGTGAGTGTGCAAAATTTTGTGGCAACAGCTGTGACGGTGCAGATGCCAATTCCGGAGATACATATACACACACACACACACACACACAGCTTTATATATTAGATTGGCTGTAACATATCTGTCACGCTCCCCGGGTCCCCTGCCCTGCTCCCCGGCTCACCTGCCACGCTCCCCGGCTTCCCTGCTTCGCTCCCCGGCTCCTCTCTTAGGCGTCCCCGGCTCCACAGTCTCCAGCCCCCATCACCTGCAGTCCCCAGGCGGCCCGGTCCCCGCTCCCGGCGCCCGTCGGCAGCTCTGCTCCAGGCCGGCTCCCCTGCTTCCTATTCACCGCTTCCTGCCCTGGCTTCTGGCACCCGGGCCTTGCGCATGCGCATTAGGGCGCACGCGCGGTCATTGACCCTCTCTTAAAGGGCCAGCGTCCACTGACAGGATATTGAACACACAGGTACAGGGTATAAAGGGGTTTAATGTCCAAGTGGGCGGGGCCTGTTCTTTGTGTTTCCTAAGCTAGGAGTCAAGTCTCCTTGTGTCTGTGGTATACTTACCTATCTCTCTTCTAGAGCAGCTCCTGCCTCGCCATCCGGTCCTGCCGCTTCCCGAACCCCGAACGCTGACTATCTGCCATCCCGTCAGTCCGTACCATCTCTGATCCCTGTGGTGATCCGTCCTCTCGCTCCATCGGTTCCGGACTCTGCCTGACAACATCTCGGCCTCCGAACCTGAGCTCCGTCACCCGGACTACCTTCAGTGACTCCGTGGTCCCAGGGACTTCTACATTCCACTCTTTTGAACGGACTGTCCTGCTACCTGTAGTGCTCCGGCTACCGGACCCCTTGCCTTCAGTAAGGTGTTCGGCCCAGTGGATCCACCTCCTGGGTCTGCCCGTCCACCTGGCCCTAACAATATCCTTAAAAATTCATGTCTTACATTCAAATTTACACTTTTTACCAGTTTGGTGGTAGTCAGTTCGGATCAGTGATCAATGAGCACAGTGAAAGATTTCACCAAAATATGAAGAAAAGATATCAAGGAAAATGGAATCCATCAATGCTTGCAGATTAGAGTTGGGCAATTTTAAGAGATGATCCAATGCAGGAGTACAAGAGACAAGCAAAAATTGTTGTCACTGAATAAGGAATAAATTTTGTAGGGCAATTTCTGTAACTGTTTATAGTTCGCAATAACGTTTCAACAGGTTTTAGTTATTTGAATTGTTGCTACCAGTAAATTTCCTATAAATATTAGGAAATTGGCATAACAAAATATTCTGCATCTTTATTTTTGCAGAATTAATAATGTTTCAAAGTACTGAAACTTTTTATGCATTAATTATATGTAGCACTAAAAAGAAAACTCTTTGATATGATAGAAACAAGAGACAACTAAAAATTTGAATAGCCATATTTGAAATCAGGAGGTCAAAATCAGTAATAAATGGCTCATTTCATAACTGAACCTGACCTGTTTTGAAAATATGTAGAAGAGTGTTTTTTTGTGCTATGCTTGTGGGTGCAAGCAGGAGTGGACCCACTGGGCAGCAGCACTGCCTCGACCTGAGGGGTGTAACTGACTACCTCGTATTCACTAGTGACTCTGATGGTGAGCATATACTTGTGCTGCAAGGTAGCCACCAGGTGCTACTCAGGGAGACATGGTACTGCGACAGCTGAACCCAGGGGTAGGGAATTGGCACAGATGCAAGCAGGAACAGTCTCTGGAACAGACAGGTGCAGCCAAGATGTCTGATGCATACTGGATGGCTGGGCCCAGGCCAGCAGGTATGAAGGATTTGGCTGATACGGCAAGTATAGCTGATACTGCTGGGGCAGCAGGTACTGATAGGTGCAGCAGGCTCAGCTGGTACGGCCGTCACGGATGGTACAGCAGGTGCAGTGATTTCTAGGACACATATATGTGTAAGCAAACCCAGCTATGGATACAGCAAACAGGACCTTACAACTAGCAACGTGTCTCTAGGAATAGACCATGTTGTCCAGGTACCTCCCATACGGGAAGGATGCCTTAAGTTTTTGTACAAATTGTGTTCTAGTGATGTATTTCTGTACTGATGGTGGTCCTCGTGATGTATCCATGTGATGATGGTGGTTCTTATGATTTATTGATGAACTGATAAGGGTTGTGATGTTGTTTTTCTGTACTACTGGTGGTTTTCATTATGTATTTATGTACTATTGAGGGTTGTCATGCTGTGTTTCTGTGCTGATGGGGATATAGTGATGTATTTTTATACTGCTGGTGGTTTTGGTGATGTATTCTTGTGCTATTATTAGTTATGATCCTGTACACATGCAACAATGCATAACTTGTAAACTTATGTGATACATGGCTATGTAAATAAAGTATTGTGCCATCTGACACGTTAAGGGTTACATCATTTGTATTTATGTTAAGAGTATTAAAGGATTGGTCCAAGTTTGGCATCCCATTGGGATTACCTTAAGTACCTAGGGCACTTCTGGGATAGGGTGCGCTGGTACTTCTGGGGTAGAGTGCGCTGGCCTTTTAAAAGAAAATGTGCATGCCCTACAGCGCTACCAGGAGACCTGCATGGCGTGTGCAGGCCCTGTGAGTTGGCATCAGGACTTGGGACAGACGCCTCCGCTGAGCGGCTGGGAGAAGGAAGCGGGACAGAGCAGTGATGCGTTACATTTGCAAATGAAAATGAATTAAATTTACTAATATATTTTACCGTAATTCTGAAAAATGCACATATAGCAAAGTTTTAGTGAATGAATGTGTTGTCCGGAAAAAGGAGTTTGTACATGACTCACACAGCCTCAATGTTCTTTTGCGCCTCAAATACCAATTTAATTATGACATTATTACTCAGGAAATGTTCTTGTCATACACAATATAAAATGCAGCTAATAGAGAAACTTGTAAAATGACATTTCCATTCTATTATCCTGTGTGTGAGGATGGTATCCCTGCCAAATATTTTCCAAAGAATTTTACAGTAATATGCCTACTCTTGCCCAGTATAATGATGTATGACACGAGAGAATATCTGAAAAGCCATGCCATTAAATGTGTAAGCGAGACCAATCCCGTATACGAGAATGTGACATTGGCCTTATTTTCAGCATTTCTGTATAAGACAGAGAGGCAGCAGAACATAGCCCAAGTGTTCCCAGCTCGTGAAGGATGGCAGGGGACCAGTTTAATTTTCTACAGATGTCACATTGGCTTTTGATCTTAACACTAAGTAGGAATAAAAACTTTTCCAGACGTGCCTAGGGGAAGTTGCACACCACACTATCAGTCTCTGTAGAACAGATTACTTTGCCTTCTTGTCATCCTTTATGTTAACTTAATGTAGTCAGCCTAGAAGAAACAGTAAATGAAGAAGGGAAGGAGCCTTCCGAAGTAATTATGGAAGTAAAAGATACACCACAATTGTCTGATTTCAGAACTATCTGGATAAATCACGTAAAGAGGAATTGTCAGCAGGATTTTGGATTGTAGATAAATACATGGCTGTAATTGTGGTTTAATGAAGATTAAATTGATACCTTTGCTTTTTTTTTTTTTTAAGAAATCCGTGTTCTTGTTCTTCAGTATCACCTATTGGAGTTATGTACTAATGAGGCACAAGTCCAGTGGGTCTGGACACTGCTGTAACGCCCGTGTCTCGTGCAGCTGGTGGGCACCTCCCCACAAACTGAGGTCGCCCAAGTTCTCCCGCCGTGTCCAATCTCCTTCCAGTGGGTTCTTTATGAGGCAGCTTCACTAATTACTGCTCACCTGATCTAGCTCCTTGTTCAGTTTTCTGTCAAGTTTCCCCCAAGGTGATTCTAGTGTTGTTCCTCCTGTTACCTTCCCGGCTTGTTTATCTGTCCTGTCTGATCTCTTCGCACCTAATCCTAGATTGTATTATGACCCTGTGCTGCATGTCCTGACCTCAGACTATCTGGCTATGCTGCTGTCTAGCCCTCCTGTATGTCATAAATCTGCCTTGACCCGTCGGTCAGCCGCTGCAGTCCCGGCGACTGCCCTGCGAGTGGTACCTGACAGCTACCGGCAGCTCAAACTTAATCTTACCACCAGAGGATCTAGTGAAGATTAGGCAGCTGCTTAATTAGACCCCTACTGAGTAAGCCTGGCCTGAGGCACAATGGGTCCACACCAACCAGTGTTACAGATACACTTGGTCTTCTTCTGTCAGTCTGAATATTCCCTGGCCCCTCCGCCTGCTTCTGGTTTTTGACTTACACATCCCTTCTTTTTCAGTGACCTGCCTCCTCTGGCCAAAATTTCAGACAAGTGCCATTAACCTTGGACGAGGGAGCACCTGTGCAGTAGATTCCACATGACATAACTGAGCTGAGAAATTAATCTGCAGATGTGACGCCCTGGCCTATCAGGTTGTCACAGGACATTGTGCAATCTGCCCTTCTGCATGGTGTCCATCTCCTCCTTGGTTACGGGTCCCTGGCCTTTGGTATTGCTAAGAACAAGCTAATCAAAATCCTAGATACACTCTGCACCACACCCACCAGACACACCAATGGGTAGCCTGAAGGGAATAGGGCCGCCCACTTGGGAGGTTGGTTAGGGATGGTCAGGAGTGTCAGGAGTAGTCAGTTGAGTGGTGACTCTTGTGAGGAGAGGTCACAAGTTAGTTGGAGGAGGATAGGAGCTGGGCTCCTCAGTTACTAGGTGGCAGACGTTGGTCTGGCCCTGGTAGGAGCTGGAACCCCAGTTGCAGGGGATTGTGTCAAGGGGCACGGAACTGCCGAGTAGGGCAGCCGGCGACCTTGAGCCATCTCCGTGCAGGGGCTAGGGCACGGAGGGGTATGTGGACCCTAGGCCGGGAAGTAGCTTCAAACATCCTGGTAATTTACCCGACGAGGGCGAACACTTCATGGTCAGTCCATCGCCTGGATCCTCAGTTTCTTTAGCAAGGCAGTGGTCATCTTGGAGGTGTGTTTGGGGTTGTTATCATGTTGGAATACTGCTCTGTGGCCCACTTTCTGAAGGGAGGGGATCATGCTCTGCTCTGCTTCAGTATTTCACAGTACATGTTGGGATTCATGGTTCCCTCAATGAACTGTAGCTACCCACAGCTGACAGTACTCATGCAGCACCAAACCATGACACTCCCACCACCATGCTTGACTGTAGGCAAGACACACTTGTCTTTGTCATCCTCACCTGGTTGCCACCACACACACTTTACACCATCTGAACTGAATAAGTTTATCTTGGTCTCATCAGAAACAGGATATGGTTCCAGTAATCCATGTCCTTGCTGGGTTCACACATAGCGACAGCAACAACGACGTCGCTGTTACGTCACCATTTTTCTGTGATGCAACAGCGACCTTGTATGTCGCTGTTATGATCGCTGCTTAGCTGTCAAACACAGCGACGCAGCAGCGATCATAACATCGCTACATGTGCAGAGAGCAGGGAGCTGAGCACACTGCTTAGCGCAGGCTCCCTGCTCTCCTAGCTACAGTACACATCAGGTTAATTACCTGATGTGTACTGCAGCTACATTTGCAGAGAGCAGGGAGCCGCGCACACCGCTTAGCGCTGGCTCCCTGCTCTCCTAGCTACAGTACACATCTGGTTAATTAACCCGATGTGTACTGCAGCTACATGTGCAGAGAGCAGGAGCCAGCAGCACAGGCAGCGTGAGAGCGGCGGAGGCTGGTAACGAAGGTAAATATCGGGTAACCACCTTGGTTACCCGATGTTTATCCTGGTTACAGCTTACCGCAGCTGCCAGATGCCGGCTCCTGCTCTCTGCTCGCTTCATTTCGTCGCTCTCTCGCTGTCACACACAGCGATCTGTGCGTCACAGCGGGAGAGCAACAATAAAAAAACGAACCAGGGCTGTGTGTAATGAGCAGCGATCTCACAGCAGGGGCCAGATCGCTGCTCAGTGTCACACACAGCGAGATCGCTAATGAGGTCACTGCTGCGTCACAAAAAACCGTGACTCAGCAGCGATCTCAGCAGCAATCTCGCTGTGTGTGAAGCACCCCTTAGTCTGCTTGTCTTCAGCAAACTGTTTGCGGGCTTCCTTGTGCATCATCTATAGAAGAGGATTTTCTTCTCCTTTGACAGCCATGCAGACCAATTTGATGCAGTGTGTGGTGTGGTGTATGGTCTGAACATTCACAGACTAAACCACCGCTGTAATCCCTGCAGCAATGCTGGCAGCACTCATACGTCTATTTTGAAAAGACAACCTCTGGATATGATGCTGAGTGTATGCACACAACTTCCTTAGTGGACCATGGCATGTCATGTTAAACCTCTGTATGGTCTTGGTCACCGTGCTGCAGCTCAGTTTCAGGGTGTTGACAATCTTCTTATAGCCTAGGCCATCTTTATATAGAGCAACAATTCTTTTTTGCAGATCCTCATAGAATTCTTCGCCATGAGGTGCTATGTTCAACTTCAAGAAGAAATGGGGTAAGAAATTGTGGGGTCACTTTTCTTGTGCTATACCTTGTTAAATTAAAAAATATAGGGCTAATCCAACATTTAAGAGGAAAACATATATTTTTATTTATTTTTTGTGTAAATCAGATTTTATTCGAATAAAGAACATGTTGACAAGTTATAGGATAGGCAACATATGATATACAGTAGAATAACTCAAATCTTGGAGGTAATAAGTAATACAACACTTTTCTACTTGCATAATAATTCCTTTGATTACAAACTTCAGGTCAGACCATCATCACCCATGTAATAGCTTTGCTTTGGAGATGATGCCCACTGGGTGACCAACAATCCGACCCCCATACAAAAATTTATAAAGCCTCGTTTAGAAATGGTAGGCAACGTAGATGCACAAAGTCCCTGAGATGACAATCCTTTCTAACAATGTAAACATAACATAAAATGTACAAAGAGGAAAGAAATATGAGAAAAGAGGAAATGTAGGGGGAGAGGGAAAAGAAAAGAAGTACAAAGAAGATGTCTCGTCTGGGTCGTGTGCAGCCCCCGGCACTTTTGCTTTGTGGAATGGACAATCACACAGGTCTCACGCCCCCAACTGAAGCTTGAAGCCATAGTACCAGGTCTGGTGTCTCTCTATACATAATCCATGGCGCCCACAGCCTGAACACTCGCTCCCCTTAGTCAGACGCCTGGCCGACCAGCTCCTCCATCCTATAGATCTGGTTCATCTCGGTCACCAGTTCAGCCCGCGAGGGCACTTTGGTCTGCCTCCAGTACCTTGGGATTAATCTCCTTGCCCCCATCAAAAAATGCCTTAACAGGCTTCTCTTGAAGTTGGCGATCGAGATATTGCTTAAGGATAGAAGAACCAGTTCCGGCGTCGGCTCAAACCTAGTGGATGACACTTTATTCAGAAGGGCAAACACGTCTAGCCAAAAATATTGTATGAGCGGACAAGACCACCACATGTGGATGTATGAGCCTCTATTGTTTGAGCATCTCCAGCATTCTTCAGAGACAGATGGGAACATGGAATGAATTCTGGAGGGGCAGTGATACCACCTAGAAACTATTTTGTAGCCCCGTTCCTGTGACGCTACATCCAGCGACGACTTGTGGGTAAAGAGTAATATTTTTGAGCGTTCCTCACGCGTGAGGAGTCACCCCAAATCCACCTCCCATTTCAAGAAGAAAGGGGCATCATCCTCCCATCCAGACAACTCAATCTGGAACATTTTGTATAGCAGGGCAATGGTGTGTTCCAGAGGCTCTCCCCCCAGACACAGAGACTCAAAGGGCGTCAAGGGCCTATAAAAGTTAGTTTGTGGTGAAAGGGAGTTAATAAAGCTCTTCAATTGCTCATAACCAAACCAAGCTCCTGCGGGAGTGCGGTTGTCAGGAAAGAAAGAATGAAGGGGCCTCATACCCAGATTGGACACTAGATCCCTTATTATGGACACCATGCCTCTGGACATGTGAAGAAATATGTTGCCTGTTAAATCTGTCAGGAGTAGAGAATTATTGTGTAAAGGTGTCAGTGGTCCAGGTATAGTGGAAATGCCCAGGAGTGCGTTAGAACTCCTGAGAAATGAGGACAAGCTCTTTACGAGGAATGGCCTGGCCTGAGTGCACGGGTGTGAAGGGACTGGCGACCACAACGCTACGAGAGGGGGGCAGTCTGTTTGAGATATCTCCACCTCCACCCAGCGCTTAGAGGGTTTGTTATGGTAGAGATCCAGAAGGCATGTTCCCAATGAAGCAAGGTGATATTTTTTGAGGTCTGGAAGGCCTGCCCCCCCCCCTCTCTGCAAGTCTAGGCTTGTTCAGGACTCTACAGGCCAGCCGAGGGCGTCTGTGTGCCCAGATGAATCTGGTTATGGCCGTTTTTAATCGTGAAAAAAGGGAAGCTGGCAAGGGTATGGGAATTGCCTGGAAAAAATATAACAGGCGAGGCAGAATATCCATCTTTATGGCATTTATCCTGCCTAACCAGGATATTGGCAGGTTATTCCATTTCAGGAGATCCGCCTCTATCTTCCCCAAAACTTAAGGATATTAGCTCCGTGCAAGGACGAGACATCAGCAGTCAAGTCAATGCCAAGATATGACAATGATTTCCCTTGCCACCTAAAGGGGAACGACGCTCGAAGCTGATCGATCACCTGGTGTGTAAGGGAAATATTAAGCGCCTCCGACTTGTGCATGTTCATTTTAAAATTGCTCAGAGAGCCAAATCTGTGAAGTTCCAACATAATGTTCGGTAGGCTCGTCACTGGATTTGTTATGAACAGCATCAAGTCGTCGGCGAAGAGAGCTAGTTTATCCTCCCTGCGCGGAGCCGGGACCCCTTTAATTGATTGGTTGGACCTTATTGCCACAGCCAAGTGTTCCATTGTGAGAACATAGAGCAGGGGGGACAACGGGCACCCCTGCCGCGTTCCGTTCTTGATGTCAAAGGAATGGGAAATACCCCCGTTAACCTTAATCTGAGCAGAGGGGTTCGTATATAAAGCCGAGATCCTATGTAGCATTGTTGGCTGCAGACCTGCCGCCTCACGGACCTAAAACATGAACTCCCAGTGCACCCTGTCAAAGGCCTTTTCTGCGTCCACCGACAGGATGCACGTGGGTAATCCAGTCCTCCGCACTCTATCAATCAGGGATATTGCACGTATTGTGTTATCTCTTGATTCTCATCCTCTAACAAATCCTACTTGATCAGTCCTAATCAGACAGGAAAGAAGTGGCTGCAGTCTATTTGAAATGAGCTTGGCATACATTTTAATATCTATATTGATCAATAATATTGGTCTATAGCTCCCGCACTGGGAGGGGTCTTTACCTTGCTTGGGGAGGACAATTATGTGGGCTGCCAGCGCTTGTTTCGGGAAGGATCCGCCATTGGATACGTAATTACAAGTGGACAAAAATTGGGGGCTCAATTGGTCAATAAAGCGCTTATAGAAACCCGCTGTAAACCCATCAGGCCCTGGGCTTTTCCCAATCTTTAATGACATCTGTTACCTCCTCTAATGAGAAATCCTCCTCTAGGCCTGTGGTTATTATTGGGTCCACCTCTGTTAATTTAGTAGAGCGAATATACGTTTTTATTTTTTCTACTAATTGTTGTTTAGGGAGGTCAGAAAAATGACCCTTAATATTGTATAAATTTTGATAATATTCCCTAAAGCATTGTAATATCCCCTTTATGTTCTGGATTTTTTCCCCTGTTTATCATTTATGAATGGTACGTGAGTAGCCAAGTTGCGTGGGTGTAGTGCTCTGGACAGAAACCTGCCGCTCCTATTCCCATACTGGTAGAACTTGCCCTTAAGTCTTTCCCTCCAGCATCGTGTTCTCTGGTCTAAGATGGACAGCAGTTTCTGCCTGGCTGTAGATAATTGACCAAATATGTCCTGCGTATTTGTGCGTTTGTGGGCGGATTCTAGGTCAGAGATCTGGGAAGAAAGCGTTTTGATCTCCTCCATTCTTTCCTTTTTAAGCCGACAGCCATGTTTTATGAGGACTCCTCTCAAGACACATTTTAATGCCTCCCACTTCATGGATGGGGCAGATTGGTCAGCCATGTGATCCAGTGTGAAGCTTGAGATTGTCTGGGTCACGTCTGCCAAGCATAACGTATCCTGCAATAAGTTCTCATTGAGGCGCCATGTGAATCCTGACCTTTCTGCTTTGCTAAGTTGTATGGAAAGATATATGGGGCGTGGTCAGACCAAAGGATGGAGCCTATCTTTGTGTTTAAGTAGAAATCTAGGAGCGTCTGGGATATGAAGAAATAGTCAATCTTGCTGTAAAGTCGGTGTGGCATGGAGTAGTAGGTGTAGTCTCTCGTGCCTGGGTGAAGAACCCTCCAAGCGTCCACCAGCTTCAGGCCCTGCAGCTGTCTTTTAACTTTATGTATAGAGGAGTGAGGATATGAGGACTTACCTGAGGAGACATCCATGGATGGATCCATTGGCAAATTGAAGTCGCCACCGAGTATCACAGGAAGGGGACCTGCAAAGTCCTCCAGTAATGTCCGACATCTGGCTCCGAACCCCTGCTGGTCATTGTTGGGAAAGTACACATTAGCTATCACAAAATTGTAGGAAGCCCAAGAAACTCTTAGGTTGGGTTCACACATAGCGACAGCGACGTCAGTTAATTACCCGATGTGTACTGCAGCTACATGTGCAGAGAGCAGGGAGCCGCACACACCGCTTAGCGCTGGCTCCCTGCACTCCTAGCTACAGTACACATTGGGTTAATTAACCCGATGTGTACTGCAGCTACATGTGCAGAGAGCAGGGAGCCGGCACTGGCAGCGTGAGAGCGGCGGAGGCTGGTAACGAAGGTACATATCGGGTAACCACCTTGGTTACCCGATGTTTACCCTGGTTACAGCTTACCGCAGCTGCCAGATGCCGGCTCCTGCTCCCTGCTCGCTTCATTTCGTCGCTCTCTTGCTGTCACACACAGCGATCTGTGCGTCACAGCGGGAGAGCAACAATAAAAAAACGAACCAGGGCTGTGTGTAACGAGCAGCGATCTCACAGCAGGGGCCAGATCGCTGCTCAGTGTCACACACAGCGAGATGGCTAATGAGGTCACTGCTGCGTCACAAAAACCGTGACTCAGCAGCGATCTCAGCAGCAATCTCGCTGTGTGTGAAGCACCCCTTAGAAAGACGTATCTGCCCAATGGGTCGATGAGCGAGCCTAAAACCTCAGGAGTGAAAGACTTGTGGAAGGCTATGGACGTCCCGCGGGACTTGGAGTCTGGGCAAGTGCTGTGATACCAGACTGGATAGAATTTAGATGAGCAACGAGGCACTGAATCTTGCCTAAAGTGTATCTCTTTGAGTAGTAATATGGAGACACGCTGTTTATGGTTATTATAACTTATTTGACTTCTTTTGTGAGGGATATTAAGCCCCTTTACGTTCAGAGAACAAAACTTGAGACTATTTATTGTGTCTGAGTAGGGTAAACAAACTGATAATTGGGACTGCCACGACTGCCCAGACGAGAAAGAGAGGGAAAAAGTGAGAAAGCATAGACAAAGGTAGAAGACATAAGATAAAAAACATTAATAGTAGACCTTGCGCAAAAGCGCTTGTCTCAACCTGAATGTGCCTAAGGAGAGCAGTAATGTCTGTTCTGCGCACTGTGAAGGGGGAGAAGAAGCCTAAAACAGTGCTCACTCCCTCACCGACCCTCCCAGCCATTGAAACATAGAATAATAACATTGGGGTATTGGGGTAGTGCAACTTGAACCATTATGGCAATGAAGCCATCAACATATACTTTAACAGTAGCTTAATTTTAAACCTTAAACATTAGCAGAGATTGTGCAGCGGACTGCGAAGGAAAGTGTGAGGGGAGGGTGAAGTGGGGGATTGGAGAAGGTGAACTGGTGAGGGGGAAGAAATGGAAGAAAGGGGGGGCAGAGGGGAGAGAAGAGAGGAGGAAGGGGAAGAGGGGGGGAGGTGGGAGAGGGAGGGGGGATGAGGGTGGGAGAGGGAGGGGGGGAAGAGGGTGGGGAAGAGGGTGGGAGAGGGAGGGGTGCAAGGGGGGGAGAGGGAGAGGGGGAGAAGGGAGGGAGAAGGGAGGAGGGAGAGGAAGGGAGAAGGAAGAGGTTTGGGGGGTTTTTTTGTGCATGAAGAGAGAGCAAAGTCACAGACTATCTAATGTTATTCTGATTTCCCAAAAAAAGTTACAAACAGCTCACGAATCTCCATGTCACATTGTTAATGGGTAGAAGGAGGAGAAATCATGGCATCCCGGTTTTAGGACCAGCGAAAGGGATGTAATGAGACCCAGTGGGTCTGTCTTCTAACCACTTGTGGATGGTGATCCTGAAACTTTTAAATGTCAAAGGAGATCAAGAAGGGGACCTCTGTTGCTCCATTGGGGTCTGTTTGGGGTTTTTCTGTCTGTTCCTCGATCCTGAGGCCTCTTGCCAATTGGGTGGAATCACCGGCAGGTATAGGCTTTTCAGCCAGTCAGGTAGATCTGTCATTGGTAACTCAAATGTTCCAAGGAACTTAGGGGTACTTTGCACGCTGCGACATCGCAAGCCGATGCTGCGATGTCAAGCGCGATAGTCCCCATCCCCGTTGCAGCAGCGATATCTTGTGATTGCTGGCGTAGCGAACATTATCGCTACGCCAGCTTCACATGCACTCACCTGTCCTGCGACGTCGCTCTGGCCGGCGATCCACCTTCTTCCTAAGGGGGCGGGTCGTGCGGCGTCACAGCGACGTCACATGGCAGGCGGCCAATAGCAGCGGAGGGGCAGAGATGAGCAGGATGTAAACATCCCGCCCACCTCCTTCCTTCCACATTGCAGCCGGGACGCAGGTAGATGTTCCTCGCTCCTGCGGCTTCACACATTGTGATGTGTGCTGCCGCAGGAACGAGGAACTACATCGTTCTTATCGCTGCACCGGCTTTATGGAAATGTCGGACCCTACACCGATGATACGATAACAACGCTTTTGCGCTCGTTAATCGTATCAAAAAGGATTTGCAGACTACGATATCGACTGCGACGCCGGATGTGCGTCACTTTCGATTTGACCCCACCGACATCGCACCTGCGATATCGTAGTGTGCAAAGCCCGCCTTAGCAAGGTCCCCAAGGGACCGAAATATCGCCGACTTGCCCTCCTTTGTAGCCACCAGTTGAAAGTGGTAGCCCCATCTGTATATTATATTTTTGTCCCGGAGTTGATCCAGCAGGGGGCGCAAGGCCCTCCTCAGCATGAGGGTGCGCCTGGCTAGGTCAGGGAGCAGCGTAACCTGAGAATCCTGGAAAGCAATTGGGCCTTTGGATCTGGCTGCTGCCATAATGCGTTCCTTGGTTGTATACAAGTGCACCCGACATATCACATCTCTGGGCCGTGCATTGTTGGGTGGTTTGGGACCCAAACTTCTATGAATGCGATCTAATTCAACAGTGGTTACCTGATTGTCCCCCAAGATCTGAATGAATATCTGCTGTGCTGCGGCATCTAAATTGGATGATGGCACTGCTTCCTGGAGTCCACGTATGCGGATATTATTCCGCCAATTGCGGTTTTCTTGGTCTTCCAGGCCTGCTTCCAGCTCCTCCAGCCTGGCAGAGTGATGGTTAATTATTTCACGGTGCTGCTTTAACTCTAATAGAGCTGCATCCTGTGATCTCTCCACTCTCTCTGTAAACTCCCTCTGCAGGGCATGTATCTCTTGCTTGTAGGTTTTCTCCAGCTTGTACACAAGCTTTTCCAAATCATGTTTGGTGGGGAGAGATTTAATGTATTTACTAATGTCACGGAGATTCACCTCCTCAGAGTCTAATTCATTCTCACTGTAATCCTGAAAAGCGGTGACTGGGGAATCCCCTACCTTTGAGACATGCTTCAGCGAGGAGTGTTGTTGTTTCCCTGCCGTCGCCATCTTGGCCTGAGCAGCTCGTGTTTGAGTGGGGGTGCTGGAGGCCAGGAAGCGATCCATCCTGCTTGTCCCGGTCTCCGGATCTGTTGCTTGCTTGAGGGAACGTCTGGGTCTGCCCATGTGAGGTTTCGGCTCAGCTGCACCACCTGTAAGAGGCTGAAAGGGCGGCCTGGGCATAGAGCTAAGGAGATGTGTGTCTCACTCTGCCATCGGCAAGCCACGCCCCCCTATTTTTATTTATTTTATTCCACTTTGCATAAATTCCTATGTAGCACCTGAAGGGATAAAAAATGTCCTGACAGCAATTTTGAACTATTTGAGGGGTGTGGTTTTTAAACTGGTATCACTTTTTGGGAGTTTTCTCAATGTCCTTTCAATCTGAATTGGTCCCTAAGTAAACAGGTTTTGAAAGTTTCTTGAAAAATTGCTGCTAATCTTTTAACCCTTCTAACATCCTAACGAAACAAAACTATGTTTGAAAAATAATGCAGATGTATAGTACAGATATGAGAAATGTTGTTAATTACTTTGTACAGTATGACTAACTGATTTAAAGATTTAAAAATTAAAAATTTAAAAATGCTAATTTTTCAAAATTTCTGCCAAAATTCCGATATTTTCACAAATAAATGCGAAACAAATTCACTTAAATTAACCACTAACATAAAGTACAATGTGTGACAAAAGACATCTCAGAATCACTAGGATATGTTGAAGCGTCCCAAAGTTATTACCACATAAAGTGACACTGGTAAAATCTCAAAAAATTGGACTTTAAAATTGGTCATTAAAATTGCTCATTAAGGTCAAAATTGGCTCAATCACTAAGAGGTTAAAGAGGTCATTTCACAAAGATAATCCTATTAAAATATACCGTAAGCTGGCTTTTGTAACCCAGAATCAGTTGTCAACAGCAATGGTATCTGTTTCTGAATGCTCTCTGCAGGGAAGTTTTAGCATTTACATGCCAACTAGAGTTGGTGAGAGTCTATTCCGAGGACTCGGTCCAGTGATCAATGAATGGAAGCCCTGAAAAACATTTCTTTCTTTATGGCATCTGTAGCCCTTCTTTTGATTAGTCGGCCTTGTGAGAAGTCACGTGTTTCATGCCACAATAATAATGTCACTCTTGCTAGTCAAAACAGGAGTCGGGAATGCCATCAGGAAACAAAAAGTTCTGCCATCCAGTTGAAGTGGCCGCAGGTCTGACCGCGGCTGAGTTCCCATAATCTGCGCCAACAAAATCCCCACGCTCAGATTTTAAGCAAGGGTACATTTCTTTACTGGTAAACATTTCAATGACACACGCAGCTGGCTTAGCAGCACACATAATCAGAGTTTACTATACGGGTCTCTAACTTCGGACACACAGCACAGAACACAAAAAAACAGCAATGGTAAACAAGAATTCTGTCCCTGACTTGCCCTATGGGTTATATTACCAGTCCAAAACACAAGGAGGGAGGGCTCCCACGTAGCAGGCCTGGAATCCGGGTAAACAGCGGCGACTCCAAGGAGCATGGGGATGGGATGGGGAATCTTCAGCCCTCTCGCCAGAGGACTAGCTTACAGTCTCTTGTTATGGAGGAAGGAGACGGTCCAGAAGTCCCTTGAATCCAGGATCACCTCTGCAGCAGTTCTGGCAATCCCTCACACGTCAGCGATGAGGGCAGTCCGAGGCAGGTCTGTTCAGGTACAGCTCCAGTAGCTCAGTGTCTTTTTTCCTGCACTTTTTTCCTGTACAACCAGTCCCTGTGGGAGGGGGATCAGATTTTACAGCGTCCGCCCCTCGAGCAATTTCAGCACTTGTCCACAAGGTGGAAGCACCATCCTGTGTAATGTCAGTCTCCATGTCTTTTTCAGCCACAACACAGTGAGAGTTGTTCGCCTCGTTACACAGTGACCACAAATATTGACATGGCCAATGGACTTGGTCCTGCAAATAGATTTACATCAACTCCAATACCAACCATTCAAATTAATGGCAATCCATGCAATACATAAGTTGGCTAGATCCAACAGGCTGGGAGTTGTTACTTAGCAGCTCTCTGATCTGGCTCATATAGGGACACTCTAATAATGGCCACTTACCCTAGTACAGAGTGTAGAAAATCATCTCTCTTTAGGAAAAAATACCCCATTTAATTAAAACATATGGATACCTTTGGAGGAGGGGGAGGGGCAGGTGTAGATTTAGATCACAGTGAATCCGTCCGTAAGGCCAATTGTACATGTCTAACTTCATATGTCCAACATTCACAATCTGAGTACAAACTTTTCACCGGTTGCCTCACCTGAACTCACCAGACTCTTAGGGGTACTTTGCACACTACGACATCGCCGGTGCGATGTCGGTGGGGTCAAATCGAAAGTGACGCACATTTGTCGTCGCTGTCGATATCGGAGTGTGTAAATCGTTTTTGATACGATTAACAAGCGCAAAAGTGTTGAAATCGTATCATCGGTGTAGCGTCGGTCATTTCCATAATTTCGGAAGGACCGATGTTACGATGTTGTTCCTTGTTCCTGCAGCAGCACACATCACCGTGTGTGAAGCCGCAGGAGCAATGAAGATCTCCTACCTGCGTCCTGCGGCTCACGCCGGCTATGCGGAAGGAAGGAGGTGGGCGGGATGTCTAAGTCCCGCTCATCTCCGCCCCTCCGCTTCTATTGGCCGCCTGCCATGTGACGTCGCTGTGACGCCGCACGACCCGCCCCCTTAGGAAGGAGGCGGGTCGCCGGCCAGAGCGACGTCGCAGGGCAGGTAAGTCCATGTGAAGCTGCCGTAGCTATAATGTTTGCTACAGCAGCTATCACATAAGATCACATCTGCAACAGGGGCGGGGACTATCGCACTCGGCATCGCATGCATCGGCTTGCGATATTATAGTGTGCAAAGTACCCCTTAGGCATATATGAGGCTATTGTGTTCAGATCATGATGTCCGGGTGTTGCAGTCTGTACTGTGACTGTCATAATTTGATGTGTTGTGTCCTGGAGCCCAAAAAAACTCCTAGAATGCTGTGACCTCTAAGTCCCGGTCGTGGATGTAAATTCTGTTCTAGAATGAGGACACTAGAGGGTGACTGTGAAATATAAGATGGTCACTGGTAAAATCTTGGTGGGGAGATACTGTACGTTTCACCGAGGTTGATAGCCTTTGTGATGTAAACCTGGAAGCAGGCTCCAGCATGTTAAATGCTGAGGGGTAAATAAGCCATGACAGGGCCAGGTTTTTGTGAACAGTCAAAGTGATGCGTGAGATAGCTGTTCACATATCTCCACCCTAAAGTGTGGTCTAGGTGGTAAAATGGAGAACTGTGGATTCATTCAGGTGTCTATGTGTATGGAGGTGTGCAGACCTCCGATGGAGTGCCTGTGCTAAAAGAGCCAGATATTTACTTGAGCGGGTGGACCCCACAGCAGTATATGATCTGTTAAATTCTGTATGTTCCTTTATGCTCCATAAAAGATATTTTGAGTTTGTTATTTTTACTGGTTTATGAAGCCTATAAAACCAGTTTATATTAAAACTGTTCCTGTGCCTACCTCTACCTATAGCCGAGCAAGCTGAGTCTCCACAAAAACAAGAGATCCTGACTAGCAAATGGGCAGGAACCAGAGGCAGGACGATACTGTGGGGTCAGTATAGTTGAGCGATAAGGTATTAGGTTTTTTTTTTATATATATATATGTAACATTTATTATAATCACATACCAGAATATCCCTGGATTCAAGGCAGACTGGTCACTGTTCCACCAGCAGCCGGACTGCTCCGGCCTTGAATTGAACAAAGTTTTCAGATGACTTGAGCAGCATGTCATTGGATGTTTTTCCGATGATGTGCTGCTGAAGTCACCTGACTACTGAATCCAAACATGGGCCGCAGCATCCTGCAGCTAGTGGCACAGTGACATATCCCCTTCCTACGTCATCGCAGACGATGGATTTGGCTGTGCTGGATCCAGGTGGGTGTTGGTAGGTGAGTATCACTTAGTTTATTATTTAACAGCTCCAATTAATTCATGCTTGGACTGTGAGCAAATGCACACATTCCCTGATGAATGCTGCCATGCATGCAACAAAGGATTACATTCTGATACTAGCAAGTGTGTTAGGATGTTCTTTGTAGGTGAAGTTATCGAGCTCTGTGCTTTCATCCCAATGGTGAAGATAGCAGTGTAATGCCGACGTCACACGGTACGATATATCGTGCGATCTGTCGGCGGGATCACGGAATTCGTGACGCACATCCGGCATCGTTAGAGATGCCGTACCGTGTGACACCTCCGAACGACTGTGAACGAGCAAAAATACTCACCTTATCGTTGCTCGTTGACACGTCGTTCCTTTTCAAAATGTTGGTCCTCCTTCTGTGCTCCAGTTGTTCATCGTTCCCGTGGCAGCACACATCGCTCCGTGTGACACCCCGGGAACGATGAACTGCAGCTTACCTGTGGCCGCCGGCAATGCGGAAGGAAGGAGGTGGGTGGGATGTTTACGTCTCGCTCATCTCCGCCCCTCCACTACTATTGGCCAGCGGCTGTGTGACATCGCTGTGACGCCGAAAGTCCCTACCCCTTCAGGAAGAGGATGTTCGCCACCCACAGCGAGGTTGTTAGGGAGGTAAGTGCGTGTGACGGGGGTTTACGACTTTGTGCGCCACGGGCAACTAATTGCCCGTGACCCACAAACGACGGGGGCAGGTACAATCGCTCGTGCGATCGCACGATAGATCGTACCGTGTGACGCCGGCATTAGTCTCCTATGTGATATGTATACACCTGTCTCAGTGTATCCTATGTTATGTATATACACCAGTCTTGGTGTATCCTATGTTATGTATATACAGCAGCACCAGTGTTTCCTATGTGACATATCCAGCCATAGATTCTGTCAGTTGCTTGATCTGTTTACGATCAACATTGCGTGCAGCAGCCACCACAGCCTCCCAGACGTTGTTCCGAGAGGTGTACTGTTTTCCCTCCCTGTAGATCTCAGATTTTATGAGGGACCACAGGTTCTCTATTGGGTTCAGATCAGGTGAACAAGTGGGCCATGTCATTAGTTTTTCATCTTTTAGCCCTTTACTGGCCAGCCACACTGTGGAGTAGTTGGATGCATGTGATAGAGCATTGTCCTGCATGAAAATCATGTTTTTCTTGAACGATATCGACTTCTTCCTGTACCACTGCTTGAAGAAGTTGTCTCCTAGAAACTGGCAGTAGGTCTGGGAGTTGAGCCTCATGCCATCCTCAACCCGAAAAGGTCCCACAAGTTCATCTTTGATGATACCAGCCCATACCAGTGTTAGGGATGTGATTATCATTATTATGAGTATATAGGAGTTACATGGAGATATCCATAAAGAACAAGATTTAAGATGTTGTTTGAACTGTACCCCACATATCTCTTGGCATAGGACTCAGACAGACAGTCTGGGCTATTCTTGTGACAAGTGAATAATGCTGACATTGCTTAATATAAATGAGGAACCAAGCACATTACAGTAAATTGTATATCACAGAATAAGCTGTTCTACTTTATCCAATAGGAGACGTGTTACGTATTCTTGGCACCTAGCCAATAAGGTTATATATATTTGTAACACTTCCGGAAATAAATCAGTCTTACTTTCTATTCATATCTGAGTACGTCTCTCTGGTGTGAGCGAAAGAGAGGGTAATGCATGCTACCACGAGTGACTCATAATTTGGACTGCAGACAGTTTAAGAGGGATGCCTGATTAGATTGCAGCAACCTAAATTACGGCCTTATCATTTGGCGCCCAACGAACCTTAGGACGGAGCTCTGGATGGCGGACAGCCATGCTGACACCTTCAGTCGGAAGGCAACTCCAGCTGCAGGTGAGATCATTTGTATAATCTCACCTTGCAAACCTCATGCGTGTACTTGCATTTCGAAGGGGGGGTTGGGCTGTCCCAGTCTAGACACCTAATGACCGCCATCTCGCATGAGATAAGCCGTCCTAAGAGATCTCACACCAAGGTGGTCAGGTTCACCTTAAGCTGTCTGTAATTTATGTAATGTGGTTTTTGTCTGCTCTTTGAGAAAAGCAGAAGTTCTATAGTTTCGTTTTTCTCTGAGTTGAAAGTAGAGGAAAATGAGGAAGTTGTGATATACGCTGGATACATATATATGGATATATATGGTTATATCTGCAGGTGAGATCAGCCACCTGGATGGTGTATATAGTGTCCTTATTGTTATGTCATTGTATTGACCTGTGTCTACCTGTGTAAAAATGTCTGTCTATTTGCAGCAGGTGGAATACTTGCTGGTATCGCTCTAATCACTGTGTTTGTTTGCAGCGAGGTGGGCTGCAAAAAGAGGAAGTTCTATGTGCTTTGTTGGTTCGTACTTACTGGGTTATGCAAAAAGAGGAAGTTGTGTCACGGGAATCTACTTTGATATATTGAAGCTGTTTATTCTATGAGAAAAGGAAAAATGTACCTTTGAAGTATTCTGTTTGAGTATATAGAGTATACACGGGTGGGTAACGTAACGTGTCCGGTTGATAGTCAGTAATTGATAAATCTAAAGGGCAGGTACAGGTGTCATGGTAAGAGTCCTGACTGTATCCTGGTGGTCTTCCACAGAGAGGAGACGATAGGGGGATTGGTTTTGGCCGGTACAGCGTCATGGTGTGACCCTGACTGTATCTGGTGGAATTTGATGTTCTCTGCGATCCTAGGTAGGAGAACATTGGCAGAATCCCTTTTTTGACTTTGGTTTTAAACAGTATTATTGATGTTCTGGACGGACCGTTCAAATAAGGTGTATATAGTGTGAACAGAGGTTGCTGGTACATGAAGTAAGAGATAGTGAGGGTGAATTTAGTATCTATCACCCACGTGACACCTCTTCCTGGTAGGACAACCTGATCTGTGGACTGAGATAGAAATTCTGTGTATTCTGTGGATGTGTAAAATCGCTGGTCCAGAAGAGGAAGTGGATTACGGCATAGCAGACATCCAGATTGACGTGTTAGTTTTGGGTTGTATACCCTTGAAGCATGGGGTCTAATCAGTCCACACCTGTCAAGTTTTGTTAAATAAGCGAGGGATCTTGAAAGATAAAGATCTCCTTATGGATGCTGAGGCATGGTATAGAACGTCAAAAGATGATAAAAAATTGGCATAGTAGATATTTCTATATTGCACCAGATCAGAAAATGGCATCTCAGGAAGTGGCCAAGCCCATTAGGAAACAACGCCCCCCTCCTTATAAGTCGTCCCCAGAGGGTTGGACTTGTGTAGTTTGTCCCCCTGCCCACCAAACGCCCTCCCTAGCCTGCCCAGACGTCATTTCAGGTTGGGCCGCACCTAGTTCCCTTTTCCAGCCATCTTAAGTCCCAAGGCCACTGGCCTATTTGTTGCTGGAGCAGCAGAAGACACCGAGGGGTGTCAGGAAGATGACAATGATTTAACAATGATCCACCCCACCACCAACACTGTCCCTAGTAGAGGTAAACCACAGGTGCTGTCCTATTTGAGGACGTCAGGCCACACATGGCATTGCACCATTATTCCGATAGTCCCAGACAAGAACGCCCTAAATATGTGACATGGAAGCCTCAAGAGGCTGCAGTCCTTGTGAAGGAACACTGAGATATATACACCTATGAGTGACGTGTCATCAATAATTGATGTTTGATACCTTGGACCTGATGTACAGGTGCAGTGTTAAGAAAAAAGTGGGTGAAAGAGCCCTGACTGTTAGACTGTTACCTGATACGGTTTTCCTGCTAAGCAGTGAGTTGAACGTTGTATGCGTACTCACTGGTCTTGTTTTAGTGGATGTCAATGTATTCTTACCTAGAATTGAATACATTGGGGAAGACCCCTAAACTTTGGTCTTAATCGGAATTATTGAGTAGTCGATAGACCGTTCTCATGGAGGTGTATGTATATCGTGAATTCTCTCTCTGACATAATATCTCATATATAGTTTTCCCTGAAAGATGTTTTCACCCAGATTAAAGCTGGGGATTCTTTCTGGCCAGTAATGGAGCCAGGTTTGCAGTGAGGGTGTATGTACCTTATCACCCAAGTGACACTGGAAGATGTTTTATGTATAATGTACGCAGTTTTTGGTGTGAAACACCGTAGGAGAGTTGAAAAGAAAGAAAAAAAAAAAAACAGGGAAGTGTTAGTTTCCATTTCAGTCCTGTGAATGAAATTCGGTGAAGTTTAGTTGTAAATGACACACGTATGTTGAAATGGAGAATTCTAGATGTGAATTGATGAGTAATTCTGAATCTAGCAACTGCACTATGTGTATTTTACCTGTCTGTGAAAATAAGAAATATAAGCTGATATATAGGGTGGACTTGTGTCCACGTAAGCCCACCCCATTATTTCCTGTTCTGAATGTAGATTTCTTTCTGTCACTCAGTGTTTTACTCAGCCCTGGGTGGGGTATGGTATGGGGATATTATTGCAGGGTCTGACAGGAGATAGGGATACGCTGGAGGCTCGGCCCTGACCACCATCAGGTCTACCGTCGAGATGAGGGCGAGTACAGGGTCCCTAGTTACAGGGTCAGCCCAGAGGTCCCTATATAATCCATATTCCCGGTGACAGATTGAATACCTCCTGGATGTAGATGTTTCAATACATGTCACTCCCTCCCAGGACTCTTCAGACGCCATTTTCGGCCAACACCTACTTCCTCTTTTAGCGGCTGTTTCTTATCGGTAATTATCTTTAGTGGACGTTTTAACTCAGACACTACATAGTTCATCTTTAGACGCCATTTTAGTCCAGCCGACACCCAGTTCCCCATTTTTGTTTTAGCAGCCAAAGTCACTGCTCTGTTTATTGCTGACATAGCAGGGACTGCAGAGGGGGGAGACAGGGACCTGGAACACACACACCTTATATATGCAGTTTTTCCCACTAATGAACCTTAGCAGAGGTTATTGCTGATAGTCCTGTGTAAACCTTTTCCCTTCACTTTTGCATGTTTTGTTTTTGCTGTATCTAGTATACAGTCTAGACCATATAGACTGCTCACTATTAGTCCTGGTGGACAGTGAATATTTTTCTGCCTATGGCAGTTGCTGCTTAGCCTGGTTTTGAGTTATTTTCACTTGTATGTTATCCTGCCTGGTGTCTTGCACAAGAGTTCCCTGATAGAGAGGGTGAAGGTTCATGTGGTCCCAAGGGGACATTGATCATCAGGAGTTGACATATATTAAAGTTTTCGTTGGCAGCACCCAGTAATCCTTTGTGTCTTAGTTTGCAGGGTCTGACAGGAGATAGGGATACGCTGGAGGCTCGGCCCTGACCACCATCAGGTCTACCGTCGGGATGAGGGAGAGTGCAGGGCCCCGAGTTACAGGGTCAGCACAGGAGAGGTAGAGTAGATACGCTCCACTGCTTTTTCCTAGTTGTGTAGATGTAGTCAGGGGGTGCTGCTTGGTAGTTTCCAAACCCTCTTGTGCTCTTTTCTCTTTCCCCGGGATTTTAGGGGATTTTAGTTTTTAGAATTTCAATGTTCTCCTGACCCCAAAGTTACACCCATTGCTCTTTCTTACAAACCTGGGTATAGTCCTTTGTATCAGGTCTCCGAGAGCCCATATGCAAACAACTACAGCTGGTAACACCTGAGTTACAGTCAGTCATCTGAGCTACAGTCACAGTCACCTGAGTTACAGTTACAGTCACCTGAAGAGTATAATCATGTCATCTCCAGCCCAGAAGTCATTCTACATGTTTGCAATGGAGGAAGATAGCAGTCCTTTGAACACTACTCAGCCAGATTGAACACCTACCTAAAGCACCAGTTGAAGATCAGTGCCCGTATGACATCACTGCTCCCTGACAAAGTCACCAACTCCCGGTGTGCGGTCCTTAATCCTGCTGAACTTCTCCCTCTTCCAAGGGGGGAGTGTCCCACCTCTGACACCTTGGTGGAAGAGGTAGTCGACTCTGGCATAGCTGAAACTCTGGATTCGATACCGTGACGGATACACCTTTGGACCCTGACTTAACATCTTTGCGGATGGATCAAGATGTGCATCAAGAAGATGGTTCCACATGGGTATGGTGCTGGTAGCAGAAGACGCTGTGCTGATAGAGCAGTCGCTACCTGCATGCCTGTCTGTGAAGAAGCAGATGTATGTGCTCTCGCTGAAGCCTGCAAGATGGCAGCCAGCATCTACTCTGTGGAGGATAAGAGACTTGATCACTGACAATGGAACTGTAAGCCGCCATGAGGCCATAGAAGAACGGATGGAAGCTTTGCTATTGCCAGACAGAGTCGCGGTGAGCAGGGTTGAGGCCTACATTGGAGGAGTCAAGGGAAGCAGTAAGAAGTGCCCTCACTGACAGAACATCCAAAGAAGCCCCAAGACCACTTACGAGAGAAACAGTCAGTCAATCTGTGCTTTTCGAATGACCCAGATGTGAAGAAGAAAGGAAGGATGGAAAGTCTTGAGAAAACGTTGTCCTGACCCTACAAGAGCAAGTCCCAGAAGAAGAGGACTGAGATAGGGTGCAGCTGTGGGCTCCCGGAGACCATAGAAAGTGGCTAGTGACCTGCTTTCACTGCCAGCCAATGAGATATGGCAGACCTTAGACACAGAACTGACTCTACACACCCCATACCAGCCACAGAATAGAGGGAAGGTTGGGAGGATGGGGCAGTGTAGAAGGCAAGGGCATGAGAGTCTTCCCCTTGAATTGTTCAGTGTCAGACACACCTCAGCAGGGATCACTAGGTTGAGACCCTATGAAATCCTGTTTAGAAGTAGCGCCAGATACTTCAACTAAGCTTGTTGTTTGTTTAAACATTTGCCTAATACACGTTTTTGAAGTTTTCTCCTCCAGATCCAACCAGATCTAGATTTCTCTCTCTTTTCTTTTTCTCTCTCCTCTTTTCCTCTCTCTTTTCCTCTCTCTTTTCTCTTTTCCTCTCTCTCTCTCCCTCTCTTCTCAATCTTTCTCTCTCTCTTTCTCTCTCTCTTCCCTCACTCTTTTTCTTTCGGACGAAGATCCATGCATTCCACTACAAAGAGATGTCGGACCTGCCTGAGACCAGGAGATGGCTGTCTTCCCTCTTCTACCCGATACTTTGTGCCAGGATGATGATATCTAAGCATGTGGACTAGAAGACGACTCTACATCCCACCTTTGATGTCCCACCATTATTGCCTGAGGACTGAGGAGCATGAGACTCTGAGTGAACCCAACCCTGATAAATATTAGCCAATTAAAGGACTAGTGCCACGTTCCCCCTTCCTGAATAACGTGGGCCAGGGGAACATAGCCATGAGGACAGTCTAGAGAACACGGTCAGGATCTGGCTTCCTATGCATAGTCTGTTGGGTGGGGAGATTCATCCACAAGGGATGGGGTATCTCGTATGTGAGTGAGGTAACCATCAGCATTAGGACAGATCAATAGACCTGGAAACGTAAGGAAAGACTTTTTGGCTATCTCCAAAGGGGGGACTGTTAGGGATGTGATTATCATTATTATGAGTATATAGGAGTTACATGGAGATATCCATAAAGAACAAGATTTAAGATGTTGTTTGAACTGTACCCCACATATCTCTTGGCATAAGACTCAGACAGACAGTCTGGGCTATTCTTGTGACAAGTGAATAATGCTGACATTGCTTAATATAAATGAGGAACCAAGCACATTACAGTAAATTGTATATCACAGAATAAGCTGTTCTACTTTATCCAATAGGAGACGTGTTACGTATTCTTGGCACCTAGCCAATAAGGTTATATATATTTGTAACACTTCCGGAAATAAATCAGTCTTACTTTCTATTCATATCTGAGTACGTCTCTCTGGTGTGAGCGAAAGAGAGGGTAATGCATGCTACCACGAGTGACTCATAATTTGGACTGCAGACAGTTTAAGAGGGATGCATGATTAGATTGCAGCAACCTAAATTACGGCCTTATCATTAGTACCCCACTTCCACCTTGCTAGCGTCTGAGTCGGAGTGGAGCTCTCTGCCCTTTACTGATCCAGTCTCTGGCCCATCCATCTGGCCCATCAAGAGTCACTCTCATTTCATCAGTCTATAAAACCTTTGAAAAATCAGTCTTAAGATATTTTTTGGCCTAGTCTTGACGTTTTATCTTATGTTTCTTGTTCAAAGGTGGTCGTTTTTCAGCCTTCCTTACCTTGGCCCTGTCCCTGAGTATGGCACATCTTGTGCTTTTTGATACTCCAGTAACATTGCAGCTCTGACATATAGCCAAACTGGTAGCAAATGGCATCTTGGCAGCTTCACGCTTGATTTTCCTCAATTCATGGGCAGTTATTTTGCGCCTTTTTTGCCCAACACGCTTCTTTCAATCCTTTTGGCTATTTGCCATGAAACGCTTGAATGTTCAGTGATCACGCTTCAAAAGTTTGGCAATTTCAAAACTGCTGCATCCCTCTGCAAGACATCTCACAATTTTGGACTTTTCAGAGCCCGTCAAATATCTCTTCTGAACCATTTTGCCAAAGAAAAGGAAGTTGCCTAATAATTAAGCACACCTTACATAGGGTGTTGATGTCAGTCACCACACCCCTTCTCATTGTAGAGATGCACATCACCTGATTTACTTAATTGGTAGTCGGCTCTCAAGCCTATACAGCTTGGAGTAGGACATGTATAAAAAGTATCATGTGATCAAAATACTCATTTGCCTAATAATTCTGTACACAGTGTACACCAATCTCAATGTATTCTATGTGATGTATATACTGCAGAGTCTCAGTGTATCCTATTTGATGTACATATGTCACACTTGCTGGGTACAGGAAACCTGACACACAACAGAAATACGACAAACAGTACCATAAGGGAAACAAAGGGGGCACTATAACAACGGGGGGCCCTAGCGCTAGTGAGAGTGGTAGATGGGACACCTACTGCACTCACCTGCAGCTGTCCGTACTCTCCTAGCCAGGCCCTATACAGTCTCCTCAACTGTTGCTTAGCAGTAACCTGTGACCCTGAGAAACCCTGTAAATGCCCTGCCTAGTGTGGTGGCAGGTGAGGGACGCTAGCCCCACCCCTGCACTAATATGAGACAAGGAAAGGTAAGACAAACAGGGGAAAACAGCAACAAAAAATGAATAAAGTCCGACTTCAAGAACACTCCTAAATAGGACCTTCCACCAAGGCGGCCAGAATACAAAGGATTTGTATCTTCACCAGGGAATGCTGGGAAACACTGCTTAAACCAACAGAGGTGTACCTACAAAGCAGCTGCAGTTGATGTGATCTGCTAGGAGCTGCTGGCAGCAAAACACATTAACTCCTAAGGCACAAAAAGAAATGAAACAATGTTTAAAAATAGAGCCTTAGATGGTAACGAGTGACTCTAGTCCTGAACTTGTGACTAGTATTCAAAGACAGAGAGAAGATTGTGACAATATACAGTAGTCTCGGTGTCTCCTATGTGATGTATATACAGCAGTCTCAGTGTCTCCTGTGTGATGTACATATACCAGTCTCTGTGTCTCCTATGTGATGTGTTAACTGTAGACCTCCCACAGCTTGAACTCTATAAATTATATGACCAATGATGAATTTCCCACTTTGAGAACACTTGTGTAATATACATCTGTGTTTCAAAAAACTTACTGCTGCGAGTTCTTTACAAAAGTTATCACAAAGATGACTGCTGACTGTGCTGAAATTGCAGCCTTTACTCGGATCCTTATGTGGACATGTTAATTTGACCTTAGATTGGCAAATATGGTCATTATACCTGGGTAAAACTGATAGCTCCGATCCAGTAGGCAACATGTGCCTGGGTTAGCACATAGTCAACAATTTGCCTCCTTGGTCTCTGCCCTATTGTGGGACATAATGCTAATCGTTTGCAGTATATATACTTACTATCATTTGTGTGTGTGTGTAATTGTCCCTAAAATAAAATGCCCAATGAGGGGCCACATAGATACGAGTGCCATTTTAGTGATAAAAAAAGGGCTAAACATTAGGCAACATGTCTCTACTCCCACAGCTTCTTTTTTGAGGATGAGATGTTATAGAAGCAGGAAGCACATCATTATGGAACTGATGATTTTTCCAGACAAAGACTTACAGTAAAAAATCTCTGAAGTAAAATTAAACAACATTATTTTAAATACTTGCAGATTTAGGGAAGCGGACATAAAAAGGAAATGCACAGCTATGATTGATTGCACGTATGCTAAACATGGCTGTTAATTGTAATGAAGTGATGGTTCACTGAAGGAATGGTCATAACTATGTTCTTCTGTCATCTGGAAGAAGTATAAAACCTGGACTACGACCTAAAATAAAAAAGTGGCAAAATATTGAGTTGGGCCAAATGAAGG
The DNA here is from genome assembly GCF_048569485.1 of Anomaloglossus baeobatrachus. Taxonomy (NCBI): domain Eukaryota; kingdom Metazoa; phylum Chordata; class Amphibia; order Anura; family Aromobatidae; genus Anomaloglossus; species Anomaloglossus baeobatrachus. The sequence goes on along the minus strand of NC_134353.1, from coordinate 860,793,454 downwards.
GGGGTAAGCATAAAACCTCAGATTGCACTCGCACTAGTGTAAAACTATGGGGCAGTGTCCATCTGCTATCTTTTTCTCATGACATGTCGGAATGAGAAAAGAATTGCAGCATGCTGCATTTGGCAGCGAATTTCGGTTCACATGCCCCCATACAAGTCAATGAAACATCGCACTTATCTGAGTGCAGTGTGGTATACAGCGAGACAGGTAAAGAAGAGGGAGAAATGAATCTCTCCCTCTCCTCCGCAGCTGTGATCAGTCGCATGACTCTCTGCTCATGCTCGCAGCAGAGCTTGAGCCGAGGGTCGTGAGTATATCACTTCCAATGCTCTCGGAATCGATGCGCAAATGGAGCCGAGGCGGTAGACTCATACAATATATCATCTAGGAAGGTCCTGGGAGCGGACACATGAGAAGACCCTGTGCAAGAACAGTGTATGGGCCCTTTACAGTCCAATAACTCAGAATAATGCACAATTCCTCCTGCTTTGTAGGTGAAGAGCCCTCCTCACCTCTCAGGTCTCCGTGTGGCTGCAGAAGTAGCACTAATACCATGTCTGCCCCCGGATGGCACAAACACTTGTCCGCCCCCGGGTGGCATTAATGGCATGTCCACCCCTGGATGGCACCGATGGCATGTCCGCCCCCTGGATGGCACTAATAGCATGTCAACCCCCGAATGGCACCAATGACATGTCCGCCCCTGGATGGCAATAATGACATATCCGTACCTGGATGGCACTAATAGCATGTCCACCCCTCCATGGCACTAATAGCATGTCTGCCCCTGGATGGCACTAATGACATGTCTGTCCCTGGATGGCACTAATGACATGCCTGTCCCTTGATGGCCCTGATGAGATGTCGGCCCCTGGATGGCACTGATGGCATGTCCGCCCCTGGATAGCATTGATGACATGTCCATCCCTTGATGGCACTAATGACATGTCCGTCCCTGCATGGCACTAATGACATGTCCGCCCCTGGATGGCATGTGTCCCCTGGATGGCATTAATGGCATGTCCGCCCCTGGATGGCACTGATGGCATGTACGCCCCTGGATGGCACGTCCGCCCCTGGATGGCATGTCCGTCCCTTGATGGCACTAATGACATGTCCATCCCTGCATGGCACTAATGACATGTCCGCCCCTGGATGGCATGTGTCCCCTGGATGGCATTAATGGCATGTCCGCCCCTGGATGGCACGTCCGCCCCTGGATGGCACTGATGGCATGTCCACCCCTGGATGGCAATGATGGCATGTCCGCCCCTGGATGGCAATGATGGCATGTCTGCCCCTGGATGGCAATGATGGCATGTCCACCCCTGGATGGCATGTCCGCCCCTGGATGGCACTGATGGCATGTCCACCCCTAATAGCATGTCCGCCCCTGGATGGCATGTCTGCCCCTGGATGGCACTGATAGCATGTGTCCCCTGGATGGCACTGATAGCATGTGTCCCCTGGATGGCATTGATGGCATGTCTGCCCCTGGATGGCACTGATAGCATGTGTCCCCTGGATGGCACTGATAGCATGTGTCCCCTGGATGGCATTAATGGCACGTCCGCCCCTGGATGGCACTGATGGCATGTCCACCCCTGGATGGCAATGATGGCATGTCCGCCCCTGGATGGCAATGATGGCATGTCCGCCCCTGGATGGCATGTCCGCCCCTGGATGGCACTGATGGCATGTCCACCCCTAATAGCATGTCCGCCCCTGGATGGCATGTCTGCCCCTGGATGGCACTGATAGCATGTGTCCCCTGGATGGCACTGATAGCATGTGTCCCCTGGATGGCACTGATAGCATGTGTCCCCTGGATGGCACTGATGGCATGTGTCCCCTGGATGGCACTGATGGCATGTGTCCCCTGGATGGCACTGATGGCATGTGTCCCCTGGATGGCACTGATAGCATGTGTCCCCTGGATGGCACTGATAGCATGTGTCCCCTGGATGGCACTGATAGCATGTGTCCCCTGGATGGCACTGATAGCATGTGTCCCCTGGATGGCACTGATAGCATGTGTCCCCTGGATGGCCCCTGTAGTTATCTAATCTGAAACCTGATTCAACCCTAAAGAAGCCTTCCTACTTCATAGCCGCATCATACCCGTGGTGTGCGGATTTCCGGTAATGTTATTCTCGTGAGGGCCTGGAATATTTTTGGCATTAAAAGCTCTTAACAATAATACATAGAAATGGAAATAATAAAGCAAAAACAAACCTAAAATTGCAGGAACAATTATTGGGCACAATGTTGTGTATAGAACTTCATAGTTACAAAAAATGTTGTTGCATCTTGAAGTCCATAGTGGTGAAGACACTGGAGGAGCAAACTAAAAACAAGTCCTGATTAAATGATTTCTCCAATAAATTACTCCAAATAAGTTGTAGAAAAATATTTTGTTTTGTTTTTGTTTCTATGTTCTCCAAAATCCGCGTCACCAGATGCGGCAGGTGATGACAATGTGCACAGCGTCCTGCACGGGATGAAGGCACAGGAAGAAACTTCCGAATGACGTCATTGAGGTGGGAGGAGCGTTTATACATGTGGGCGGGGCGTACAGAAATGTCATAAGTGGGCGTGGTGTATGAATGTTTACCTTAGCGGCTTTCCCCGTAGTGGGCGGAGTTATTCGCAGGTCTCGTGCAGTTTATGTAGTTATGGCTCCGCCTCTTCGGGGGACGGACATCGTACGAGGTTGAGTCACCGGCAGGAAATTCCGGACCGGCGCTCGGTTGTTGTGGCCGGTTTGCCCCGGGGCTCCCCGTTATGGAGCTGAGGTATTGGGGTGGTGACTGGGGTCTACCCTCCGTGCACCCCGAATGCCTGGTTGTACTGGTAAGAGCGGCGCAACCCAGAAGATGTAGCAGTGGACAGGTGCACCCACCATCATTGCGCTCTGCACAGACATCCTGACGTGCAGTGTTCTGCAACCCCCCCCGGCCTGACGTGCAGTGCTCTGCACCCCCCCCCCCCCTCCCGGCCTGACGTGCAGTGCTCTGCACCCCCCCCCCCTCCCGGCCTGACGTGCAGTGCTCTGCACCCCCCCCCCCCTCCCGGCCTGACGTGCATTGCTCTGCACCCCCCCTCCCTCCCGGCCTGACGTGCAGTGCCCTGCACCCCCCCCCCCCGGCCTGACACGTGCAGTGCCCTGCACCCCCCCGACCCTGACGTGCATTGCCCTGCAACCCCACCCCCACCCCTCCGGCCCTAACGTGCATTGCTCTGCACCCCCCCCCCCTCCCGGCCTGACGTGCAGTGCTCTGCACCTTTCCCGCCCTGACGGGTACTCCTCTGCTCCCCCATCCCAGCCTGACGGGCACTCCTCTGCACCCCTTCCCTACCCGGCCAGACGGGCACTCCCTGGCACCTCCAGCCTGACGGGCACCCCCTTTCCTGACGGGCATTGCCCCCCCTCCCCCTTTCCCGACGGGCACTTATCTGCACCCTCGGCCTGATATGCACCCCCTTTCCTGACGTGCACTGCGCTGCACGCCGGCTTGAGGCGCAGTGACATCCATTTTCACACGTACTGGGTACACAGACACACGTAGACTCATTAAAATCAATGGATCTGTGCACACCTCTGTTTTGAATTGGACCGTGTGTCCTTGTGGCGCACATGCATGTCCGTGTGCTCCACATGGCGACATGTTCGGTTTCTGCCGGGTGTCGAATGGACCGCACACCGATGTGATCCTTGTGACATCAGTGTGACACGTACCAGAGAAAACACAGGTGACTTATAAATAAAGAATTGTTATACCTACCTGTCTCCGGCGCTGCTGTCTCTGCCTCTGTTGTTATTTCCGGCCCCCCTCATACATATTCACTGCACTCACCGCAGACCTGGAAATAACAGCAGCATCGGGGACAGGTATTTATACCAGATCATGCTAAGTGTGTGCTGTCCGGATGTTACACGGATAGCACAGGGACATCACTCTGAACAAACACATATGTACCGTGCAAAATGTTATCGTTTTGCACGAACGTGTGAAGGAGGCCTTAGGCAGGGTTCACGCCATGGTTTTTTTATTGCTTCTCAGTGCGTACAGTGGTAAAAACGTCCAAAATACCCATTTAGTTTCCTTCTGTCTCCATGAGAACATTTTCGCCTTCGATACGCAAAAAAAAAAAAGTAGATTGGAACAGTAGAAAATGTTATTCTATGCACTGGCATCCTACTGAACGGTATAAACCGTATTTTTTTGGATTATAAAACGCACTTTTCCTCCTAAAAATTTGGGAGGAAAATGAAGGGTGCGTCTTAAAATCCGACTATAGCTTACTGTGCGGGCGGCTTCCTCTCTGTGCGGGCTGCAGTGGCTGTATGGAGCAGGCCGATGCGGCGGGGTGTCCGAGGTGCTCTGGGTTCAAATGATGGCGCTCGGTGTCAGTGCGTGGCAGATGGAGCTCTCGGCTGAGAGCTCCATCTGCGCATGCGCCACTTCGAGTGCCATTTCTTTGAAGCCAGGACCGCTGACAGAGTATCTGGGACACCTGCTGCACAGGAATGCTCCGCACAGCCACCGCAGCTTCTGCTGCCAGGACAGACCCCACCGCTGCCAGGACATACCCCACCAGCATCGCCCCTGCCTCTTGTGACTCCACCACCTCTGCCGACACCCTCTGGTAAGACAACACCGGAGTATAAAGCCTGCTTTACACCTTACGATTTTGCATACGATATCGTATGCGATCATACCCGCCCCCATCGTTTGTGTTGCACAAACGATTATTTCCCGTCACACATACTTCCCCTTCATACGACCTCCATGTGGGCGGCGAACATCCACTTCCTGGAGTGGGAGGGACATTCGGCGTCACAGCGACGTCACGCGGCAGCCGGCCAATAGAAGCGGAGGGGCGGAGATGAGCGGGACGTAAACATCCCGCCCACCTCCTTCCTTCCGCATTGCCGGCGGGAGCCGCGGGAGGCAGGTAAGATGTGTTCAATGTTCCCGGGGTGTCACACACTGCGATGTGCGCTACCTCGGGAACATTGAACAACCTCACGTTCAAGTTTTAGGAATTGAACGACGTGCATGCGCTGAACGTTTTAACGTTCAATCGCAATCGCACGTAGCTACAATATAACTTACGATGCCGGATGTGCATCACTTACGACGTAACCCCGCCAACACGACGTAACCCCGCCGACACGTCGGAACATATATTGTAGCGTGTAAAGCCCGCTTAAGACTGACCCAATTTATGTTTATTTTTACCTTTTTATCTCTAAATTTAGGGTGCGTCTAATAAAACTAAAAATACGGTACTTCCTTTTTAGAGTGGGACTCTATAGGCGATGGATGGTTTGTTTGATGTAAATTTTGAAATTGGATCTTAGATATGATGAGGACAGGGTTTAAGTTTTGATAAAATTTCCCTTCAGTTTCAATCAGAAGAATTTGAAACATTTGTTATCTTGATATTCTCGATATATTACCGTTTTATAGCATTTGCTGTTCTCTCGAACCCAGTTAGTTATCATCATTTCCAGTTGGAGTACAATCGGGTCAGTGTTGGCCATCTTGGCATGTGAAGAATGTACATGACATCTTTTTTGTGCTGGAAATCATTGTATACGTAGTACGATCTCTCACGTCACTGTGCAGATATGAAAGTGCAAATAAGTTAGTTACGTTTCTGATTTTTATGTTCTTGTGCTAGGCCTCATTCAGGTGTTGAGCAGTCACATTAATGTTCTGTCTGTGATAGATCACATACCCACTATAGTCTATGGGTGCTGTTCACATATCTCATTTTTTGTGGACCATTTATTTGCAAAAAAAAAAATAAAAATCAACAGACATGTCAGTTTTTGATCTGAACCTCATATCAAAATTACCCATACAGGTCTATGAGTCCGTGAAAATCACGGAAAACAGATGGATGGCATCAATGTACAGAAGCTTTGTAGTTCATTTTATTTTATTTTTTTTTCCTATCCGTGAAAAGACACACTCACCACTTATAAATCTCGGATCCAACACACAGATGAAAAATAGTCTGTTTTTTATGTGTCCACATATCATTTTTTATTCTTGCTCTTATAATTAGAGAGGCGCGAACCCGCAGATGTTCTGGTCCGGCCGGACTTTAAAAAAAAAAAAAAAAAAAAAGTCTGGTTCGGGATCGGGTTTGAACCCGAACATCTGCCCGGATGCTTAACCCCATATAAGTCTAGGGGTACCCGAACATTACCTGTAAAAATAAAAGGGTGAAAGCAGGAGACTATACTTACTGAGCCTCCCACGCGGCTGTAACACTATTTCCGAGTCAGCTTATCAGTCCTCATACATATTCACTGCTTTAGGCGCTTGTTAAAAAAATGGCATAGGGTCCCTTTTATAGTGATACCAGAACAGATAAAAGCCATGGCTACATGCTGCCACCCCCAGCCCTGGGCTTATCTTGGCTGTGTATCAATTTTTTTTATTAATAATAATAATAATAATAATAGTAGTAGTACCTAATAATTATTATTATTTAAATATTTTAAAAAATGACATGCGATGCCCCTAATTTTGATACCCAGCCAAGATAAATCCGATAGATGAGGGCTGGTATTCTCAGGCTGGGAAGGCCCATGGTTATTGGGACCCACCAGCCTCAGGATAGCAGCGTGTATCCGCCTAGGAATTGTCGCATCCATTAGATGTGACAATCTCAGTGCTTTACCCAGCTCTTCCAATTGGCCTGGTGCTGTGGCAATCGGGGTAATAAGGGTTTTGTTTTATTAATCTTAAAGTTTATGGGAAATGTTTTTTTTAGCACTGCACATGCCCAATTGCTCAGACTGTTCTAGTAAAAACAGATTTGTTCAAAATGTAACAAAAATGGATAGAATCGGAAGCCAGTGTTTTTAATTAATCCGTCAAATGGAACCATTCAGTATCTGCTTTTTTACATGCTATTTTAATTGGATCTGGTACAAATGGCTCCCATATGGACATCTAAACATCATTATAATTGTGAGCTTTCATTAAATAATTTTCTATTGCCACTAACTCTTGTGTAGCAGGGATTGAGATGGAGGGGCTGCCCAGCAAATTCCCTCCCCACCATTTCACTGTGCATTACATTGTAGGGGAAATGGTATTGTAGGTTGTATTGTAAAATTGCTGCAAATTGTGTGGTCAATTTGTGAACAGTTTTGTTTGGTCAGTGTCCATGCAGTCGTGGCTCCTAAGTCATGCCCCACTCCTGCGCAGTGTGAATGATCAGGCGGTGACCTTGCTTCACTATGTATGCTCTACATGACGCTGGGGCTGACTTGCAATCATGTAGTGTATGACTACTTCTGAGACTGGAAACCTCTGATTTGGCTATTTACAGGTAAACAAGTAACATGTTAGATTTATTTTTTTTTATGCTGAAAGTGAATGCTTTACAAACCAATTATCCTTCATAAGGCTACGGCAGCAGTCCAGAGGCTTTATATATGATGACAGGTTCTTTTGAGTGATAAAAATATCCTATCCACAAAGATATGTTTCAAGCAAAGGCTTAATAAAATATGATGATGTGCTGCTCAAACCCTGTGACCGCTGCAGCCCATCACAGGCCACAGTGGTGCTGCTGCTTGTGGAGTGGTGACGTCTCCTCTTCCTGTTTAAGGGCGCAGTCACATGGCTATGTGACTCATTCAAGGATCACATCACAATGCTCGTACTGGTCGGCGGCTCTCCTGACCCATGTGTGATAGCTGCATAAAAATACACACTCAGGTCAGGATCCAGCACAGGCCACTCTGTTTTCTGCACTCAGGGCACAGTCCCACAACTGTATGACTTATCCAAGTATCGCATCACAATGCTTGGATTGGCCCGCAGCTCTCCTGACCCGAGCGTGTATTTCTATGTAGCTATCGCACTCGGGTAAGGAGAGCCACCGGCCAATCCAAGCATTGTGATGCGATCCTTGGACGAGTCATACCATTGAAACACAATTATATGGCCAGAGCAAGCAGATCAATCAACCCAAGAAATGAATAAAATATATCAAAATATTTATTGGGATACATTAAAAAGACATATATAACAGACATTACATATAATAGAGGTCACAAGGAGTACACAGATACAACCCAAAAGCGGGGGAGCAACCAGATGACAATGGTGTTTTAAATTATATATAGTGTAGGCCAGAGAAAAAATGGGCAAGTGAGGCTACTTTCACACATCCGGTTTGAGCCCTGCGGCTCAATCCGGCTGTGAAAACTATGCAACGGATGCGGCGAAAACACCGCATCCTTTGCATAAGTTTTTACATGCGGCCCGTCCGTTTTTTTCCGGTTGCGGCATGCTACTGAGCATGCACAGTGGAAAAAAACCGCATGCGGCGACCGGATGCGTTTTTTTTCCGCATCGCGCCGCATCCGGCCTCCATAGGTATGCATTGAAAAATGCGCCGCAGCGGCCGGATGCGGCGCGATGCGGTGTTTTTTGCCGGAGCAAAAAACGTTGCAGGGAACGTTCGATCCGGCCGCGGCATCGGCTAAATCTGCCGCATGCGGCCAAAACCGGACCGAACGCAAGCCCCTGCGGCACAATACGGCACTAATGTAAGTCTATGCAAAAAAAACCCTCAACCGGCGTTACAAAAGCCGGTTGCGGTTTTTCTGCAGAACACCGTATTGTGCCGCAGAGCAAAAATCCGGATGTGTGAAAGTAGCCTAACTAAATACATATATCACAACTCTATTTTAAAGTGTGCAATTTTTATTAATATTCATTAAAATGTACCCACAAACAGACACACAAACATATAAATGAGAATGGCTCACGTTATCCTTGTAAATAACCAAGGAGTTTTATATACACACTCACTTTAGGAAAGGGAAGGGAAACTAGTATAGCCCTATAAGGGTAGTGTATCCCTACCTAACAACGGAGGGTATGACACCATAGGTTACCGGGCGCCCCCGTTCCACGTCGGCTCTCCCTCTCCCTGACCCTGATATAGGGATGGGATGGAAAGCCCTATAGTGGTGCTTGTACAGTACAATATATATGAGTTCCCAAATGGTAATACTCCTCCCTGTATTGTTTTCCTTAGATCAAGAAGGTATCAATTTACTGATCTATAACCAGGAATCCCTATTCATGATACTAGCACTGTACAAGATGTATAGACTTCTATTCCTAATAAATTATCTTTATGCAAGGTAGTGATCCATAAGACTTATTTACAACCACATATGTTACAGGGTGGTATACCCCAAACATATATTACAGTCACCTAGAGTCATATCACAAGGGGCTGAGATAATCTCCCCATTCTACCTCAGGAGCTGAAAGAAAAATGGGATATAGACACCCCTGCAAATTACTGCAAAAGAGAAAAGGTTGCTCCAATCATATTCTATAAAATATAGTATAACAGGGAGAAAAGATGAATTACTTCTCTGAGAAGCAGGAATCCATTACAGCCATGGATTGTTATTGAACAGGACCCGCTGCCGTCTCCCCTTAGCCTCCTGATGAACCTCTGAAGGGAGAGGAGAAACGTGTTGAGGCCTGGCAGGCCTGGATTCCTGCTTCTCAGGGAAGTAATTAATCTTTTCTGCTTTTATGCTTTGCTCCTGGGGTATAATGGGGAGATTATCTCAGCCCCTTGTGATATGACTCTAGGTGACTGTAATATACTTTTGGGGTATACCACCCTGTAACACATGTGGTTGTAAATAACTCTTATGGATCACTACCTTGCATAAAGATAATTTATTAGGAATAGAAGTCTATACGTCTTGCACAGTGCTAGTATCATGAATAGGGATTCCTGGTTATAGATCAGTAAATTGATACCTTCTTGATCTAAGGAAAACAATACAGGGAGGAGTATTACCATTTGGGAATGCATATATATTGTACTGTGCAAGCACCACTATAGGGCTTTCCATCCCATCCCTATATCAGGGAGAGGGAGAGCCGACGTGGAACGGGGGCGCCCGGTAACTTATGGTGTCATACCCTCCGTTGTTAGGTAGGGAAACACTACCCTTATAGGGCTATATTAGTTTCCCTTTCCTAAAGTGAGTGTGTATATAAAACTCCTTGGTTATTTACAAGGATAACGTGATCCATTCTCATTTATATGTTTGTGTGTCTGTTTATGGGTACATTTTAATGAATATTAATAAAATTGTACATTTTAAAATAGGGTTGAGATTACATGTTAGTCCCTTTTTGAGCACTCTACCCATCTATTTAACTCTGTTAGTTCTTAAATACATATATCAGTACAAATATTCAATATATCAGGTACAAAGTGTCCATACATTTATCAGTTAATACGGCAATATAATGCACGGCTCACCTATATGGAGGTCCCCACATGCAGCCCGACGCGCGTTTCGTGAGATGCTTTGTCAAGGAAGGAGTTGTGTGACTGCACCTGGAGTACAGAAAACAGAGCAGCCAGTGCTGGATCCAGGTAAATTTCGGTAGCTATCATTTATTTTATTACAGCTTCAAGCCACCAGTAAACTTCTCATTTTTTCCAGATAACACCTTTAAGTCATGGCTTTTCACTAGGATATGTCATTATTTTATGATCCTGAAGAAGCTGAATCTCGGATGATTATTTTGCAGTTCTACACCAATACTGCTTTCTCTTCATTGCATTGTAAGCTATTAGGCTGTGTTCAGACATCCGGTGTACGAACTAGCCCTTGTTTCTGACAGTCTCATAAGCATATATGGGACTGTCAAGTGCCGGTCAGGAGACCCTTAGCCGGTCTGTGCATCGTGGCCCTTTCAAACACCATGAAAAACAGATGTGTGAATCCAGACTGAGACTCTGTGTGGCCCATTGTAAGTGGGTCCAGTTGCAAATTCCTGCACTTTCAGATGGCCATGAACACCGCTGTGTAGGGTATGAAGCATTGCTGCCCCTTCTTTTTCAGGATAGGTTGGGGATCCCAGAGGTCGGACCCTTACGGATAATTGATTACATTTACAGCATCACTTAGTGAGATGTGAATTGCTTTTTAAAGAAACTATTAACTGAGTGGTTATTGGGTATTGTGTGCAGTAGCGTCCATATACTATGGGGTAACTACCACGATTTCTGCCTTCCGGGCTGCCAGTTGTACTGTACTGAGTTTTTTACTTTTATTTATGTGAATTCTAACCATAAATATATATTTTTTTTCGTAACTTTTTATTTTGCTTTTATCTTCTAGGCCTATGCAAAATTTAGTGGTGCCCCACTGATATTAAATCCTGTGGATTATACCTGGGCAGGTACACAAGGTAGGTTTTGTGTATCACATATTCTTGCAGAGGACCCATTAGGTGATCTACTTTAACAAATCAGAGACCTGCTCCTTAATTGGAGATATCTAATTTTTCACACTTAGCTCAGCTAGTGTGACACGAGTCAATACACACGGACATGCAGTGAGGCAGAGTAGTCAAATTTTCTGCGGTCAAATACCAAGAGAGCATGACTGGGACTAACAGGATAGACAAAGGCGTAGTTATGTCACAGTTCGGGGGTCAGAATACCAGGATGATAGCGGATCAGAGCAAAGGGGTAAGGCAAATGGATGGTCACAGTAGGTCCAAGATCTGGCAGCAATAGGTCTAAGGAAAACACTAAGAAAAGACAAGCGCAATAGGATCTTATCTTTGAGAAAACCAGTAATACTGAAGTCGCTGAGTGTTCACCTGTTGGGGGTTGTGTACCCACTACCAAGGAATACGCTAAAAAAATTTGGCTGCTGCGGCCCCTTGGATTGCAGAAATAGATAACAGGAGACAAAGGGTTAAAATCTGGGCTGCCGCTGGATAAGAGGTGAAGAGGATAAGCCAGGTAAGTGTATTTCTAGCAGTTTATTAGCTCTGCGCATTCAAAGTATAAATTTATTTTTCAGGACAGAAACTACTATATTACTATAGTAGATTTTAACTCTTCTTCTCCTGTTAATTATTTCAGCAATAGGTCAAAACACAGAGCACATGTAAATAAAGCCAACATGCACCAATGGGCAAAATGCTACGACTAGCAGTGATCTTGGACTAACTGCTCAGTTAAGTAGTTGAGCAATCGCAGGGAACTGAGAACACCTGAAGAAGCCCAGAAGCAACTCCAATGTAAGTGCTCAGCATAGAGCACAAGATAAATATGATCCAAAATGTCATGTAAAATGTGTCCAATAAAGGCTTCAAATCACTGCACACAGAAAAATAATCTCCACTCAGGTTTGTCATCTGTCAATGGAAGTATAGGGGGCTTCCATTTACTGGTAACACAAATGCTCTGAAAAAGAATTTGTGGTGCCCCCTCCCTTCAAAACACACAAAATAAATAGTAGAATTGCATATTTTTCACCATGTTACTGTATATGTACTGCATATGGTAAAAAAAAACTACTACTCTTTAAAGAGAATCTGTCAGCATGATTTTCTAATGTAAAGACATGGCTATAATATAAATTAAATTAATACCCTTAGTGAAGAATTCTGCTTTGTTCTTCTTTAATCAGTGTTTGAAATTTTCTGCTAATTAGATTTCAGTACACAGGGGCCGGACTGTACATTGGAGCTTCTCCTCCCCGTCTTTGATTCCTTGGCCACTCGATTGCCTTCAGTCTGTGAGTGACTTCCCTCCTCTGTTTGAAATCTGAGAAGTAACCTGTCATTCATAGACTAGATAGAGGCGAAGGGGCTGGGGAATCACAGATAGGGAGGAGACTCAGGCCCCTGTGCACCGAAATATAATTAGCAGGAAACCTTGTGAAAAGTTTGCAACAAATTTGAAAAGTGAATTTTCATCCTTGCTGTATCCCATCTGAAACAGAAAAAGACATTTGATGAAGAAATTTGATTTCTGTAGAATAATGAAGAATATGTGGAAAGGGAATTAACATTGCATTCTAGGGACATTTCCACTTGAAGAATTGTCTATTTAATATACGTACATGTTCTGGATAGCATTACTAGTTTACACTGAGATATTCCCTATCCTACTCACATAGTCGTTACTTACTGTGGAAAGAACGCTTACTAATTAGTTTTCTTTAGGTGATAGGGGATTTGAGGGGATTGTGTAACCTCTTTCTCCATTGAAGGGTCTGGTATTTAAATAAACATATAGTTTTTTGTTTTATCTTAGGCATGTGCTGTATACTCTGATTAAACCTGCCTGGCTGTTTTGATGTCCTTATCCCAGATTACAAGTCATTTCTTATTACTCACTTGTAATTAAACATCAAGATGTCTGCATGGTGTAGCTATACATTAAACCTTTGTGTTCGCATGCTTGTTCTGCTTTGGGAATAATGAGAGATTCTGATAAATTTAAAGGGAACCTATCACCAGATTTGGAGGTTATAACCTGCGGCCAGCACTAGTGAGCCCTTTCATATAGCATTCCAAAATCTAATATATAAAGCTGTGTGTGTGTGTGTGTGTGTGTGTCCGCTAAAGGAATCCGCACCGTCGCATTTACAATCACGAAATTTTGCACAGACACCCCATGTGACTCAGGGAACGTCATAGACTATGTATGGGAGGGAAAATGTAACCCTGCGCTTTACAGTTACTCTCCAAAAAACATGCCTTAATTAAACTGAATGGAGCTGGGAGCTACAGGCTATTAATAGCAACTGTCAGTGGTTGCTATAGGAACAAAATAAACTGTTAGTATAAGAAGGTTATGTGTGAGGGAATATGACGGTGGGGGGGGGCGGATAGAGAGAGACAGCCCTGGAAAGAGGCAGACCGGGCAAAGAGGCAGACAGAAAGACACACACATAGAGACAGACGCAGAGACAGAGAGACAGACAGAGATGGAGACAGACTGATACAAATACAGAGAGAGACAGAGACATAGACACAGACAAGGAAAGAGACAGACAGCGACACACAGACAGAGACTGGGAGAGAGACAGAGAGACAGTTACTATCCCAGGCAACGCCCGGTTACTACAGCTAGTACTGTATATAAGAGCCCAGGCTGCTCTGTAGAACATAAAAATCACTTTTATAATACTAGTCTACGGGGGCAGTCCGGTCCAGCGCCTCCTCTCCAGTCTAGCTCCTCCTCTCTGCTGCGATTGTCGTCCTCCTTTGACCAAACCCAGTAAGGATGACGTGTCCTACGTCATCCACACAAACCAGCATTGTGGTTCTACAGGCGCTTTGATTTGCCCTACTCAGGGCAAATCAAGGTGGTGTAGTGCGCATGCGCGGGCAGTCTTTCACCTTTCCTCACGCCTGTGGATTACAGTACGTTGATGTGCCCTGAGCAGGGCAGATCAAACAGCACCTGCGGAGGACAGCGGTGCTGGCTTGTTTAGATGACGAAGGACATGTCATCCATACTGGGCTGGGTAAAAGGAGGATGGCGATCATCGCCGAGAGGAGGCGCCGGTCCGGACTGCAGCAACGCCCATCAAACCAGACCGCCCTGTAGATGAGTATTATAAGTGATTTTTATGTTTTACAACGCAGCCTGGGCTCTTATATACAGTATTCTGGAATGCTGAATATAAGAGCTCACCTGTGGTGGCTGCAGCTTATAGTCGCCAAGTCTGGTGACAGGATCCCTTTAAAGGAGAGGTCTGGGCTTACTAAAACAAGTTATTTCCTATCTGCTGGATAGATGAAAATTAATAGATCATTGTGGGTCTCACAGCTAGGACCCCACCAATGGCCAAAATGGGGGACTTATATCCACCACTTTCCCTGACTGCAAGAGTTAAATGGAGCTGCAGGTCGCACATGCATCCTGCCACCCCATTTAACTCTATGGTGATGATCAAGCTAGCCTACAGCAATAACAATAAGCATAGAAAATACAAACACCTATCCCCCGCCCAACCTTTAAACCTGTGTGAATTCTAAGTATAAATATACACAATCATCATATCTTTTTATATGAATGCAAACAGAAGAATTTTCTAGGGAAAAAAAAATTAAAAATATGGTTCATCCTCCTCACCTCCTCAAGATCAATCACATGCTATATCTTGTGTAGCAGAATCCTGTCATTAAATGGATTGGGGGCATTCATCAAGCCAACATATTTTTTGCTGTATTTTACTTTAAATTAACCCCTTTATTCCATTGCTATAAGCAAATTACCTTGATCACAAACTCCTCCATGCTTAGGCGGATGTGCTATAAGTTGGCCATATACAACATGCAGGCTGCTGGCAACATGCGGTGCTCTGAAACAGGAAGGTCCTCTACATATTCAAGCATACATACAAGTGGGGATAAATCAGTATTAATGCTAATTAAAGCTTAGGCAGCAGAACTGGCAAATTGATAAAGGGGTGCTTGCCTCCAAGGACTTGATCCAACAGTTAAAATCAATCTGTCAGCAGGTTTTTACTACCTTATGTGAAAGCTGCATGATGTAGGCAAAGGGAACCCTGATCCAGCTATGTATCATTTAGTTTACTGGGTGTAGCAGCTGTGACAGTTTATTTTATTTAGCATGCCACAGAGCTGAGAAAGCTAACCCTGTTCACACAAGGCTCTCTGTATACAGTGTCCATTGCCAGTGAGCTGTTTATCACAGGAGTGGGCGGATTCTGACTAGCTTATGTAGTCCAGCAATGTTAAAAAAAAAAAAAAAATCATTGGGAGTAAATAACTGCATGAAACTTGATAAGAGAAGCATCACTGAAATCTGGGTTTTAACCCCTACAGAATGCTGTCTTCAGATTACATAGCAAAATCCTGCTGACACATTCCCTTTAACAGATATGGAGAGGGAGGTAGCACATCCAGTGAAGTTAACCTTTTATTAACCCATGCCATATATGCTATTAATGAGATCCACCACTCCGTTTCAAAATACCTCCAATTTAGGACATGTCCACATCATATGGATCAGTACGCTTTATTATACAACAGTTATTACAAAAGGAAGGATCTCAGCCCATCCTATTTAGGAACAATGGAGGTCGATATAATCATACAGCATATATACAAAGGACATGTGTGTTATTGAGAGCCGCAAGATTCTACTTAATATATCTTTCAACTGCTCCTCTTCAATGGCATGTCCCATTTTTTCCTAATATGTACTATATGGTTTTAGCACTTTTCCCAAAAGGTGATGACCTACCATTGAGGTAAACTCTCCGCTATACTCTATGAATGCAGCACAAAGCTTTGTGGATGCCGCAAGAAGAATAGACAAGTTATTCCTGATAACCGCTCCAGGCATTCCGAACCCTGATGCGGTTAAAAGAAGTGACAAAGCACAGAACACATGCACAGCAATATCGTTTTGAGATTGCTGTGCATTAGATCCAATTTTTTAGGCAGTTTTGCAGGGATTATTTCAGATGGATTTCGGGCAGAATGTGACTGAAATACACTGTGTGCAGAATTATTAGGCAAATGAGTATTTTGATCACATGATAATTTTTATACTTATTGTCCTACTCCAAGCTGTATAGGCTTGAGAGCCAACTAACAATTAAGTAAATCAGGTGATGTGCATCTCTGTAATGAGGAGTGGTGTGGTGTAATGACATCAACACCCTATATAAGGTGTGCTTAATAATTAGGCAACTTCCTTTCCTTTGGCAAAATTTCTCAGAAGAGAGATTTGACGGGCTCTGAAAAGTCCAAAATTGTGAGATGTCTTGCAGAGGGATGCAGCAGTTTTCAAATTGCCAAACTTTTGAAGCGTGATCACCGAACAATCAAGCGTTTCATGGCAAATAGCCAACAGGGTCGCAAGAAGCATGTTTGGCAAAAAAGGCGCAAAATAACTGCCCATGAATTGAGGAAAATCAAGCGGGAAGCTGTCAAGATGCCATTTGCCACCATTTTGGCCATATTTCAGAGCTGCAACGTTACTGGAGTATCGAAAAGCACAAGGCCTGCCATACTCAGGGACATGGCCAAGGTAAGGAGGGCTGAAAAACGACCACCTTTGAACAAGAAACATAAGATAAAATGTCAAGACTGGGCCAAGAAATATCTTAAGACTGATTTTTCAAAGGTTTTATGGACTGATGAAATGAGAGTGACTCTTGATGGGCCAGATGGATGGGCCAGAGGCTGGATCAGTATAGGGCAGACAGCTTCACTCCGACTCTGACGCCAGCAAGGTGGAGGTTGGGTACTGATATGGGCTGGTATCATTAAAGATGAACTTGTGGGACCTTTCGGGTTGAGGATGGAGTGAAGCTTAACTCCCAGACCTACTGCCAGTTTCTGGAAGACAACTTCTTCAAGCAGTGGTACAGGAAGAAGTCTGTATCATTCAAGAAAAACCACATGATTTTCATGCAGGACAATGCTCCATCACATGCATCCAACTACTCCACAGCGTGGCTGGCTAGTAAAGGTCTAAAAGATGAAAAAATAATGACATGGCCCCCTTGTTCACCTGATCTGAACCCCATAGAGAACCTGTGGTCCCTCATAAAATGGGAGATCTACAGGGAGGGAAAACAGTACACCTGTCGGAACAATGTCTGGGAGGCTGTGGTGGCTGCTGCACGCAATGTTGATCGTAAAGAGATCAAGCAACTGACAATCTATGGATGGTAGACTGTTGAGTGTCATCATAAAGAAAGGTGCTATATTGGTCAGCAATTTTTGGGGGTTTTGTTTTTGCATGTCAGAAATGTTTATTTCTAAATTTTGTGCAGTTATATGGGTTTACCTGGTGAAAATAAAGAAGTGAGATGGGAATATATTTGGTTTTTATTAATTTGCCTAATAATTCTGCACAGTAATAGTTACTTGCACAAACAGATATCCTCCTAAGATAGCCAAATCTAAAAAAAACCCACTCCAACTTCCAAAAATATTAAGCTTTGATATTTGAGTCTTTTGGGCTCATTGAGAACATAGTTGTTGATCAATAATAAAAAAAAAATCCTCTAAAATACAACTTGCCTAATAATTCTGCACACGGTGTACACTGTGTGCACATAACCTGTACGTATTTCACACTTTTCAATGCATATGGCAAAATGTGCATAAAAGTTGCATCCTTCCGCAACAACCATTTCACAGGGGATACGCCAAGTAGGAATATACTGTGTTTAGGTTTATTTTTTCTTTTAAATGTACTCTTTATCTTAGTTTTCGGTACCTATCACATAGGCTAGGAACCCTTTATGTCCTGTAAGGATGCAATGTTTTGTTATGGAAATTACTTTATCTGGTGTTTTTCATTTAGTTGCAGTGCCCACATTAACATGTGAGGACGACATTATTACCCAACCTGTCAACATTTTAAGCTTTTTTAGGAAACAGGTGAGTTGCAATTATGTTGTTTTATAGCTTATGATGACTGGATTTGTAAACTGATGGGCTTTTATTATAAGACTTATGTTCACACAGTGCATCTTTTGGTGCGTTTTGAGGTCACAAAGATGCACCCAAGGGTAAGTTCACACAGTGCGTTTTTCGGGTGCGTTTTTGGCCTCAAAACTGCATGACTTTGCTACCCCCAGCAAAGTCTGTGTTTTCATTCTTGCTGTCCGCACACAACTTTTTTTTTTAAGCTGCGTTTTTGAGCTTAAAAAAAAAAATGGACATGTCAATTCTTCCTTGCGTTTTTCTGCGTTTTCCCCCCATGCAATGCATTGGAAAAACGCAGAGATCAAAAACTCATCAAAACGCGGTAAAAACGCATGCGTTTTTTGCCGCGGGTGCGTTTTTGTGAGTTTTTAGAGGCCAAAAACGCAGCGTCAAAAAAACGCAGCGTGAGCACATGGCCTAAATGTATTTCCTTCATCTAGCAAAGTCTATGAGATTTCTATTTTGCTTGCATTTTGAAGATGCAGCATGTTAATTCTTTTTCCAGTGTTTTTGAGCCCCTCCAGTCAATAAATTTGACTTAAACACAAAGCATGATGTAATCCACACGTGGTCCCACGTCGATTCCAGCTTTGCTACATCTCAATAACAGCATGTAGCCATAAAGCAGGGGTGGGGAACCTTTTTCCTGCCGGGTGCCATTTGGAAATTTCTACCAACCTTCGGGGGCCGCACAAAATTATCAACTTGAAAATTACCCTAATATATTTGGTCAAACAATTAACTCACTGACGGCTGGAGCTTCTACTCTTTGGTGCAGCTGTAATATTAGGCGATGTTGATCTTTTCCAGGTTTGAGTTGTCTGGGACTGCTGTATATACATCACAGGAGGGTATGGGGGCATATACACCACAGGGGAGGGTTGTGAGGAATATAGAACACTGGGGAGGCTGGGGGCATAGACATCACTGGGGGGTACATACATCATTGATGGTGAGCACAGACATAGCTGGGGGGGGCATAAACATTGCTGGGGAGGGCTGGGAGGAATATACATCACTAGGGAAGCAGCAGGGCATAGACGTCACGGGGGTACATACATCACTGGGGGTATATACACATCACTGGGTTTCACAGACAAGACTGGGGGGCATAAACATTGCTGGGGTTATATACATAGCCGGGGGCAAACAGCCCTGGGGGATGCCGGGGGGACACAGACAGCCCTGGGGGAACAGAGAATGATGGAAGAGGCTGGAGGCACAGACAAACCTGGGGGACGCTGGGGACACAGATGACACAGAGAAGGATGGGAGAGGCTGAAGGCACAGACAGACCTGGGAGAGGGTCGGGGCACAGATCACTGGGGAGACTCAGAGATCACTGGGGAGACTGGGGGGGGCACAGAGATCACTGGGGAGACTGGGGGGGCACAGAGATCACTGGGGAGACTGGGGGGGGGCACAGAGATCACTGGGGAGACTGGGGGGGGCACAGAGATCACTGGGGGGGGCACAGAGATCACTGGGGAGACTGGGGGGGGACACAGATCACTGGGGAGACTGGGGGGGGGCACAGAGATCACTGGGGAGACTGGGGGGGGCACAGAGATCACTGGGGAGACTGAGGGGGGCACAGAGATCACTGGGGAGACTGGGGGGGGCACAGAGATCACTGGGGGGGGCACAGAGATCACTGGGGAGACTGCGGGGGGGGGCACAGATCACTGGGGAGACTGGGGGGGGCACATCACTGAGGAGACTGGGGGGGCACAGATATCACTGGGGAGACTGGGGGGGCACAGAGATCACTGGGGAGACTGGGGGGGGCACAAAGATCACTGGGGAGACTGGGGGGGGCACAAAGATCACTGGGGAGACTGGGGGGGGCACAAAGATCACTGGGGAGACTGGGGGGGGCACAAAGATCACTGGGGAGACTGGGGGGGGCACAAAGATCACTGGGGAGACTGGGGGGGGGGCAAAGAGATCACTGGGGAGACTGGGGGGGGCACAGAGATCACTGGGGAGACTGGGGGGGGCACAGATCACTGGGGAGACTGGGGGGGGGCACAGAGATCACTGGGGGGGGCACAGAGATCACTGGGGAGACTGGGGGGGGGCACAGATCACTGGGGAGACTGGGGGGGGGCACAGAGACCACTGGGGAGACTGGGGGGGGGCACAGAGACCACTGGGGAGACTGGGGGGGCACAGAGATCACTGGGGAGACTGGGGGGGGGCACAAAGATCACTGGGGAGACTGGGGGGGGCACAAAGATCACTGGGGAGACTGGGGGGGGCACAAAGATCACTGGGGAGACTGGGGGGGCACAAAGATCACTGGGGAGACTGGGGGGGGGGCACAAAGATCACTGGGGAGACTGGGGGGGGCACAGAGATCACTGGGGAGACTGGG
The DNA here is from genome assembly GCF_048569485.1 of Anomaloglossus baeobatrachus. Taxonomy (NCBI): domain Eukaryota; kingdom Metazoa; phylum Chordata; class Amphibia; order Anura; family Aromobatidae; genus Anomaloglossus; species Anomaloglossus baeobatrachus. The sequence goes on along the minus strand of NC_134353.1, from coordinate 860,772,763 downwards.
GGGGGCACAGAGATCACTGGGGAGACTGGGGGGGGCACAGAGATCACTGGGGAGACTGGGGGGGGGCACAGAGATCACTGGGGGGGCACAGAGATCACTGGGGAGACTGGGGGGGGGGCACAGATCACTGGGGAGACTGGGGGGGGCACAGATCACTGGGGAGACTGGGGGGGGGGGGCACAGAGACCACTGGGGAGACTGGGGGGGCACAGAGATCACTGGGGAGACGGCACAGATCACTGGGGAGAAAGGAGGGGAGCAGAGTGCTGGGGGGGGCACAGGCAGACCCGGGGGAGCTTGGAGGCAGTTAGAGAACCGGGGGAGGCCTGGATCACTGAGTGCTGGAGGTGGCTGCGGGCATGGAGAGCGCTGCCGGCGCACAGAGAGGAGCAGTTGCCGCCGGGCACAAGGAGCCGCCGCCACCGGGCACAGGGAGCCGCCGCCGCCGGGCACAGGGAGCCGCCGCCGCCGGGCACAGGGAGCCGCCGCCGCCGGGCACAGGGAGCCGCCGCCGCCGGGCACAGGGAGCCGCCGCCGCCGGGCACAGGGAGCCGCCGCCGCCGGGCACAGGTAGCCGCCGCCGGGAACTGGGAGCCGCCACCGGGAACTGGGAGCCGCCACCGGGAACTGGGAGCCGCCACCGGGAACAGGGAGCCGCCACCGCGAACAGGGAGCCACCGCCGCCGCCGGGAACTGGGAGCCGCCACCGGGAACAGGGAGCCGCCACTGCCGCCGGGAACAGACCTGGGGGATGATTGGCAGTCAATCCTCTCCTGTTTGATTTTAGCGCTCCTCACGCCGACCCCACCTACAAAGTACGTCCTCACGTAGGCAGTGCCAGCGTGGGGACGTAATCTTTCAGGTATAGGAAATGCAGCGTTCAGCATTGAACGCACTGTGTGGGGTTTTAAAGGGCCAGCAGCCAGCAAGATGCGGCTGCCGCCCCAGCACTGCAGTCCCCGGGAATCAGCTTGGGGGCCGCAGGAAAAGTCGTCGCGGGCCGCATACGGCCCGCGGGCCGGAGGTTCCCCACCCCTGCCATAAAGCATGACTGCCCGCTGTAAGCTCCAGGGAGAGAATGAATGAGCCGCGATAACTGGTTGCAGGCATGCGCTGTCACACATGCTGGGGGCGTAGTTTACTGCAACCAATCACAGAGGCCAGGCCAGCCAGCGGGTGGGGAATGCAGTGCATATGGGTGAGCAATGATGACCGGTCCAAGGAGGCCGCAGGAGCAGCGTACATCCTTATGGGAGCAGTTTACAGCCACGACGGAGCTTTGGTAAGTATGAAGCGCTCGCTTCATTCTTCATTCTTATCTTCATTATTTTTCCTTTATTTTTTATTTCTCGAGTACCGGACCCTGATCAAGCACCTGGGCAATTTTGAAACTGCGTATCTGGACTTTTCCACTCACCCATGAAAGCACCACGTGAGAGAGGGATCCGCCCAGCAAGGACAGGAAACCATTCTGAAATAAAAGGGCGGTACCTCTCCCCCTCTTTAGTTGGTTTCCTGTTCTTGATGGGAGACCTCATTCTGTGAACTCTGTACAGATGAAATTGTGTGCCAGAAGAGGCATGAACTCGCCCAACCCCGTCCGGTGACCGTAAGAACAGGCTGGGTCCTGTGGTGCTTTTCTTCGGGGTTGGAAGCGCCGTCCACCACCCCTCTGGGGACCTGGTGTCCGTGCGGGTGCAGGTGGCTCAGACCGACCGATCGAGGTCTCGGGACCGCTGCACCATCCTCCCCCTCGCCCCGCTGCTGCTCCCGTCCTCAGGGCTGCGGCCTGCAGGTAAGCCTTCTGGGTATGGGGCACGCTCTGTGATGCGCGCCCAGAGCATGCTGGGTGAACAGGTGTGCTGGGTGACGTCGCAGGAGCGTGCCGGAAGGCAGGGCGGAAAACATGGCGGCGCCCATGCAGTGTTCCTGGCGGTATGGGCAGCGGTGCCCTGGGGTGAGTCGCCAGGGGGAAGGAGCTTTTCGGGACCAGAAAGGAGGAAAATGACCTCTGGCTGAAGAAGCACTTGCTGCTGCCCACATTCTTGATATATAAGCAAGGATGGTTGACCTTGGGGAGATCAACATCCAACACCATGGAGACACCATCACGTTTTTCTCAACGCAGTGATTCTAGAGCAATGCGCCCTGGGAAATATTCACAACAAGAAATCCTGCAGAGACACCATCACATGTTTCTCAACGCTGGCAGGAAACTAGCCAGGTCTTTCACCGGGAAGGAACAACCACGGGAAGAGCAGTCTCCAGTCAAGGAGACCACCTATGCCAAACATGGTATCCATCCACAGACAGCTGTTTCGGGGTATTTGCCCCTCATCAGTGTGGAGTAGGAAACTGGCTAGTGGGAGCATTGCCTAGTAGAAGACTACATAAGCAAGGATGATTGACCTTAGGGAGATCAACATCCAACACCATCACGTGTTTCTCAACGCAGTGATTCTAGAGCAATGCCCCCTGGGAAATATTCAAACCAAGAAAGCCTGCGCAGACACCATCACATGTTTCTCAATGCTGGCAGGAAACTAGCCAGGTCTTTCACTGGGAAAGAACAACCACGGGAAGGGCAGTCTCCACTGCGTTGAGAAACACATGATGGTGTCTCCGCGGTGTTGGATGTTGATCTCCCTAAGGTCAACCATACTTGCTTATGTAGTCTTCTACTAGGCATTGCTCCCACTAGCCAGTTTCCTACTCCACACTGATGAGGGGCAAATACCCCGAAACAGCTGTATGTGGATGGATACCATGTTTGGCATAGGTGGTCTCCTTGACTGGAGACTGCCCTTCCCGTGGTTGTTCCTTCCCGGTGAAAGACCTGGCTAGTTTCCTGCCAGCGTTGAGAAACATGTGATTGTGTCTCCGCAGGCTTTCTTGTTTTGCACATTCTTGATATGGCTAAAGACAAGCAACAGCGCTCCCCAACACCTCATGGCTGTAAGGCTGGTAGTCATCCCAGCCATGGCTGCCAGAGGTCCAGGTCTTCCCGTGGCTCCACCAGGAAGGTGGGTAAGCCAGCGCGGCCTCCAGATCTGGTACCCGTTGATCTCGTGGATTGGTAAGTGATCTTCATGAATGTCACTATTATTATGGGTCCCTTGTGGTTTTTATTGTAAAAACAACTAGGTTGCACCCAAAAACGCAACCTCTAAGCGATAGAGTCCCCGGGGTTTCTGCTAAACTCAGATCGGTTTTCCATTCTGAAATGCAGGAATCGTTATAGACTATCCTGAAAAAAAATATATAAACAAATACATCCAGACCCATCCTTTCAAGAAGGAATCTGTACAGTCCGACATCAAACTGTTACATCACAACTGCTACAGGGTGGTAGTAGACCTCAGAGGCCTAATACCATGTTCCTATTCATCCGGACCATCGAAGATATTATGAATAGTTCTATCCATCCAGGGTAGGCTCCATCATTTTCAATTTGTAGCACTTCCATTTGGACTTTTCAGACTTGCCCTGCGAGCCATAAGTCATTCCAAGATGTCCCTCAGTAAAGCCATGTCTATTTTAGTTACCATGACATCTTGCTTTGCGTCAGTGCCCTGGAGCCAGTTCCACTCAAGGGGTCTTCAGTGGGAAAACCTCCTTGCCATATAAAAAAAAAAAAATTAGAGTATTTAGAAAGGGAAATTGTTTTATCCTTGGAAGCAAGAAATTCCCTCTGGTGGTGGACATCCATGGACAATTTTCCACAGGAATCCCATGGCGGACTCTGGCACAGAGGATTGTCACCACAGATGCCAGCAAGCTGGTCTGGAGTGCAAGCCTAGACACGCAGATATCCCACGGGTCCTGGTCAATCTGGAAAATGGCGCAACCCTCCAACCTCAGAGAGCTTGGATAGTAGAGATGTTGATAGCCTTCTCATGCCCTTCATGGCCACCATGTCCGCATACTATCAAACAATCAGCCCACGGTGCCTTATATGAATCACCAGGGGGCCACAAGATTCCAGTTTGATGACCGCTTCTTATAAGCTCCTCCAGTGGTGAACCGCACCTCCTACCCCTCTCGACCCTTCATATAAAGGGTCTTTCAAATATGACAGCGGACTTCCTGAGTCATCACGAGTTGAAGCAGGAAAAATGGCGCCTAAATCCGAGTATCTTTCAACGCATTGTAGCTCTGTGGGGAAGCTTCAAATGGGTCTTTACCACTCGGTCCAACAGACAGGTAGCCAGGTTCTGCTCACTAGACCCCGTAGAGCACCCATATGCAGTGGATGCACTTCAACTTCCATGGGATTTCCAGCTGGCTTACGCCTTCCCTCAGATTGTCCTGCTACCATCTGTTATATGGAAAATCGGGGAGGAGTAGGTGAGAGTTCTTCTCATAGCACACTTTGGCCCAAGAGGCCTTGGTTCTCCCTCCTGAGGTCTGTCGCTCGCGGATCCCTGGGTCCTTTCAGAGATTCCAGATCTCCTAGTGCAGGGTCCAGTGTTCCATGCAGAACAAAAAGGCTTCCATCTAAGGCATGGAACTTGAAAGGTCGTTACGGACACGTCAGGGATTCTCATCAACAATGGTGTCTACTCTGAAAAAATGCAGAAACCCTGTCACAACGTGGATTATAGTGGGATTGGAACAGATTCTTTGCCTTTTCAGATACTCCCTTAGATGCAGGGATTCCTATCACTACTATTTAGAAATTCTGCAGAAGGGCTTTGAATTAGGACTGGCAGTCAACCCCTTAAAAATTCAAGTTCCGCTTAGGGGCCCTGTATGATTATGACTTTGCGGGACATAGGTGGATTACAAGATTAATGACGGCTTGCAATAGATCTAGCCCTGTAGCCGTTTCTAAAATGCCTCCGTGAGATGAAAATTGGTACTGGAAGCCCTCACAGGTCACCCCTTGGAGCCTATTGATGCAGTACCCCTTAAATTGCTATCACTGAAGGCAGTGTTATTAGTGGCCTTGACATCTGCCGTAGAGTCAGCAATCTGCACAGTTCATCCATATCTTCAAGTACTTGAGGATAGGTTAATACTGCAAACTGCTCTGGCCTATCTCCCTAGAGTCGCTTCAAAATTTCATAGATCCCAGGTGATAATTTTGCCCTCCTCTTGCGCTGCCCCAATAACTCCAGGCACACGCAAGTTCCACAAGTTGGATGTCAGGCGGGCTGTGTGTCAATATATGTCAGCAACAGAGCAGTTAGGCTATAAACAGAGATTGTGTTTTTCCCATCAGTGTAATAAAAAAAGGGGTTAGGAGTGATTAAATGCACTATGTCTAGATAGCTCAGGTAAGCTATTGTGTTAGTTATTCTGCTAGTGGTGCTGCTGCCCCTGATGACATTCGGGCTTACTCCACCCGTACGATGTCGACTTCCTGTACACAGAAGGCACAGGTATCTCTTTACCAGACCTGCAGGGCCGCTACTTTGTCCTCACAAACTACTTTTTTCAATCACTACCGGCTGGATCTATCTTCCTCGGCTCTCTTCTTTGGTTGAAGGGTTCTTGAGGCAGTGGTCCCTCCCTAAGCCATACAGTTCTCTGTAATTCTCTCACGTGGTGCTGTCATGGGTGAGGGGAAAACACGGTTACTTACCGGTAGCAGTTTTTTCCAGAACCCGTGACAGCACCCATATAATCCCCCCCTTCTTTTTCTTCTTTTCTTCTTTTCCCTTGGGTGTGCACTATAATTGTGTGTGTGTGTTAGTGAGTGACGGAGTTAATTTACTAACGATTGTTAGAGGTCCTCTCATTCTTGGAAAGAAACTGAAGAGGGAGAGAAGTACCGCCCTTTTATTTCAGAATGATTTCCTGTCCTTGCTGGGTGGATCCCTCTCTCACGTGGTGCTGTCATGGGTTCTGGTAAAACCAGCTACCGGTAAGTAACCTTGGTGTTTTACAGTCCGGGCCCGCCCATCAGTACTTCTTACCTTCAGGATCTATAGTTTTTTTTTGTTTTTTTTGTTTTTTTATACAATGGAGTCTTATCAGGACTTTTTATTTTATGAGCTGTTTTTTTTTTGTTTTATTATTATTATTATTATTATTATTATTATATGTGGTGTCCATAAGACTTTTAAAAATTAAAGTTGCAATTTCTCCATTTAAAGTTTTTTCACAGCAGATAGACTTTGGGGCCGGTGCATACAGCAGTTGTTTAAAATGGAAAAAAAACATTTTAGTCCGAATATTTGGCTGGACATTCTATCTTTTTGAAACACACAGACTTAACCCTGAGCATAGTGGGCACTTCGCAGCACTAAGGGCTCCAGCACTTGTCTGGGTATCCTCGGTACTGGCACTGCCCTGATAGTGCCTATTCTGATCAATCAGCTGCCCGTGTAATACAGGGACGACATGTCTTCCACAGCTAGAGACTCTCTAGCTGTTCTGCATTCTGGCTCATTTCATAAGGTGATGTCATTCTTAGGAAGTCATTGAATAATTGCCCTAATTCTGGGCTCAAAATCTGTCTTCTGGCTGCCGTTAATTGAGTGTGGCTCAGTCATGAAACATCTGTAAGAAGCATTTTTAAAAATCCCAGTCAACTACCTGACTTAAGTGGAAAGTTTGGTAATGCCCAAAATGTTTTGTAATAACATTTGTTCCCATGAATTTCCACTTGCTCTTTTCAATGACTACTCCTGCAAAAGGAATGTTCTTCTGTTCTGAGCAAACTAAAGTTACATTGGAAAATTAAACTAATGTTCTCAAAATTTTAATTTGCATTTCAAAGGGTTGTCTGGTCAACTGATAATGATCATCCATCCTTAAGGTACCGTCACACTAAGCAACACTCCAGCGATCCCACCAGCAACCTGACCTGGCAGGGATCGCTGGAGCGTCGCAACACGGGTTGCTGGTGAGCTGTCAAACAGGCAGATCTCACCAGTAACCAGTGACCAGCCCTCAGCCAGCAGCGATGCGTGGAAGTGATGCTGCGCTTGTTAACTATCGGGTAACCAACCCGATATTTACCTTGGTTACCAGCGCACACCGCTTAGCGCTGGCTCCCTGCACTCCTAGCCAGAGTACACATCGGGTTAATTACCCGATATGTAGTCTGGCTATGTGTGCAGGGAGCCGGCACTGACAGCGTGAGAGCGGCGGACGCTGGTAACGAAGGTAAATATCGGGTAACCAAGGAAAGGGCTTCTTGGTTACCCGATATTTACATTGGTTACCAGCGTCCGCAAAAGCCGGCTCCCTGCTCCCTGCACATTCAGTTGTTGCTCTCTCGCTGTCACACACAGCGATGTGTGCTTCACAGCGGGAGAGCAACAACTAAAAAATGGTCCAGGACATTCAGCAACAACCAGCGACCTCACAGCAGGGGCCAGGTTGTTGCTGGATGCCCCCCCCGATCAGCTGTCATAAGCTTCGGTGGCCATGGAGCTGCAATGTGTCCTACATTCAATATGTAGTAGACTCTGCCGAACAGGACAGCTCCTACTCTCTTGAATTCTCCCAAATCCGGAGCTATGCCATGCTATGAATGTCAGCTGTCAGACCCCCCCATCAATCAGATACTGATAACGTATTCTAAGGGTAGGAGGTGACTGGACAAACTCCTTTACTATTGTTATGTTTACCTGACTTCTCTGTAAGGCCTCTGTACTTAGCTTACTATTAAGTCTATATAGAGTCCTACAGAAAGCACAGCCGTTAGCCTTCATGAGAGTTATCTGGAGGCTTTCATGAGCGATACTTGGAGATACAGTAAACGTCATTTTCCAACTTTGCAATAAAATATAGACAAATAACAAGGAACCTGTGGGTGCTGCTGGAAAAGATTTGGGCTCATTGATGTTTGGTTTATTGACGCTATGTTTCAGCACGGTACAGGTGACCTGGTAAAAATGACATCTGGAAAAGATGAAGCATTCATAGGTAGATGTAGTTTCAATAAAGTGACCGTAAGTCATCCTATAGGCCGTCGTATTTGAGCAATGCCCGGTGGTTCTTTGCTTTTCATCTAGATTCTACGACACAAAGAGCAGCAGCTGGTCCACTCTTTATAGGCTTTGGACAGAGTTGTGCCTGTTATAAGCACATCTTGCGGAGGGGAACAGTTTTGCTAACTCTCACTATTACTTTATTTACCCAAATCCCCAACACTATGGAGCGTTACGTTATTGCCTATTTTTTAATATTACAACTCTAAAGTTGTACAGAGTTGTATACATAATGACTAAACTACTGTGAAAACTGGCCACAGTGTTCAATAAAGGAGGCACTTGAAGCAAGGATCACCAAACTATGACTTACCTACTTTGGACACATCATACAAAGAAAGCAATCACTGGAGAAGAACATCATGGTCAGAAGAATAGAAGGAACAAGGTGAAGAAGAAGACCCAACAACCCAGTGGCTAGATACTATCAAGATAATGGTGGAGAAGACCCTAGTGGACCTATCTAGACTCGCACAAAATCGATTTTCCTACAAGAGGAAGACCAACAACTAGATAGCTTGATACTATCAAGATAACGGCAAAGACCCTGGTGGACCTACAGTATCTAGGCTGCACAAGATCAATCTTCCTACAGAGTGTTTATATATCAAGTTGCCAGGGCTCAAGATCGAGCTGGAGGTTGTTAAAACAAAACAAGAAATCTGATTAATTTACTTAACCCCATAATTTGAAGCCTTTTCTTACATAATCAGGCAGCTTCCTGGTTTTGTTTCATGTTGTGTTCTATATGTAATTTTTTCTTCATATCATATCATTAGCTTAGATATACATGTAATGTTTTAACGCCATAAAGTGTGGAAAAATAAGTAAATGGCATGGACTCGGGAGCTACCTCTGACTCCCTCAGATTCCCCAGTCTATAGCGATCATTGGCCCCAAGAGGCTACCTTATAGTAGGTTACTGACCGGTAAGGAAAAAGATGCTTCCAATATAAAAAAAAAGAAAGAGTGAACAAACAAAATAATAAAACCTCTTGTATAATAGTAGAAAAAAAAAAACAATTGCCACGTAATTGTCACATTACTTATCTTGCTTGGTGACCACTTTTTAAAAGGAATATTTAAAAACAAAGCTAAAATTGTGGACTTTTTTTTTTCCTTATTTCGCCTCTCAAAAATGAAATGAAAAGTTGTTTATACCCCCAAAAAATAAAAAGTACAGCTTGTCATCCAAAAAAAAAAAAAAAAATGTTTTGGCTTTCAGGCCATGGCAACACAAAAACATTTTTTTTTTTTTTTTTTTTTTTAAAACAAGTGTTTTTCTTGTGCAAAATTCATAAAACATATAGCTTTGGTATTTTCATAATCACACCGATCCATAGAATAAAGGTGACATGGCATTTATGTTCCACAGTGACTGATATAATTTAAACCAGTAAAAAAATGGCATAATTTCTGTATTTGTTCTCAATTAAGCGTTAATAGACGTTATTCAGTATGTTTTGTGTACTAATAATACATCTTTTTTCTTATTGCTTTCAGAATAGACCCGTTCTATTGGTGTTAAATATTAAGAGCCTTTAGGCTATGTGCCCACGCTGCGGAAAATGCGCGGAATTTGCCGCTGATTTTTCGCGGAAATTCCGCGGATTTTTCAAAAATCTGCAGCACAGCTACTCCCCATTTCTATGGCATTTGGGAACTGCTGTGCCCACGCTGCGGATTTTTCCGCAGCGGAAATAATGCGGATTTCCCTGCGGAAAAATCAGCAGCATGTCAATTATTCCTGCGGATTTCTCCGCAGGGTCCCATATACTTACCTGCCTCACCGGAGTCACTTTCTCCGTCCGGTGTACCGCAGCGCGGTAGATCCAGGTATAGGAAGGAAGAGGTGGGCAGGGCCTGCACGAGCTCCGGTCATGTGACAGCCGGAGCTAGTTCAGGCCCGCCCACCTTCTCCTGCAGACGCTGACAGAGTGACCCGGCCGCCGGAAAGCGAGGTGCTGTGTGATGGGAGTACATACTCCCCTCCGATCGCTGCAGCACTTGTTCTGCATTGAGGATGCAGTGCGAAGCCATGGTACTGTATCTTCAATGCAGAATGCCTGCACCATATCCGCACGACATTCCGCAGCATGGAAACAGACAAAAGATGTGGTGCGGTTTCCTGGGAGCTCCTGCAGATATATCCACAGGACACTGTCCCCGTGGGCACATAGCCTAACAGTAAAGGGAACCTGGCACCAGGTTTTTCCCTTATGAGCTGCGCCACCACCAGTTTATACAGAATAATGTATATAAGAGCCCAGGCCGCTCTGTAAACGTAAATATCACCTTTATAAATCTCACCTAGGGGGAAATCCGGTCTGATGGGTGTTGTTGCTCTCTGTCCGGCGCCTCCTCCATCTTGTGCAGTCTCCTTCCCAGCCTCGAGTGCATGACACATCCTGCGTCATTCACACAGAGGCCTCCATTGCGCTCCTGCGCATGTGCACTTTGATCTGCCGTGCTGAGGGCAGAACAAAATACTGTATTATATATATATATATTACAATACTTTGCTCTGCCTTCAGCAGCACAGCAAATCAATGTACACAGGAGCGCAATGGTGACGTCTGTGTGGATGACGCAGGAAGCATCATGCACAAGGGGCTGGGAAGGAGGACTGTGACTGCACAAGATGGAGGAGGCGCCGGACCTAGAGCAGCAACACACATAGGACCGGACTGACCCCAGGTGAGTATTATAAGACTATGTGCGCATGCTGCAGTTTATCTACAAAGCTGCACCTTCTGGGAGAAAAATGCAACGAAAAAAACGCATTTTTTTTTGTTAAATCATTAGCTGGAAGGGCTAAAAACGCAGGACAAAAATACACAAAGAATTGACATGCTGCAGTTTTTTGTCAACCCAAAACTGTAGGCAAAAAGAAAAGAGCAACGTGCGGATAGTATTTCTTTATTCTCATAGACTTTGCTGGGAGAAGACAAGACGTAGATTTGGGCAACAAACTGCACCAAAAAACGCAGCGTGCGCGCACAGCCTTAAGATGTTTTTTACGTTATACAGAGCGGCCTGGGCTCTTATGTGCAATATTCTATAATGCTGTATATAAGAGCTCACTGGTAGTGGCCACAGCTTATAAGGGAAAAAACTGGTGACCGCTCCCTTTAAAGTATTGAGGTCTCGACAACTTTGATTGTTATAGTCTACGTATATATTTCACGTGTGCAAGATCATTTCCATGAGAGTTTAGTGTAAGTCCATTTTTTTTTATTAGTAATTCTCACCTCTCCACTGACCCCCAGTATATAGCGCACATATCTATGAGTCCCATATGGGGGAGAAAGGTGTCGGTTCACAGATCTGACTGTGGAATGCTTTTTACTAGTGCTGGTGCTCATTTAATAACTGTTAAGAAGAAATCGATCGGATTCCTAAGCTAGAACAGCAGGCTGCAGTAGCTTTTTTGAAGAGACGCCCGCATCTCTGGTGGTCCACTTATCCCGCTGAAATTAACACCGTTTCCTATTCTGCTGGAAATGGCAGGATTTGGCAAATTAAACTGGAGCAGTTGTATTATACTATATCATTTCTATACTAATGCACAAATCTCCATCTACATACATAATCACCAGTTGTGGATGTACACCTATTCCGGCATGCACAGCTGCAGTTCGAACGATGCTCCAGCTTCCAGGTCTTCACTGCACGCACACGCGAACACACATAGCAGACACACATGGATACACCGAGCACGTACACACACATAGCGCACATGCATGTATACCCTGAACACACACATACACTGCTGTATATTCACCTGTCCGGGGCCGCTGCCGCTTCTGCCATCAGCGCTTTACTGCAGTTGAATGCTTTGTGGCGCCGTAATGCATTAAACTGCAGTAAAGCCATAACATCCTGCAGCGTCCTTTCCGTACACCGGACGCTATCATGAAGGGGTCTGTGTGCTGCAGCTGGAGGCACCGCGGGCACAGAGTACAGGTGAGACACAGCATGATAGGGGACAGAAGGGAACAAGCAGGAGCATATTACTAAACAATGCACTCATTACTGCAGGGGACATTCCTGCAGGGGACATCAGCCCCCCCCCCCCACCAGATCTGTATGCCCCCAGCCCCCCCTCACCAGATCTGTATGCGCCCAGCCCCCCTCACCAAATCTGTATGCCCCCAGCCCCCTCATCAGATCTGTATGCCCCCAGCCCCCCCCCCCCACCAGATTTGTATGCCCCATCCCCCCTCACCAGATTTGTATGCCCCCATCCCCCCTCACCAGATTTGTATGCCCCCAGCCCCCCCCCACCAGATCTTGATGCCCCCCAGCTCCCCTCACCAAATCTGTATGCCCCCAGCCCCACTCACCACTGCTCCTATCAGCACCACTAAGCATAGACAGATGTTCATTTCACCGCACTATTTCTAGTATATTTATATTTGTGTGGGCTACTATTCAACTCCACATTGATGGTTTATATCAACCACAGTTAGTAATAATAATGTTCTTAGTGTTTAAAAAAAAAAAAACAACAAATGTCGGTGCTGGCTGTCCCACGGCTCAATGTGAGAAAGCAGCCAAAGCTTTGACCTCCTACAGGTGTCAGTTATGTCTGAAGGAGGGGAGAATGAAGAAGCCACTGATTTAGCCGCCGGGATCGGGCATCACTTGATCAAATGTATGTGATTTGTATATGTGCGGCCTTGTGCCAACAAGTCTCCTGCTCTTTTCTCTTTTATTGAGGGAAGCTAGGTGACCAAAATTATGCAAACCGTCCAATTGTGCAGCAAATACAGGGAAATTCGGCAGTCTGCAGTCACACAGACTTTTTTATTCAGCCCAGAAAAACCCTTTAATTGTGTTAAGAAATGTTCAGCATGTTGTAAAATAATGAAGGAGCAACTACTCCCCGTCTATTCCTCTTTGACGTTTCCTTGGTCCACGACCAGTCTCTGTACTTCCTGCTCTGTCTGGACAAATGGTAACATGTCAATGATTGGCTGCAGCGGTCACATGTCTATACTGAAGGAACAGGCTGTACAGACTCTGGCGGGTGATCTCGGACATTTAGGAATGGCATTGATGTACAGGAATTGTAAGGTACTGCTGTTATGATTTTGCACCATTCTTCACTGTGTGTTATAAAAATACTGTGACGTGTTACCACTGATGATATTTTACATGTATTATTTACAGACATATAACGCTGATTATGTGTTGTCAGCAAGGGAGGGATCTGACACCCTGGCGTACGTTGCCCTACTTGAGGAGAAATTGCTACCGGCAATAGTATGTATTTGGACAATGCTGTGGAAATGTCTCTATAAATTGCATGCATTATACTGGCACAGAGGAGGGTAGGTAGACGACCAAGGGGAAAGGGGGATTTTCTAGGATGTAAATCTTGTGTACTACAATGTAGCAGTACATATATACAGGGAGAAATCTGCAGCTTATGTAAGTTGTAAGTCTTTAGCAGAGTGCAAAAATAATAATAAGGCTGTCATTCTTCATAAACGAATAGTACACTCGAAAATAATCAACTTTGTAATATATCTTATCAGACAAATCTGCTTCTTTTGCCTCTTGTGCTGATCACTCATTTTCAGTATTCTCAATTCACGGATAAAATCTGTTTTCAATGTAAAATCTGGGAAAATATACATGTTTACATGTGTAACAGGTTAGTCATGGATAGGGGCTAAGGTACTGCTCGCTGAAGGTCCGACCACTGGGACTGTGAGCAATCCTAAGAACGGGGCCCCGAATGCGTCTTTACAGAACTTTGTTAGGATCAAAGGGGTTAAACTGCTGTGGATAGGGAGTAACTTGCTATCTTGGAAATTACCCCGTAAAGGGAACCTGACAGCGGATACTAACGCTGGCTGTATGATTTCAGTCAGGCATGTTTAACTCTGAAACTCTATGGCAATTTCTAGAGAAACGTATGTTGAAAGCTGCCAGGGATTGATCCGATCTGGATACTGGTCAGACAGGAGGTCTACCACAGCTTTTCTCTGCCCACTTCCTTTGAGCGACAGGTCTCTCCTTGCGTTCATGTATCCAAAAACTGCGGATGAAAGCGGAGAATGGGGTCTTACCAGGTAAGGTAACAGATAAAAACAGGCGATTGCACTTGCCTATTAGGGTTGTGCCAATCACAACTAATAAATAAGCATCAGGGATGACGACCACCGCAGCCCTGGGATTGTGTCGAACGTCAGATTGTAGAAACCGGGTGTATGTCGCGCTGTCACCAGAAAGTCCAGATGTTGATTATTTAAAATCTCTCTTATTCAGGACGACGCGTTTCAGAGAACTCGGGCTCCTTCGTCAGGTTTTTCTTTAATGTCCCGATGAAGGAGACTGAGTTCTTTGAAATTGAAACGCGTCGACCTCCTGAATGAAAGAGATTTGAAATAATCAACATCTGGACTTTCTGGTGACAGCGCGGCATACACCTGGTTTCTACACCCTGACGTGCGTTCATGTATCGGGAGAGATGTGTCAGCCAGTGGCCGATATATGCTGCTTGTGGATTGGGCATCATGTATCAGCTGTCAGGTTCCCTTTAAAGCAGAAAGTTGATGTGGCAGTTTTTTTTTTGTTTCTAAGGCCCTGTGCACACTTACCGTTTTTTGCCGCGGATTTCCTGCATGTTTCGCTGCATGTTATGTTTATAACATCTCTGCAGTGATTCACCAGCAAAACCTATGGGAAAAAAAATGCTGTGCGCACTATGCGGATTTTGACAGCTGCATGTTTTGCTGCGGGATTCCCGCAGCAAAAATAATTGCATGTCACTTCTGTTCCGCACGTCGCTGCGGGATTTCACTCCATTGACTGCCATGTAATCGTGAAATCCCGCAGGGAATAACGCAGGCAGCAAATTCTGTGCGGTTCATTGCGTTTTCCTGCGTTATTCCCTCCGGTATTTTGCGGTTTACCTGCGGTAATGTTCATCGCTGCCTTGCGGTTTGCAGGGAAGTGATGTCATTATGACAGGAAGAGGAAGCGGAGCAGAGAGTAATCACATACAGATCACACACACAGACATATAGAGTATACACATATCACACTCACACACAGACACAGACATATAGAATACACATACAAATCAAACGGACATATAGAAAAAAAAACACGTGGGCTCCGTCATGCCCCCCCCCCCCCCCCTCCCGCAGCCGAGAATATCAGCCCGCAGCTGCCCCGGGACTGTCGCATCCATTATGCAGCAGTACCGGAGTGTCCCCGGCTCTTCCAGATGCCGTGATGCGGTGGCTATCCAGGTAATAATGAGTTAAATGACAGCAGATCGCCGCCATTTAAGTCCAGGCTTGATCATGGCAGCGTCTATGAGACAGCTTACATGATTAACCCGTAAGTAAAGTGAAAAAACACACACGCCAAAAAATCCTTTTATTTTAAATAAAACACAAAAAAGCCCCTGGTTCACCCCTTTATTAACCCCCCCAAAACTCACAGCTCCGGCGTAATCCACGTCCTCCGATGCTTGCATCCAGCCACGACTGACACACACTGCTGAATACAGCCTCACAACGAGACAGCAGAGGTAACCACAGGGCATTTCCCACGGCCGGTAATGTGAACACGCATCACCGCTCGGGAGAAATGCAGCGTGTGCTCACAGGGACTCTATCTATCTATCGATCTATCCTTCCATCTATTCTTCTATCTGTCTATTTATCTGTCTGCTATCTATCTCAGAAGGAAATTACTTTTTTTTTCCAATGTGCTTTATTGCATTGAATGCATTAAAGCACATGTACCAACCCGCATGCTGCAATACCGCGGCAAACCGCATTCGGTTTTCGGGTGCGGTTTGCCGCGTTTTTTTACCGCGGGTGTGATAATCTTCAGCCCCTGCAGAATTTTCTTAAGAAAATTCCGTTTTCCAGTGCGCACAGGGCCTAAATCTTTTTATTAAGAAAAATTATTTGAACCCCACTCCACCATTTCTGGTTATGCGCAAACCCAGTGATTCCCTTTTTGGCCCACAGTGCCCACATATAGTAAATTGCCTCTACTGAAGGGTCATACAATGTAGTGTGTTCAGGCAGTGTCCTACTTTGACATGATAAAAGGATATTACTGCAGTATCCTTAAGAAGTCCGCTATGGTTTGGTTAAAAAAAAGCACTCTCTTTAGCATATGAAATCAGATTCCTGTGTACTTACCAATCTTTTCTAATGTTGTCCCAGCTGCATACGTTTTGGGTTGACTCTGACAATTATTCCAGTGTGACGCGGCCCTGGTACGCTTCACGGACTCCTTTCCCTCTAAGATTTTACTTGCCCGGAAAGATGTCTAGAGAAGCTCTGAATAGAATTCTGGTGACCAAGGGACAACCACCGCTGTACAGCATGAATGAAGTGGAAGCTCAGGTAACTACGGACTGCAAGTTGTTAGGATTCTATTATATTTACCCAATTTCCATTCAACTAGATTTAAAGGTGGTGCTCTACCTTATTCTGGGCACTTTTAATTATTTTTAGTTTTAGCCAAAGTAACATACAGAGACAGTCCTTTCCATTCTAGACATTAGTTGGTGCCTCAGAACCTGGAACCTTAAAAATCACACCTGATATGTATCCGTGACCTAACAATTGCTTCTGAAGCTGTCCGTGCACACAAAATTGCTGTCGGGGGAACGTTCATTCAGCACACAGCCATCTCTTCCGACATCCCAAAATACATGAATGCTTACCCCGACCTAGTGGTTTTGTGTTTTTATTAGGGGAGGATGGGGTGGGGGGTGGAGGCCGTTACTAGACAGTTCTGACAAAGTGATATTTCCTCCGAAAGTTCCAACTTGCCGATACATGTCTTCCCCATCGTTTGTTATGGAAGAGCCCCCCCCCATATACGTCAGATATCTGTCTAATCCCACACAAATTGTCAGGTTTAGCTGACTGTTATCTAATCTGTATGGGGGGGTAGATTTAAGGCCCAGTCACACACAACAACTTACCAGCGATCCCGAAAACGATGCGACCTGATAGGGATCGCAGGTAAGTCGCTGGGAGGTCGCAGGTGAGATGTGACACAGTCAGATCTTACCAGCGATGCAGGAATGATACAGGTCGCAGTAGCGACCTGTATAACGATCTCAGCAGTCACTGTGACCCTCTCACACAGTGTCAAACACAGCGATGTGTCCTGCCCAGCAGGACATCGCCTTTGAAGAAAATGACCTGGACCATTCTGCAACGACTAGAGATCTCACAGTAGGGGCCTGATCGCTGGTAAGTGTCACACATAACGAGATCGCTAACGGGATCGCTACTGCGTCACCAAAACGGTGACTCAGCTGCGATCTCGCTAGCGATCTCGTTATGTGTGACAGTACCTTTAGACTGAAGCTTTAAAGGGTATATTCGAGACTTAATTTTTTTTTTTTTTTTTTTTTTTTTTTTAACAGAAGATAAAAATAAAATATGTGCCTAAGCACTAAAGGCTGTTTTACACACATAGATAAATCTTTGGCAGATCTGTGAAATCATGGACATATTGTTCCATTTGTACACAGCCACAAACCTGGCACTGATTGTCCACAATTTCACTGCAACCACAGATCTGCTGCAGATTTATCTCTGTGTGTAAAGTGGCCTTTAGGCTATGTGCCCACGGGGACAGTGTCCTGCGGATATATCCGCAGGACATTCCGCAGGAGCTCCCAGGAAACCGCACCACAACTTCTGTCTGTTTCCATGCTGCGGAATGTCCTGCGGATATGGTGCAGGCATTCTGCATTGAGGATACAGTACCATGACTTCGGCACTGCATCCTCAATGCAGAACAAGTGCTGCAGTGATCGGGTGTTCATACTTACTTCCATCATGCAGCACCTCGCTTTCCGGCGGCCGGGTCACTCTGTCAGCATCTGCAGGAGAAGGTGGGCAAGCCTGAACTAGCTCCGGCTGTCACATGACCGGAGCTCGTGCAGGCCCCGCCCACCTCTTCCTTCCTGTACCTGGATTCACCGTGCTCCTGTACACCGGACAGAGAAAGTGACTCCAGTGAGGCAGGTAAGTATATGGGACCCTGCGGAGAAATCCGCAGGAATAATTTACATGCTGTTGATTTTTCCGCAGGGAAATCCGCATTATTTCCGCTGCGGAAAAATCCGCAGCGTGGGCACAGCAGTTCCCAAATGCCATAGAAATGGCTGGGGAGTAGATGTGCTGCAGATTTTTGAAAAATCCGCGGAATTTCCGCGAAAAATCCGCGGCAAATTCCGCGCATTTTCCGCAGCGTGGGCACATAGCCTTACAGTTAGGGAGTTGCTACCTATTTGCTTGTTGTGCTTTGCACCATTCACTGCCGGCACAGAGCAGTTGCAGACCACTGCCGGTGATTAAATGGCTTTGTCACCAGAGTTGAGTCTTCTTTTCCGCTCTGCTCTGTAGACTGAGCTTGACAGCCAATGTCATTCTGATTAACAGCCGGAACCCTACTGCCTAACTGGGCGAGCTGGCGGTCAATCAGCATGACTTTGGCAGTGACGCCCGTCTACAGAGCAAATTTGATGAGAAGCCTCCACCCTGTTGTCACGATGTCAGCAGGAGCTGCAGAATCCCCGGCAGGAGCGGTCAGTGACCACTCTGTTCCCGCGAAGAACGGCGGCAGGTAAGTACCAACTACCTGCCTGTTAGTGCTGAGGCGCACTGTTATTTTTTTTTTGTAAAGTCCCAGACATACCCTTAACGTTTATCTGTGGTCAAAACCAATCCAACAGAAAAGCATAATTGCTTCTTTCCAGAAGTACATCACTCTTTCCCAAGGACTATGTCTGGTATTGTATCTCAGCATCATCCATTTGTTTAGGGCTAAGGCTAAGTTCACATTTCCGCTAAAATCTATCAGTCACAATCCGCTGCTCTTGTAAACAGCGGAATCCGTTTAGCGGATTCCGCTGCTCCCATAGACTTGTATGAGCAGCGGATTGTGACTGATGATGCTGCGTTGCACCCTCCGCCCGACTGATCAGTCGTGGAACGACTGACCGCCGGGCGGGGGGAACGCAGCATGTAACGTTTTTTGAGCAGCGAGATCCGTCGGATTTCGCTGCGCATGCTCTCTGGCTCCCTGCACACGTCACCAGCTTTGGTTGGTTACCCGATATTTACCCTGGTTACGGTGCAAGGAGCCAGCGCTAAGCGGTGTAGGCCCGTAACCAAGGTAAATATCGGGTAACCAAGGTAAACATCGGGTGCTTTGCTGTTACCCGATATTTAGGCTGGTTACGTGTGCAGGGAGGCCGACACTTCCCTGCTCGGCCCCGCCCCCTCCCGCACTCCGCACATGTATGTACACACACACACACACACACACACACACACACACCTGTCCCCAGCCATGCAGACAAGCACTGACACCCTCGTCTGGCCCCGCCCCCTGCTCGGCTCCGCCCCCTCCCGCACTTTGCATGTGCACACACATACATACATACATACATACATACATACATGCACATACACACACTCACTCACTCACAGATACACTCACCTGTCCCCAGCCATGCAGACCGCAGCACTTCCACTGACATCCTCAGCGCCTGGCCCCGCCCCCCGCTCGGCTCTGCCCCAGAACTCCGCCCCCCGCACACAACGGAATCCGACAAAGAATTCTGTTCTTTGTCATCCGTTGTACAGCGTTGAACAGCGCATCAGTCACATGCGTCAAGCGACGCATGTGACTGATACAAATCAACGGAAATGTGAACTTAGCCTTAGCAACAATACCAAACACAACACATAGTGCATGTATTCATTAATAGGAGGCCTTTTTATTATGTGTTATGTAGCGGTCATTTCTTTGTGTAATCCATCTTTACAGGGCCATATATATTTCTGATTATAAGGTGTAAATGAGATTTTACTGTGGAGATCTGCCATTATTTACTTTGTCTTCTAACCTCTTTGGTTTGCTAAAAGTGTAATGGCTTATAAAGTTTTCCACTTTCTGAATCCAAAAACAATAAGAGAGAAACTTAACATAATCTTAGTGGTCAGAACACGTAATCACTTACTGGCAGACCTCGGGATTTGCTGAAAGACGGGCTTATATTTAATCGTAGCTTCATTAGTCTAATCCACTCTAGTCTTATAATGTTAACACGTTGTCATCGCATGAAAGTCTAACTTTCTAATGAAATATTGCTGTGTATAAGGATTGGCTGGCTCAGTGTAAGGTTGGGGGAAACTACTTATTGCCAATCTTGCCCAGTGTAAAACTTCCAATATCAAAATCTGGTAGGACTCCATGATGGAGATCCAAACCCCCAAAATCTTTGAGGTTGCTCAATAGAGACTTTGTCTGTGCATGAATAGTATACTTTAAATTTACACGAGCGTCAGGTATATTACTTTTCAGTTGTCAGTATATTTTGGGATTTTTCTGTGAGTTTTGTCTATTTGAGCAGGTTCTGTTTATTTTAACAGATCTACAAAGATGCCAAGGAATGTCTGAATCTCCTCTCCAACAGACTCGGGACATCACAGTTCTTTTTTGGAGACTTGTGAGTAGTAGAAAAGATTATAGCCATGAAAAATAAGGCAAAGGGCAATGGACATGTTGCTCATAGAAAGCAATCCAGTTACTGATATTTAACCTGCTAAGCTTAAATTTCGAGATGAAACAGTGCAAGTAGTCTTCATTAAAATGTACTATTATTTCCTACCTAACAAGTTTTAAGCAAGCATGGAAATAATGCTTCAGTGTACAAATGCTTTCAAAAATACAAGTGTTAAAGGGAATCTCTCAGCAGGTTTTTGCTACCTCTTCTGAGAGCAGCTTGATGTAGGTAAAGAGATCCTAAATCCAACAAAGTATCCCTTAGATCACTGGCTGCAGCAGTTGTCAGAGTGTTTAGATTTAACAATATAGCAGAGCTGAAAAAGCTCAGCACGCCAACACCAGGCTATCTATAGACAGTGAGCTGGTAATCCCATCAAGGGATGTGCCGGACTAGCTGATTTAGGCTGGGTTCACACATAGCGACAGCGACAACGACGTCGCTGTTACGTCACCATTTTCTGTGACGTAACAGCGACCTTGTAAGTCGCTGCTTAGCTGTCAAACACAGCGACGCAGCAGCGATCATAACGTCGCTACATGTGCAGAGAGCAGGGAGCCGCGCACACTGCTTAGCGCTGGCTCCTTGCTCTCCTAGCTACAGTACACATCGGGTTAATTAACCCGATGTGTACTTCAGCTACATGTGCAGGGAGCCGCGCACACTGCTTAGCACTGGCTCCTTGCTCTCCTAGCTACAGTACACATCGGGTTAATTAACCCGATGTGTACTTCAGCTACATGTGCAGGGAGCCGCGCACACTGCTTAGCTCTGGCTCCTTGCTCTCCTAGCTACAGTACACATCGGGTTAATTAACTTTAATTAGCTACATGTGCAGAGAGCAGGGAGCCGGCACTGGCAGCGAGAGCGGCGGAGGCTGGTAACGAAGGTAAATATCGAGTAACCAGGGAAAGGGATTCCCTTGGTTACCCGATGTTTACCCTGGTTACAGCTTACCGCAGCTTCCAGATGCCGGTTCCTGCTCCCTGCTCGCTTCATTTCGTCGCTCTCTCGCTGTCGCACACAGCGATGTGTGCGTCACAGCGGGAGAGCGCCTTTGAAGAAAACGAACCAGGGCTGTGTGTAACGAGCAGCGATCTCGCAGCAGGGGCCAGATCGCTGCTAACAGCGACATAACAGTGTAACACACAGCGAGATCGCTAATGAGGTCACTGTTGCGTCACCAAAACCGTGACGTAGCAGCGATTTCGGTAGCGATCTCGCTATGTGTGAAGCACCCCTTAGTCCGGTAATGATATCCTGAAGCTCAAACAAATATTGCAGTAAACAGCACACAGTGTGATAAGAGATGCATTGCCGAAATCGGTGTTAACCCCTTCAGCTTGCTGTCTTCAAATTACATAGGAAAAACCTTCTGACAGATTCCTTTTTAACAGCTTATCTTATTTTTATCAAATTTTAATTCTTCTGTTTTCAGATATATATACTGTAATGTGTATTGTAGATTTTAAAACAATGTTTGTGAAAATGAACATGGCTTTGTAGGTTGTTCCCATCTTTAGAAGTTATCTATTTATTGGTTAGGGGGATAACTTGCCAATCGGTGGATGTCTGACAGTGGGGATCTCCATCATTGTAACATCCGTGGACCAGGTTCTGTAGATCTGTTTAAATGGCGACCTGGCATGTGCACCACCGCTCCATTCATTTTCCATAGAGAAAGAATATGGATGTTGTGTGCATGTCTGGTTACTGCTCTATTTCCAGATCCCCCTTCTCAGGATCAGTGTTTGATTGGAATCTGACAGATCATGTAATGAAAGCTGAAATTGATTGGCTAAGAATTACAACGGCTTTACTTTTTGAATCCGTATCCACTGAACAAATATAATGTCAAAATGAGACAATTTGTAGATCATGGGCCACACCATGACCTTTCTCAAAAAATGGAGTGGACCACTACTAGCCAAACATAAATCCTACAATAATCAGTGGAGTCAAAGGGCAATATTAAAAACAGTAACTTTATTTAACACTTAACAAATAAACAGCATTAATATGCACAAATATAATAAATTTAAAAAAAAAGTAGTGACTCAGGTGGATAAACAGGAAATCTAAAAGTCACATACAAGGTTAGGAGGGTTGCTATATAAGACAGGACTATGCAGAGTCACAATTAATTACGGTATTCTAAAGGTGAGGGCCAAGTAAAGCCTAAATAGCAATTCTCTACAATATATTTTTGCAGGTCATCTCTTATAATGGCCTAAAACATTTTGCACAACAGTAATGTTAGACTTACTGGGCAGTAGTTGCTTGGATTTACTTTATTCCATTTCTTAAATATCGGTACCATATCAGCCATTCTCCAGTTCTTCAGCACAGCCCCGATACGACAGTCTAAGAAGATGAGATACAAAAAAATAGTGTGAGTCTGCTCCATGTATGTGTTATTTCCTGAAACAACAGTAGGATGGAGTCTAAAAAAGCCCTGATAACCAGTGTGAAAATTTCAAGATTTCTATTTTTTTTTCTTTCTAATAAACAATTAATCCAAACAAAATTAATGCCTTTTTTTTTTTTTTTTAAAAAAAAACAAAAAAAAAAACTCCCGTATATTTCGGCGTATAAGACGACCCCCAACTTTTTCAGTTAAAATAGAGCGTTTGGGATATACTGTGTATATAACCGAGTATAAGCCGACCCGAGTAATGTGCCCATTGTTTAGTAATGTCCCCTGCAGTAATGAGCCCATTGTTTAGTAATGTGCCCATCCTTGTTCCCCCCCTTGTAGTAATGAGCCCATTGCTTGGTAATGCCCTCCTACCGGTCCCCTTCTTCTCCCCTATTATGCCGTTGTTTACACACAATAAACATTATTCTCACATGTCCTCCGTTCTCAGGGTGACCTCAGCTGCATCTCGTAGACCGCAAGGCACATAGACCCCTCCGTGATAGCGTCCGATGCATGGGGCTGCTGTCTACCATCATGGCTTTACTGCAGTTGAATGCTTTGTGGACCGCAGGCCCATAGGCCCCTCCATGATCGCGTGTCTGTACATGGGGCCACCGCCGCTACTTTCAGCGCTTTACTGCAGTTCAATGCTTTACGGCATCGCAAAGCATTCAACTGCAGTAAAGCCATGACGGCAGCGGCGGTGGCTCCATGTACAGGACGCTATCGCTGAGAAGTCTATGAGCCTGCGGTCTGATAGAAGAAGCTGAAGGCACCGCGGGAATGGAGGAGAGGTGAGAATAATGTTTATTGTGTGTAAGAAGGGGACTGGTAGGAGGGCATTACTAAACAATGGGCTCATGCAGCACCGTGCAACGCCGTATAAGACGACACCTGGCGTATAAGACAACCCCTGACATTTTTAAGAAGATTTTCAGGGGTTAAAAAGTCATCTTATGCGCCGGAAAATACTGTACAAGTAACACAAAAACCCAATTTAAACAATAGGTGATCTTCTGATGATAGTTTCACTTTAAGGCATTTGTGTAATATGCAAGTCCTGGACATGCCCTTTAAATCTATTTTCGAATATATCTCTTGCTTCATGTGAAGGTAAAGCAAAAAAGGTAACCTCTATTTCCGTACTGTTTAAAGGTATAGTCATTATATTAATGAACCGCATATGACCAGGCCTCTTTGTACAACACAATCAGTTGGATGCAGCTATAGTTTTCAGTGTTTAGTGTATCAGATTAACCCATATCTTGCTTTATTGCAGGCCTACAACCCTAGATGCCTTTGTTTTTGGTTTCCTTGCCCCACTGTACAAAGCTCGTCTGCTTAAGGTCCAGCTACAACAACATTTAAAGCAGCTTCCCAACTTGTGTGACTTTTGTGACCACGTTATCTGCGTCTATTTCACGGAGCATGCTGAAGGTATCTACGGTCACTTTTAGTGCTCTAGTTGTAAAGTAGATCAAGGTGGAATATGTATAGTGCGTCTCCATTCTTGTGAGGATGTGACCACCTGCAAGCCACTATTCTGCAAATCCCTCATCCTTCTTATTACTGGCTGTGCGGCTGTAGTTGGGGTCTGTGGTGGACAGTCTCCCTGGAGCAGATTTTCCATGTGCCCCATTAGGAGACAGTATAGATAGTTTTAGTGCTGTCTACTATCTCTGACAGAGCGCAGTATGGTTGCACATCAAAGAGTTTAATGGGTCCTAAGCCTAAACCAACGGGACAACTGTGGCCATTAAACGACCACTGATGGTTGTTGACTATGTACAAAGCTGATCGTCAGTTGTTAAATGGCCCATTTAGACTGGAAGAGCAGAATTCTAGGTGCACAGGATGATCATTCATACAATCATTTTGTTTGCAAAGAATATCATGATATCTGTAGCTTGATAAAAAATGATCACACCCGATGAATGAGAGCTTTGCCCATTCATAGAGTGATTGCCAGCAAGTTTAGCAAGGCTGATTATTGGACATAAGAGTTTTACACATGCTCATTCCCCAATTCTTGGAACATCTAAATGGGCCTAAATATTTTTGGGGAAATCCCTGTTTCCTAAATACATGGTTTACTAACATTCCCTGGTTCCAGCACTGAGTCGACTCCTCTGCTCCTGATGTTTGTCTGCAGCAACAATGTCTCCTCAACTATGCTGCAGGCAGTCGGTGAGTACAGAGGTTCTAAGCAGCTTGTGTCATCAGCCCGGGCAGAATAGCTTTGCTGATGTGACATCTTCACTGCAGATAATAAAATACATCGGGAGGAGCAGCGGAAGCACAGAGCTCAACCCATACAGGGTGAACAAAGCACAGCTTGCTTTCTTAATAAACTGCAGCCATGGGACTTTTTTTCCCCAAAAGTGAATAACTCATTTAAATATGGGGAGACATAGGACTGCACAAGACTTGGAAACACAAAACTTTAGAATTTTTGAAATTCAAACTATTTGCAAAATTGGCTTTGTTTTTATTTTTTTTTGTGTGCAGTAATAATGGTTGCAAAACTATAAATATCCATAAGCTTCTAGAGATACTATGACTTTGGACAAAACCGGGATCTTAAGATCTACGCTTGAAATGTCAGATGGTACGCTGGATCTTACAGCCAAGTTTTGATCACTTGATCATAAAGGTTAAGAAAATGGTTTGAAAATCTGCGCTGGAAGCTTCACATACAAGCAGTTAACATTCCCAGCACATCTTCCTTCTTCTCTTTAGAAATGACTTTTCTTTTGCTTGATGGTGTCTTCTGAGCTCTTTGCTGTCTGTACTAACCCTTTGTATCTTGTGTTGTCACCTGTGTCTTCTTGCTCTCTGTAGGAACGTCTCCTGCTGGCCAGGAAACAGTAGATGCAAACTTACAGAAACTCACACAGCTTGTAAATAAGGAGTCCAACCTAATAGAAAAGGTCATAACTTGCTTTCTTCTTTCTATATCTTCTCATAACCCATTTCTTGACAGAATACTTTCTTGCATGCAAAAATATGTTTGTCAGTGAACGTTTTATATATCGCTATGTTAAAAAAAAAAAAAGCCTGCTTAAGCTTAGACTGCTTAAAGGGGTGGTCCACTACAAAGCATAGTGGCCACATTGATGTAAAGCTGAAAAAGAAAGCTTTTTCTAAATACCTTCTATTGTCAATTCTGCCTGTGAGTGGCACTATCGCTGTCCGATCATCCCCTTCACGTGACTTAAACTGCAGTGACCTCTGATGTCTGGTGATGTCACATCAATTTGCAGAATTGGAAGTTGACCCGGCATCACTGAGGCAGGACCCAGTCTCCGTAAGTGTCTGGCTGTGGGTTGAATATTCATCGCGGCCAGAGATAGCGCCGCTCACGAGCAGCATTGACAACAGAAGGTATATAGGAAAAGCCTTCTTTTTCAGCTTTACATCAATGTGGCCACCATGCTTTGCAGTGGACCACCTCTTTAACATCATTTTGCTGGGTAAGTCTATGGGTAACATTCAGATGAATATTCTTACGTGGACCTCAGAGTTGTCATCAGGGCACCATAGGTGTGTCCTCATGGGGTTAGCCGGAAAATATGCCCATTGTACCCTAAACAATAGAAGTACATTTTAAAACTGGCCGGTCAATTTCTTAAAGGGAGCCTGCCACCAGGATTTTGCCTTATGCGCTTCGGGCCACAAGCTCGAATACTGTATATAAGTGCCCAGGCCGCTCTGTATAATCTAAAAAACACCTTTATTATACTCACCATGGGGATGGTCCAGTCTAATGGGCGCCGCTGCTCTCGGTCTGGCGCCGCCTCCATCTTGTGCAGTCGCCGTCGTCCTGCCCAGCACCGTGTGGATGACGTGTCCTACATCATCCACACAGAGGCCTCCATTGTACTCCTGCGCATGCGCACTTTGATCTGCCCGGCTGAGGGCAGATCAGAGTTGTAGTGCCCATGTGCTTGTGGTCTTTGACCTTTCCTCACACCTGTGCAATGCAGTACTTTGCTCTGCCCTCCCTCAGGGCAGATCAAAGTGTGCATGTGCAGGAGCACAATGGATGACTCTGTGTGGATGATGTAGGATACGTCATCCACACGGAGCTGGAAGGAGGACGGCAACCTCACAAAATGGAGGAGGCACCAGACCAGAAAGCAGAGACACCTATCGGACCGGACTGCTCCCTAGGTGAGTATAATAAAGGAGATTTTTATGTTATACGGATTGGCCTGGGCACTTATGTACAGTATTCTAAAATACTGTATATAAGGGCTCACTTGTGGCGACCACAGCTTATAAGGAAAACAAGGAATTTTGCAAATTACCTCTCATTAAAATCCTCACGACAGGCGCAATGTTTAATTTTAGAATTTACAACTTGTTGCCTAGATTACTGGCCACCTCTGCATTCTATGAAAGGTGACCAGTCTTCTAGGCAAGGAGCGCAGCGCTTGCTTGCTTTTTGCTATAGAGCTTTTAAGTGGTGCTCTAAAGTTGGTCAGTTCATTGGATCTGTGCTAGCTGCATTGGAGAGTGTGTAATATGGATTGGCGGCACATCCCTGCTGCTGGTTCAAACAGTCATTCAGGAGCACACTACTCCCCGTCAAGCCAAAAGCCAGTAAGGTAGGGGAGCAGTGCACGCTGAAGATTGATCATCAGAACAGCAAAGAATGGTAAAAGTGAGTGTAAGCTATTTCCAAAAGATAAACTTTTTCCTTGTCGCAACCAATCAGTGCTACTTTAATTTCTTAAAAATAAAAAAGTGAGAATCTTCTCATTTTACGACAAAGAAAACTTAATGACAACCACTATATGGACTGTAATGTGAATTATACAGAGCAAACAGCTGTATACAATTGTTACCAATGTGACAGTGACAGAAGGCGACATATTTTTTTCAGCAGCAAATGATGTTTAACCTTAAGTACTAAAGATCTTGACCTTTTAGAGAAGCCTATCTTGAGAAAACAAGGTGCAGTAAGATGAACCTTGAAGGATAATGTTTCTGAAAGGAATAGCACACAGCTGCTAATGCGATTGTACCTTAGTCACAATTCCCTCTGGGTGGTCATCTGGAGAATAGGTTCATGTTTCTGGGAATAAAGTAGGTGTTAAATGAACGCAACATCCACTGGCACAGCGAGAACCTCTGCTATTTATCACCCAATCAAAAAATACTAAAACAAAAGATCCAAGAAAGCAAATCATCTGTCTTTGTGTACATACAGGTGGTGATATGATTGATTTACCCTTGATCCGTGCAGACAAAGCTTGCTTTATACCTCTATGGCATTCCTTCTTGATTATATTCTGCCTTAAGACAAGTCAGATTTTCCAATGATAGAAAAGCAAGACCTTATTTTCTCAATTATCCCAACTTCAGTGGCTAAAAAAGAAAAGAAAACCCTTTGTGTATTTTACATAGCTGATGTCATTGCAGGGAAGGTATCCATAAACAGTGTCTATGTGACTACAAACTCATTTTTTGTGCTCAAAGGCATGGATTTCTCAAGACCACAACTTAAAGGAACACTAACATCACACATGCCCAGATATGTGGCTGTACCTACAGTCGACCCATGATTATTACTCTGTCCATAGTGGTAGTGGAAACTGAGATATGAAGAAGCACTTGGAAGGAGTCCAAATACTATAAGATTGGCCATACACATTAGATACAGTGCTGGCCAAAAGTATTGGCACCCCTGCAATTCTGTCAGATAATACTCAGTTTCTTCTTGAAAATGATTGCAATCACAAATTCTTTGGTATTATCTTCATTTAATTTGTCTTCAATGAAAAAAGAAAAAGTGTCATACAGTCAAATTGGATATAATTCCACACCAAACATAAAAAAGGGGGTGGACAAAAGTATTGGCACTGTTTGAAAAATCATGTGATGCTTCTCTAATTTGTGTAATTAACAGCACCTGTAACTTACCTGTGGCACCTAACAAGTGTTGGCAATAACTAAATCACACTTGCAGCCAGTTGACATGGATTTAAGTTGACTCAACCTCTGTCCTGTGTCCTTGTGTGTACCACATTGAGCATGGAGAAAAGAAAGAAGACCAAAGAACTGTCTGAGGACTTGAGAATCCAAATTGTGAGGAAGCATGAGCAATCTCAAGGCTACAAGTCCATCTCCAAAGACCTGAAAGTTCCTATATCTACGGTGCGCAGTGTCATCAAGAAGTTTAAAGCCCATGGCACTGTGGCTAACCTCCCTAGATGTGGAAGGAAAAGAAAAATTGACGAGAGATTTCAACGCAAGATTGTGCGGATGGTGGATAAAGAACCTCGACTAACATCCAAACAAGTTCAAGCTGCCCTGCAGTCCGAGGGTACAACAGTGTCAACCCGTACTATCCGTCGGCGTCTGAATGAAAAGGGACTGTATGGTAGGATACCCAGGAAGACCCCACTTCTTACCCCGAGACATAAAAAAGCCAGGCTGGAGTTTGCCACAACTTACCTGAGAAAGCCTAAAACGTTTTGTAAGAATGTTCTGTGGTCAGATGATACAAAAGTAGAGCTTTTTGGGAAAAGCCATCAACATAGAGTTTACAGGGAAAAAAAAAAGGCATTCAAAGAAAAGAACACGGTCCCTACAGTCAAACATGGCGGAGGTTCCCTGATGTTTTGGGGTTGATTTGCTGCCTCTGGCACTGGACTGCTTGACCGTGTGCATGGCATTATGAAGTCTGAAGACTACCAATAAATTTTGCAGCATAATTTAGGGCCCAGTGTGAGAAAGCTGGGTCTCCCTCAGAGGTCATGGGTCTTCCAGCAGGACAATGACCCAAAACACACTTCAAAAAGCACTAGAAAATGGTTTGATAGAAAGCACTGGAGACTACTAAAGTGGCCAGCCATGAGTCCAGACCTGAATCCCATAGAACACCTGTGGAGAGATCTCAAAATGGCAGTTTGGAGAAGGCACCCTTCACATCTCAGGGACCTAGAGCAGTTTGCCAAAGAAGAATGGTCTAAAATTCCAGCAGAGCATTGTAAGAAACTCTGATGGTTACCGGAAGCGATTGTTCGCAGTTATTTTGGCTAAAGGTTGTGCAACCAAGTATTAGTCTAAGGGTGCCAATAATTTTGTCTGGCCCATTTTTGGAGTTTTGTGTGACATGATCAATGATTTGATTTTAGTTTCATTCTCTGTTGGGTTTTTTCATTGCAAACAAAATAAATGAAGATAATAATACCAAAGAATTTGTGATTGCAATCATTTTCAAGAAGAAACTGAGAGTATTATCTGACAGAATTTCAGGGGTGCCAATACTTTTGGCCAGCACTGTAGCTTTTACCTGAACAATTATCCCTCCCATTCCCCAAATATGAGTATACATGTGTTCACAGTAGGAAGAGGGTCAGACTTCTTTGGCATCAACTTATCTCCCTGAGAATAAAAGGATGAGGCAGATGAAATCTAAAGGCCACGTCTCACTAAGCAACATCGCTAGCAACATCGCTGCTGAGGCACAACTTTTGTGACGCAACAGCGATGTTGCTAGCGATGTTGCTGTGTGTGACAAACAGCAACAACCTGGCCCCTGCTGTGAGGTCGCTGGTTGTTGCTGAATGTCCTGGACCATTTTTTAGTTGTTGCTCTCCCGCTGTGAAGCACAGATCGCTGTGTGTGACAGCGACAGAGCAACAACTGAATGTGCAGTGAGCAGGGAGCCGGCTTCTGCGGACGCTCGTAACCAATGTAAATATCGGGTAACCAAGAAGCCCTTTCCTTGGTTACCCGATATTTACCTTCGTTACCAGCGTCCACCGCTCTCACGCTGCCAGCGCCAGCTCCCTGCTCCCTGCACACGTAGCCGGAGTACACATCGGGTAATTAACCCGATGTGTACTCTGGCTAGGAGTGCAGGGAGCCAGCGCTAAGCGGTGTGCGCTGGTAACCAAGGTAAATATCGGGTTGGTTACCCGATATTTACCTTAGTTACCAAGCTAGAAACATGATAGCAGATTCCTATAATTTCTCCACCATAGTTGTTCGAGATACTTTAACTCAAATAATTAGATAAGGACAAAGAGACAGAAATCAGAGTATATTGTATCAAAAAAAATTTTAATAATATTCTTCAAAATATTTTTATAAAAACACTTTTTTATTTCAAATTGCTAAAATCATCACAAGGTCAAGAAAAAACATCACCAGAAAAAACATATAAACACATAAACAGAGGGGATCTCTGATCCAGAGGATTATTGGTGAAAAAAGCAGAGGATCATTTCATATCAAAAAATCTATATCATAAAAATATCACCCCTGTCCCTTCACCAACATCCATAGTACAGCACTAATACATATATTAATTGATAAATAATAAATATACAGATATATAAATATTATATCGATATATCAATAAATATACATATAATAGCTCCAATGTAAATAGCCAATGTTCAAAAGGAAGGTTTTTACTCCTATAGACAAGAGCGGAATAAACGAGGAATCTCCTCTATATAAATATAACTTCTCCTTTAAGAGTGATATTCCTATGTCCATAGGTTTAGTAAGGGGCAATGAGTTATAGTTTATTTAATAGCTTGCCCACTCAAGCTGTTTATAAATGCCCACTCCTCCCAAATAGAATAAATTACTCCCTTAACAACAGAGGCCAATAATAAGTGTAACAGACATCAATTTGCCATACTTGCCTAATATAAGGTCAGAGACACCCTCAAAAGCTCGACGTACGTTTCAAGGGAAACCTTTTCATCAGGAGGCTCTGTTTATGTGTTTATATGTTTTTTCTGGTGATGTTTTTTCTTTTGAAGAATATTATTAAATACTTAGTTACCAAGCGCAGCATCACTTCCACGCGTCACTGGTTGCTGGTAAGATCTGCCTGTTTGACAGCTCACCAGCAACCCGTGTAGCGACGCTCCAGCGATCCCTGCCAGGTCAGGTTGCTGGTGGGATCGCTGGAGTGTCGCTTAGTGTGACTGTACCTTAACTGTCCAGTCCTTATCTTCGTCTACATCTGCTGTCAGGGAGAATCAGGAAGCCACCCATACACATTAGAACAGCTATCCTTCCCGTTCCCCCCCATATACGAGCATACATTTGTTCTGAGCAGAAAGGTGGAGTCAGGCTTCTCTGACATCAACTTATCTCCCTGAGAACAAAAGGATTAGGCTGATGAAAGCTAACTGCCCACTTCTCATCTTCCTCAGATGACATCTGGTGTTGGGGGAGAGTTAGGGGGATCTAATACACACTAGATGGCTTTCACCTGAACAGCTATCCCTCCCATTCGCCCGTATACGATTATGCATATGTTTGCAGTAGGAAGAGAGAGTCAGACTTGTCTGGCATCCACATATCTCCCTGAGAACAAAAGAATCAGGCAGATGAAATCCAACTGCTCAATCCTCACCTTCCTCTACATCTGCTGTCGGGGAGAGGTCCACATACACGTTAGATGGTTGGCCTGTACTGTCATAATCTGCAAGTTCAACCGATACAAGTAATGTGAATAGTCAGTTCATCCTTGTTCTTCACATCTTTAGAAGGCTCGTTTGGTGGCTGATTGGATAATTTAAAGTTTGTGTTGGTTTATCTGATTTGGCCTGTGACGCTTACCACTGGTGTTGAGACGGCGAGCAAGAGTGGACACCCTGGACCACAGGGGGAACCCGGGCTTGCCCTTTAGTAGGAGGGGCTTAACTAAGCGCCTTCTGTGAAGCGGATGCCAGGTGCCACTCCCAGGGCAGTGACAAGAACTGTGGCAGCTGACCCCCAGTACAGGAGACAGTTTCAGTACGGACACAGGTATAGACAGGTTGTAGAGGCGGGATAGCTGAGTCCAGGAAGGTGCGTACGGACAGGTATGGTGGGCACACCAGGGATAAATAGGTATGGGAAGACTGATTCAGGAATGGGTAATGGGACCTGACAATTAGCTAGCAGACAGATGATTGACTAAGGATGTTGTACAGGCACATCTAATGACAGGATGCCTTAAGTACCTAGTGCCTCTCAGCCTACGGACGGGTAAGAGACACATTCGGGAAATGGCATTCTGGCCCTTTAACAGGAGGGCAGATGTGTGTGCGTGCCCTAAGCTTACTCCCAGGGGGCCTGTGCTGCGTGCATAGGCCCCATGGAATGGAGGAAGCAGGAGCACATGCGGACAACCGTGTGAGTGCAGGGGAGAATGAACCTCGGCCACGGCAGTGAGTCGGCGTCTCTGTTGGGGAGAAGCAGGATAGTGGAGGGATACCAATGATTGCTAATTGTATATTGTCAATTGGCTCTCATTTATGACTAGAACCAGCCCATGTGAATGGGCCTCTAGCCTCCATCAGGCAACAAAATGTTTGCTTCAAGTATATCCTTAAAACTAAACGGCATGCAAGTTCTCTGTAAATGATCTATTCTAATTGGAACAGGGTACAGTCTTCTGGGTAATTATTATACTTTATGTATATATCTGACGTTTAGACAACAGAGTTGTATTTCCTCGTTGCAGATGGATAACAATCTCCGGCGGAGCCCTCAGAACTGTCCAAAGACTATGCCAACACTACAACCCACAGCTTCTACCGAACCTCGCCATTCCAGCCAGCTCCTCACACCATGAATGATCACGTGCTTCCCAATTACAGCCAGGAACTCAGTGTTACATTCGCTCTTCCTCGTGGCCACTGCGAAAGCTGCTTTTTCCAAATCCTCATAAAGTGCAATAAACTGATCACGGATTCCTGTTTTTACCAATATAGGATATTTTACACTGGAAACAGTCTTAAAGTGTCATATTCAACTGCTGGACATCCATTAGACGTCAACTGCTGTGTTACAAGCTGCCTATCTGTGCTTTAAGTATTCACCAAGGCTTTTCATGAATTTTGAAGAGGAGAAAAAAAATACTGCTCAGTAATGACTTTCTTTAAACATATCCAGTTTTAGTATGATGCCCAGAATATATACTATCCGGCATGAGAAGCCCGATTTAACTCAAAATTATCCAAAGATGGGAGAAACTGGAGAAACACGTGTTATCCTCAAACCACCACAACCCCCATATAGTACAGCGCTTCCAGTAATTTCAAGTGATTTAGAAGGGCTCTGAAGATAACCGAATATATCAGTTACTACAATAATGCTGTCCAATATAATATACTGTCCCAGATGTAAATATAAGTATGGACCTATGGGAATGAAAGGCATCTAGATGTCTATGTTCCCTTTTGGCACATTTATCACTTTTTTGATAATCTGTTTTTTTTATGGCATTCCCTGTGAAATGAGATAATTTTGTAATGAGACAGTTTAGTAAGAATTTCTTATATAACTATACGATATGACTGAATGTCCTATTCTATACGGTATTCAATACAGTATCTCCGACATATAGTTTATTCTTTCAGAAAAAGATTTTTGTGCATGGGTCTAGTATAATGATGTTCGTTATATGCATATTTTGCTAAATTAATATATATATATATATATATATATATATATATATATATATATATATATATATATATATATATATATATATATATACACATACACAGCAACGAATGATAATATATAACTATTTTAATATTGTATATTCTAGATAATGATTGTTCGGGGGGAGGGGTGATATATTATATTTTACAGTATTTATTTCAGAATAGGTTTTACTGTTTTGAACCTTTCAGCCATCATTTAAGTTATGAGTTTTTTTGTCTGTTTTTTTGCTTTATTTCACTTTTCTGAACTTATAAGTTTCGGGTTTCAAGAGCCATGTGCGTATCCGTAGATTCCGGATTAAGGGTTTGTATAGTTGATGCACAAGGCTCGTATATGCGTCGTCTGCATTTGTTGCAAAACCCCAGCACAAATGGAACAATACCGCCACATAATAAAACCCAACCTAATGAACCAGGTTATGAACATGAACACACAAACAATGCTGCCATGGATAACAAACCAATGCACATAATATCGACAGACGTAGGTATAACCGCCAATTACCTATCTACACGACGTTCCAAATTATTATGTAAATGCTATTTTTCTCTCATTTTCCTTAATGGTAAATGCACATGTATCAGTATAATGTTTAACTCATAAGTTATAAATTAAATTTTATTGGACAAACCTCCCAATTATAACAGTATTTTTATTTATTTTTTTCAAACCTAAAATTGCACTGTTCCAAATTATTATGCTCAACAGAGTTTCCAAACATGTAAGTTAAGTAGTAAAGAACTGAAAATAGTCATTTGTTGAATTTGCAGCATTAAGGCTAGTTTCACACTTGCGTTGTTTTGCATCAGTTGCAATCCGCCATTTTGGAAAACAGCGAAATCCGTTAATGGATTCCGCTGCTTCCCATAGACTTGTATGGATGACGGATTGCGAGTGATGGACCTGCGTTGCTTCCGCTGGCCGACGCTGTGTTGCTTCTGCCGGGCGGAAGGAACGCAGCATGTAACATTTTTTAAGCAGCGCAATCCGTAGGATTTTGCTGCGCATGCTCTCTCTAGCTCCCTGCACATGTAACCAGGGAACACATCGGGTTACTAAGCAATGCGCTTTGCCTAGTTACCCGATATTTACCCTGGCTACGTGTGCAAGGAGCCAGCGCTAAGCGGTGTACGCTGGTAACCAAGGTAAATATGGGGTAACCAAGCAAAGTGCTTTGCTTAGTTACCAGATATTTACCCTGGCTACGTGTGCAGGGAGCCCGACCCTTCCCCGCTCGGCTCTGCCCCCTCCCGCACTCCGCATGTACACACACACTCGCCTGTCCCCAGCCATGCAGTCCTCGCGGCACTTACGTTCTCAGCGCCATGGCCCCGCTCGGCTCCACCCATCCGGCACTCCGCCCCCCGCACACATTCTCGGTGGCCGAACGATCAGCTGATCACCCGGCGACCAGCTGCTGTGAGCGATCAGCTGATCACCCGGCGACCGGCTGCTGTGAGCGATTAGCTGATCTCCCGGCAGCCGGGTGATCAGCTGATCGTACACAATAGTCTGCCGCCGGTAAAACTGTAAAGAAAAAAACCCCCAACAAAACAAATTCCTTTGTTTTGTACGATCCATTGCATACGTTGTGCCACTAGATGCAAGACATCCGTTGCATCCGTCACACAACGCAATGCAACGGATACCGTTCAACGCAAGCGTGAAACTAGCCTAAGAGGTCACATTTACTGATCTCAAAAGCTTTTCCAATCAAACACATCTCAACAGGCCAATTTACATGATAACATAGGAGATCATTTCTTTGATATCACCTTCAGAATTCCTCCATCCATTGAACGTTGGAGTTTTTGGATAGTTTCTGCTTGAATGTCTATGCAGGATATCAGAATAGCTGCTGTTTTGATGTGAACTACCTCTCCCTTCAGATCTTTTGCTTGAGAATACTCCAAAGGTTCTCAATAGGGTTGAGACTGGTGGCCAGACCATGAGTCTCCTTTTATGCCCATAGCAGCCAATGACTCGCAGGTATTCCTTGTAGGATGACATGGTACCTTTCAAGCATGAAGCTGATTTTGCTATGGATGTGCAAATTACCTCTTCAAAGAGTAAGAGGATTTGAACTCTAGTGCCACCTATTGGAAGCGGCAATCTTAAAAGTAAATATCGACCCTTTAATGAAACTTGCCATATGACTTACAGTAGGATAAAAACTGAACCAGAATCTCAATTTGCAGACACGGTGTTTTGGGATCTTGCCACTTGTGAATGCAAAGTATGAGATTTGATTTGGCTATGTGAGAGGCTTATGACTGGGATCCAAAAGTACTACAGTCCTCTTTCCGGTCTGAAGAAGAAATTTGCATATCTTATTTCCCCGTGGAGCATTGCATAGTTAATAAGCCTCCTTATCCTGGCATGCTAAACATGTCACTCTCCTCAAGGAGAAATGTTACCCCTTTGCGATGGATGGCACTGTTCTTCTGTTTCACCACTTTCTTAAATTGTACAATCGGAAGTTCTATATACTTTGCCGAGGTAATTTTCTCACCTTCAGGGACTCTAAAGGGGCTTACCAGCGCTCTCCCCATGAATCCAGCATAAAAATGGCTCTGCCACCTCCTTGCTGACATTGCAGCATTGTTGGGCCCTGGTGGCCATCCACCAACCATCCATTGTATCATCCATCTGGACCATCCAGGGTTGCTCAGCACTAATCAGTAAAGAAAACTGTTTTAAAATGAGTTTTCATGTCAATCTGGCCCACTACAACTGTTTCTGAATCTGAGCATTGTTTAGGGGTGGCCGAATAGGTTTATGCACAACTGCAGCCTTTGAAGAATTCTACACCTCAGGACTCCAGAAGCTTGAAATGCCTTTTTGCTGCTTTGCATTGGCATTTTAGCAGCTGCACTTAATCCAATACATTTGGCAGAAGCCTTCCTCATTATGCCTTGATCTGCACAAAACCCATCTTTATGTATCAGCCACAAATGTTTTCACAGTGTGATGAAAAAGCTAATGTCTTCATATCTTGCCATTGTAGTATTTTACGATTTTCTTCAACAGAGTTCCTTTTTCTTTCCCATATTGCTTCTTTAGTAGTTTTCATTTAATTGAGCTCACAAGGCAAACTATTTATCACAGGTGTTTGAGATTGATTTCAGTGATCCAAAGAGTCCCGAGACACAAGACCATCCATGAGTTTATTTGAAAAGCAAAAAAAATTTCATCTTTGACACCTAAATCCATTTTGCATAATAATTTGAAATGCGGTGTCATCAGGTTTTTGCTACCTCATCTAAGAGCAGCATACAGTGGGTACGGAAAGTATTCAGATCACTTTACATTTTTCACTCTTTGTTTCATTGCAGCCATTTGGTAAATTCAAAAAAATTCATTTTTTTTCTCATTAATGTACCCTCTGCACCCCATCTTGACAGAAAAAAACAGATGTAGAAATTTTTGCAAATTTATTAAACAAGAAAAACTGAAATATCACATGGTCAAAGTATTCAGACCCTTTGCTCAGATACTCATATTTAAGTCACATGCTGTCCATTTCCTTGTGATCCTCCTTGAGATGGTTCTACTACTTCAATGGAGTCCAGCTGTTAATTAAACTGATAGGACTTGATTTGAAAAGCACACACCTGTCTATATAAGACCTCACAGTGCATGTCAGACCAAATGAGAATTAAAGGGGTCTGAATACTTTCCGTACCCACTGTAATGTAGGAAAGAGACCCTGATTCCATTAATGTATTGCTTAGTTTACTGGATGCAGCAGTTGTGACCGTTTTTAGATGTAACATGAAGAAGAGCTCAGAAAGCTAACCATGCCCACACCACAGCTCTCTGAGTACATTGTATTCTGGCAGTAAGCTGCTTATCAAAGAGGGGGTGCGGTTGAACAACCGCTCACAAGCTTTGTTGTCCAGCAGTGATAATCTGATGATAAAAACTTAATTGTGTGGAAACGACACCATACAGCCTAATAAGCGACACATCCCTGAATTCATTGTTCGACCCCTACATCTTCCTGTGCTCAGATTACATAGTAAAAACCTGATGACAGATATGAGGCCGTTCTAAGTTAAATGAGTTACTGTATTTTTTTTGATTATAAGACTCACTTTTCCTCACAAAAAATTTGGTCGGAAAATAGGGGGTGCATCTTAAAAGCCGAATTTACCGTATTTTTCGGACCATAAGACGCACTTTTTTTCCCCCAAATGTTGGGGGAAAGTTGGGGGTGCGTCTTATGGTCTGACTGTGGCTGCGGGGAATGAGGGTGCTGCGGTGGAGCGGGTCATCGGGGGCACGAGCAGGCTACTATAGCAGCCTGCCGTGACCACGTGTGCCCGCTCATTACATAT
This sequence comes from Anomaloglossus baeobatrachus, assembly GCF_048569485.1. Classification (NCBI taxonomy): domain Eukaryota; kingdom Metazoa; phylum Chordata; class Amphibia; order Anura; family Aromobatidae; genus Anomaloglossus; species Anomaloglossus baeobatrachus. The sequence continues at coordinate 860,734,006 of NC_134353.1, read as the reverse complement.
GCACGCCCATCCTCCCACCCATTTCTCAGCGCAGAAGCCGGCGCTGACAGGTGGGCGGGAGGACGAGCGGGGACGCGCGCATAGTAAAGAGCCGGTCCACATGATCACCCCTGGCAATTACAGCCTGGAGTGATCATGTGCGGCTGTATTCACTGCCCCCCGCACGTCATTACCAGCGCGGGGTGCAGTGAATCAGTACACTCACCCGTCCCCGTGTGTGGAGCCGTTCCCCCTCAGCACGCGATGTCTTCCCGTCTGTACCGGTCAGCTGATCTGTGCTGATCAGCCGATCGGCACAGACAGGAAGACATCGCGTGCTGCAGGGGAACGGCTCCACACACGCAGGTCAGCGGCGCAGAGAGGAAGATGATCGGTGCTGGAGGGAGTGAGGAAAAGGTGAGTATAAACGTTTGTTTTTTTTTTTCTCTGTGCTACAGGATACAGGCCATATACCAGGATGGTATATGAGCACGATGGGGGCATATAGCAGGATAGGAGTATATGAGCAGGAGGGATGGTGGGTATATGAACAGGATGGGGGTATATGAACAGGATGGATGGGGGGAATATGAACAGGATGGAAGTATATGAACAGGATGGATGGGGGGGTATATGAACAGGATGGGAGTATATGAGCAGGACGGATGGGGGGTATATGAACAGGATGGGGGGGTATATGAACCGGATGGGGGGTATATGAACAGGATGGGGGTATATGAACAGGATGGGGGCTATATGAACAGGATGGATGGGGGCTATATGAACAGGATGGGGGTATATGAACAGGATGGGGTATATGAATAGGATGGGGGAATATGAGCAGGATGCTTGTATATAAGCAGGATGGGGGTTTATAGCAGGATCATATACAAGGCAGGAGGATCATTACCAGGATGGGGTACCTTAGTAGAGAATTTGGGGACATTACCCCCATAACAGTGTCGGCAGCAGATCCTCGCCCCATAACAGTGTGTCATGACCACATTTTTTTGCTTAAAGTTTTATTTTCCTATTTTCCTCCTCTAAAACCAGGGTGCGTCTTATAGTCCGGTGCGTCTTATAGTCCGAAAAATACGGTAGCTGACCAGGAGATGGAGAGGAGTGAGGAGTCACAGGAGTTAGGACGATGCAATGGGCTGTACACTGTTCTGTGGGCATTGGTGATGCTGTGGGCAGTGCTGATGTCAGGCTACGCTCGCTGCGGAGTTGAGGCAGGGGCCAACCTGAAAAAGACGGTGGTGCGTGCTTCAAATAATGGCGCCCGGAGTCAGTGCGTGTGCAGATTGAGCTCTCAGCTCAAGACCTCATCTGCGCTCGCGCCACTTCTGGTCCATTGATCGCCCAGCAGCAGAATTAAGGAAAATGGTGCCCAGAGGTGGCGCGTGTGCAGATGAGATCTCTGTTCGTCATTGAGCCGATAGACAGCAGTGGATTATAAGACGGATCCCCAAATTTTTTTTTTTTCTTTCTAAATTAGGGGTGCGTCTTATACACTGGTGCATCTTATAAAACAAAAAATATGGTAATTTGCTCAGTCAAATGCTTGAAAAATGTGCATCGTTTTCAGAGCAAAATTTTGGTGCATTTTTTCCACTACAGAAATGACACACAGGAATGTACCATGAGGCCAAGTTCCCATGAGTATTTAGTGCATTTTTTTATGCTGCTTATTTTTGCTGTGCAAAATTGCAATATCTAACAGTTCCAGAAAAGTGTATGGGATTTCTACAACTCTCATGCACATTGTGCTTTTTTTGTTCTTCTACACAGCGTAAACTGACCTACGGTGCGTGTGTGAAATCTGCAACATGTCAATTTCTCTCGTGGTAAATATGCATTATATCTGCAGATTTTTCCCATAGACTAGAATGAGGTGAGGAAAATGACCGCAGGTAAACACTAATTTTTAATAGAAAAAATGCATGTAAATCCGCAGTTTAGTAATAGTTTTAGCAAAACCAAGTAACAGTAAGCATCCCAAAAAATAATTTAATTCAAAACGTGACATACCAAAAAGAAAAAATCACAGCTAATGATGAGCGAGTTTCAAAATACTTGGATTCGCGATACTCGTAACGAGCATTTTCTAATACTCGCGTATTCATTCCGAATAGTGTGTGCAACGCAAGTCAATGGGGAATACTCGCAATGTAATGAGTAACCCGAATGCCACACTATTCATGATTAGTGAATAGTACAGCATTCGGGTTACTCGTTACATTGCGAGTATTCCCCATTGACTTGCATTGCACACACTATTCGGAATGAATACGTGAGTATTAGACAGTACTAGTTACGAGTATCGCAAATCCGAGGATTTTGAAACTATCGTATCATTAACCACAGCGGGGAAAAGAAAGCTAAACACTCAATGAAAAAAGTAGTCTAGTTTAAGTAATTGGTGCTGAAATGCTGCAGAAAATCTGCAACATCAAAAACTTAGTCTTAAGGGGAACCTGCCAGCTGATACATGCGACTGTTTCGGCAGCATGTCTCAGACACGCTGTATGATCACAAGCAGGTGTGTTTCACTCTGAAATGCTGTGTTTCAGAGAAAAATATAATTTTAATAGCCGCCAGGGACAGAGCTGTGTCATGCACTAGCCATACAGGCGGGCCCCCTGGTGGTTTTTCCCTCCCATTGGCATTGACTGACAGGTCTCTGCCTATAGGAAATTTTGCCCTGAAATGCGGCTATTAAAGGTAGTGTTTGAGTGAAACATTCCAATGGCTGATACATGCTGCCCACCGTTTGATCAGCATGTATCAGATGTCAGGTTCCCTTTAAGGTGCAAAATGTCCATTAGCTTTAGTTACGTGCTGACAGCAAACTAATGTGTACAAAGCAAGCTAGACTGAATACATGTTATTCCCTGTACCATGGATGGCTTTAATCAATATGTACCGCAACACTATAAACTGCATACGTAACAATGTAATTCGATCTAAGGGGAAAACTTTTCTCCTTGCGGAGACCTGACAAACCAGTCTGGCTGCCAGTGAGGGGGGTCCTATAGCTGCAATGCCCCTCTGGGAAATATTCAAATTGTCTCTCTAGTTAAGAAGGAGACAAACTCTATCACCACCTATTGAAAGTAGAAATCCTAAAAGTCAAAAGTAACCCTTTTAACGAGTGTTCTGATCTGGTATAAATCCTTAGTCATATGAAAAGGCTCGTTAAAGGGTCACTTTTGACTTTTAGGGTTGCTACTTCCAATAGGTGGTGCTAGAGTTTGTATCCTTCATCCCTGGAGAGACAATTTGAATATAATTCGAGACTCTACACACAAACGCAACTCCTATAAACAATTCTCATCAATTTTTTTAATAAAAATCATGGCATGTTTATACTGTATCTATAGATAGGAAGCACCTGCTCCCTTTCTTTGGTTAGATCTGGAGATCCCTCATCTTTGCTAGGTGATGATTAGTAATTGAAAAAGGGCTAGATATTGTCCCGTTCAATCCAAGATCAACAGTCACTTCTTTAAGTACAGGTAGCAGCCATATTTTTTGAGCCATGTAGTGATTACCAATGTGTTTCGAACATTACATGCTTCTTAAAGGGAATCTGTCAGCAAGTTTTTGCTACCTCAGCTGAGAGCCGCATAATGTAGGCAACGAGGCCCTATGTTCAAAATGTATCACTTATTTTACTGTGTGCAGCCGTTCTAACAGTGAAAGATTTTACATTTTGCATGTAGCAGAGCTGCCCCCGCCAACACCAGGCTTTTAGTACACATTTCCATAGGCAGAAGCTGCGAATCACAGAAGGGGTGGAGTCGGACTATGGCTCAGGAGTGCTGAGACCCACTAATAATAAAGATAATAGGCTTAAACTAACATTGCAGGAAAGCAAAAAAAAAAAGACTGAGATAGCAGATACATTGCTGAATTCTCTGTTTTAACTCTTGCAGCATACTATCTTCAGGTTACATTTCAGAAACCTGCTGACAGTTTCTTTAATGAGTAAGAATACTTGCATTGTTTGAAATGCTTTAGTGTGTCACTATATGGCTTCAAAATTATGGATCTTAATTGTGCTTAAGTGATTTTTAATCTTGGATTCAGCTGGACAATATCCACCCTTTTTCAAAAGTGTTATTTATGTAATGGCTCTATGAAAATATGATGCTTCACAAAAAGGCCTAGTTCCATAGAACACTCATATCCACTAGCTTTTAGGCTGATCAAAGGTTATTTATGTAGATCTTCCTTAATTTAATGGTGTCCTAATTTTTTAGTGCCTTCTTTTTAGATGGCCAAATTTAAAGATGTGTTTCATGTAACAGACGGTTTTAATTTTTTTCTATTTTTTTTTATATATTTTTTGTTTTACTTCTGATTATAATTATTATTTTATTTTAAATGTGATGTAAAGTGTATCCTTTCCACCTCTGATACTCTTTTAGAAACTTGACTCCTTTGAGGTCTTTTGGGAAACTCTGGGGCTATTCTAGAGCCAATGGCACCCTTAACCACCCCCCCCCCTCATGGTTATGTTTCAGTACCTTGTTTTGGTATACCTTAAGTTATTGTTTTTTTTTTCCTTTTGATAGGTATAGGCTTTCCCATATACCGTAAGTTATATAAGGTTATAACTTTAAATATGTATTGATGTAATGTCCCCCTTTTTTTTAAAACATAAATAAAATATATATATATTAATGCTCTACTTATGACTATGTATGTGAAGCTATTATTTGACTTAATTATGCCTCTTTCTGGATTTCTAAAAAAATAAATTGTCAATAACAATTAGGAAAACCAAACATGGTCATTTAGTCAAGTCTTCTGGTGCAAAATTTGTCTCTTGAATATAATACATAAAACAGAATTGAGCAAATCGAAGAGACATATTGGTTATACCATCAGTAACAATTGATAAATGGCATATGTTACCAGGTTTTGGTATTTAATCTGAGAACAATATGTTGGGGTTGAAACCCTTATTCCAGTGACATGCCAATACAGGACTGCATGCTGGCATTTTGATAAAATCACAGGTTTTTTTCTATTGTAGATTTAGCAATTTTCTGAGAATTTACAAAATGCTAACAAAATAATAAAAAACTTTAGATTTTTAGGAGCAAAGTAGTAAAAATGCAGTGACATGACAAAAATCTGCAAAACTAATCATATATTAAATAATTGCAAACGAAATATATGTATGAGATAGCCAATATGATTGTCTGGAAAATGAAGGTAGGCTCACGTTCGAAGCTGTAGTGGAGGGTAAGATGTGTACAGTAGCCTGAAAGGCAAACCTTCAAAACATTTTTACATTTTTACTTGCCAGTGTATTACCACCACGTAGTGACTGAATACCATATACAAGAGACAAATACCGCCACACCATGGACAGATCACATATTACCACCAGATAGTGACTGAATAATACCAAATACGAGGGACAAATATTGGCACACCATGAGCTGACCACATATTTCCACCACATAGTGACTGAATAATACCACATAGAAGGTATGTAAAATGAAAATAGTCTCATGTTCGAAGCTGTAGTGGATGGTGAGAAATATTAATCTTTTGCTTGTCAGTATATGTGGTCTGGTCATGGTGTGTTAGTATTTGTCCCTTGTATGAGGTATTATTTAATCACTATGTGGCTTGGTGCTATTTTTCCCCTTGTATGTGGTATTATTGAGTCACAAAGTGGTGGTAATATGTGATCTGGTCACAGTGTAGTGATATTTCTCCCTTGTATGTGGTATTACTGGTCTTGGTATAGTTGATTATGTTTTGTATAATGGTCATTTGTTCTCTCCCAGTCTAATTAAGAGACTCTTATTTTAATTAGGGATTAACTTCTAGCCCCTTGTCATGTGACTATTATACAGTGGCAGAGATGCAGTTACAGGGTTACCTAGTGAAAACAAGTAATCCCCTCTACAGGATGTGTTTATTGATCATGGGGCTCAGACTGATTGGACCCGCATCGATCAGCAGCATGGAGAATTGTTATCCTCATTAGAATGGACCTCTCACTGATCCATTCATTCCCTTAGTGGCCATCAACTGCTGTACTTGGCTTTTTCTGGCTGCCCCAAAGAGGATGAATGGTCACACATCCGACCTGCCTCTGAATTTTAAAATGGGAATAAAAGTGCTCCGTCATGGATAAAAGTTCCTTATTCTTCCAATTGGTGAGGTTTCCAATATTCAGACTCCACCGATTAATGTGATCATCAATCTTGTGACTACATACTGATAATTTATTTTCACCAAATAACCTATTAAATGCAAAATACCGTAATTGTACATTATAGTTATGGTGTGTGCACAGTAGATATGCAGGAGCCACCTCTATTACTGTTGACTATAACTGGGATAATGGCTAACGGGTATTTGCATTTACAGGGTGGTCCAAAAGTAGGTGGACAGTATATGTAAGGTGGTAGATTTATCAAACGGTGTAAAGTGAAACTGACTCAGTTGTCCTTAGCAACCAATCAGATTTCACTTTTTATTCTTCACAGACTCTTTGGAAAATGAAAGGTGGAATCTGATTGCTTTCTAAGGGCAACTAAGTCAGTTTCACAGATCCAATTAAATGTTATTTTCTGTCCACCTACTTTTGGACCACCCTGTATATTGTGGGCCCCTGGAGTCCATTCCTCCTGGTGGCCCCAGACAGAAAAGGATCTAGGTTTTCCAGCACCCGTGGCAAGAATTCAGTTTGCCTCCTTCACCGCACGCAGTTTGAGTAGTTATGTGACCACTCATTCACATGTGATTTGCATACTTACATTCTAGTACCGAGGAGCTGCTCTTCATAATTTTGTCAATGTTCAGTGTAATGCTGGCGTCACACGGTACGATATATTGGGCGATTTGTCGTCAGGGTCACGTCGTTAGTGACGCACATCAGGCATCGTTAGACATATCGTACCGTGTGACACCTAGGAACGACTGTGAACAAGCAAAAAAACTCACCTTATCGTTGCTCGTTGACACGTCGTTCATTTTCATAAAGTCGGTCCTCCTTCTGTGTTCCGGTTGTTCATCGTTCCCGTGGCAGCACACGTCGCTCCGTGTGACACCCCGGGAACGACGAACACAGCTTACTTGCGTCCCGCCGGCAATGAGGAAGGAAGGAGCTGGGCGGGATGTTTACGTCCCGCTCATCTCCGCCCCTCCGCTTCTATTGGCCGGCCGCAGTGTGACGTCGTTGTGACACCAAACGTCCCTCCCCCTTCAGGAAGAGGATGTTCGCCGCCCACAGCGACATAGTTAGGGAGGTAAGTACGTGTAACGGGGGTTAACGACTTTGTGCGCTACGGGCAACAAATTGCCCGTGACGCACAAACGACAGGGGCGGGTACGATCGCTCGTGCAATCGCACGATAGATCGTCCCGTGTGACGCCGGCATAAGACTACAGCTACTGCTTCATTTGAGAGAAGCTGAAAGAACAGATAGAAGACAAGTGACCATAAGTATGAAAATCGCATGAGTGGAGTGGCCATGTGGTGATTGCTGGAACCAGCAAGTAGCTATGAATCCCCACAGTGAGTTTATTACACATTGTTAGGATTGGGCATGCTACAGTGCTTAATTTTAAAATTAAAGGGCTTATTTAGGTTTGTGATTAATGTCTGCAGTCACTGAAGGTAACTGCAGAATTCTAAGTTCTCAGAGCAAGTGCACGGCACACTTTTCGGATTCTCCCTTGGCAGCCATTTGACAAGTATGCGATTTGCATACTTACGGCCACATTCCAACTAGACCTATCCAGCCTCACTCAATTCACTTGTATTGAGCAAGGTCACGCATGTCTAGTTGCCATGTAACCGCATGTGAGTAAATCGCATAGGTGTGGTTTCATCATCTCCCAATGTCACCGCTGGCACCAGAGAATCCTGACAGTTTGCAGTTCGTGCGCTGTGAGAATTCAGAAGTTTCAGTCATAGAAAGACTGCAGACTTTCATCACAAACTTGCACCTCTCTAGTGCTCCTAACATAAATAAAAACATAGTACCCTTACCTTATCAGATGGTACAAAACTTTATTAACGTAGCTATGTATAACAATTTTACAAGTTACGGATTATCATTTATAAGATCAGAACTAATAAAAGCACAAGAATACATTACCATAAGCACCAGTAGTACAGAAATTCATCTCTTTCAATCAGTTTTTTCCAGCATAAAAAAGGGGGCAGACACAACTGGTATATGGCAATCCAGCTTAATTTTCATAAATCATATTCACAATACAAAATCAAGGAGAAGCTAGAGACTGATGACTGTAATGTTAGACTACAATATATGGCTGTGCACACGTTGAGTATTTGGTTGCAGAAATTTCGGCACCATGTCTGCATCTCTTGGGAGGAAAAACACAGTTCAAAAATGTGTTTTTGCCCCGTCTTTGTGTTTTTGCATGCGTATTTCAATTGAATTCAATGGATGAAAAAATGCTGAAACTTGATTTGCTGCAAATTATTTTCTGCACCAAATCTACAAAGAGAAAATACTCAATGTGTGCACAAAACCTCAGGATTCTCATTGACTTTGCTGGTGTCAGGATTTGCTTACAGTTTTATAACAAAACTGCATTCAAAAACGCATAAAAAAAAAGTGATAAACACTGTGCACACAGCGGCTGAGTTCATCACTGTGTGCTATACATTTGCACAAATAGATTCTTGAACTGACTTTGTTCCTGCGGGAAATAAATGTAAAAATGAAATCACTATGAGCTATAGCAAAGTAAAACAATTAAATGCATGAAGCACAGCAAGTCAAAATATATACCATAAGTTATAGAATCTCCATAGCTACGTAGAATGCAACAAACACAATAAGATTAAAGATATTTAGATAGAATAGCAACATGGTGACGTGATTTCCTCCATAAGCCAGCATGGATTTATGAAGGACAGATCTGCTGCCTTTTGTGAAGATGTGGAAGGAATTACTTTCAATATATACAGGATTGGATTATAGGGATCCACCACAGAAGTCGCTTGAATTGGTGAGAAATTGAGACACTTGACCTGAGTGTTGTTCAAAGGTACTTGTCTGCATGTCTTTACATATGGAAGTCGTGGTATGGCTGTATAGGTACTTGTCCCCCAATAACTGTGATACCTTTTTTTTTTTTTTTTTAAGAGATCTGATTTGCCAGTCTTGAGAAATCTAGTGTAGAATCTATATGCAAATTAGACTGGAAGTGCATGGGGGCGTGTCAGTGCACAGGAACAGCTTCTTACAAGTGCGCTGACAAGCTCCTAGTGCACTCAGTCGGATTTGCATGTGGCCCCTACTCTAGATTCCTGATGGCTGGTACATTGGAACTGTAAAACAAAACAAAAAAAAAGGATTATTTTAATGGGGACAAGTACCTATAGAATCATACCATTACTTAAATGTGCTGACAGGTTCCCTTTTAAGCCATGTCTGTGATTTGTTCATGCTTTATAGAGATGTTTGATTAAATACATGTTGAATAAAAAGCTATATAGTTTTTCAATATATTTTCTACACTGTGTGCAGAATTATTAGGCAAATGAGTATTTTGATCACATGATGATTTTTATACATGTTGTCCTACTCCAAGCTGTATAGGCTTGAGAGCCAACTACCAATTAAGTAAATGAGGTGATGTGCATCACTGTAAGGAGGAGGGGTGTGGTGTAATGACATCAACACCCTATATAAGGTGTGCTTAATTATTAGGCAACTTCCTTTTCTTTGGCAAAATGGCTCAGAAGAGAGATTTGACGGGCTCTGAAAAGTCCAAAATTGTGAGATGTCTTGCAAAATGATGCAGCAGTCTTGAAATTGCCAAACTTTTGAAGCGTGATCACCGAACAATCAAGCGTTTCATGGCAAATAGTCAACAGGGTCGCAAGAAGCATGTTGGGCAAAAAAGGCGCAAAATAACTGCCCATAAATTGAGGAAAATCAAGCGGGAAGCTGCTAAGATGCTGTTTGCCACCAGTTTGGCCATATTTCAGAGCTGCAGCGTTACTGGAGTATCAAAAAGCACAAGGTGTGCCATACTCAGGGACATGGCCAAGGTAAGGAAGACTGAAAAACGACCACCTTTGAACAAGAAACATAAGATAAAATGTCAAGACTGAGCCAAGAAATATCTTCAGACTGATTTTTCAAAGGTTTTATGGACTGATGAAATAAGAGTGACTCTTGATGGGCCAGAGGCTGGATCAGTAAAGAGCCGAGAGCTCCACTCTGACTCAGACGCCAGCAAGGTGGAGTTGGGGTACTGGTATGGGCTGGTATCATCAAAGATAAACTTGTGGGACCTTTTCGGGTTGAGGATGGAGTGAAGCTCAACTCTCACACCTACTGCCAGCCTCTGGAAGACAACTTCTTCATGCAGTGGTACAGGAAGAAGTCGGTATTGTTCAAGAAAAACATGATTTTCATGCAGGACAATGCTCCATCACATGCATCCAACTACTCCAGAGCGTGGCTAGCCAGTAAAGGTCTAAAAGATGAAAATATAATGACATGGCCCCCTTGTTCACCTGATCTGAACCCCATAGAGAACCTGTAGTCCCTCATAAATTGTGAGATCTACAGGGAGGGAAAACAGTACACCTCTCGGAACAGTGTGTGGGAGGCTGTGGTGGCTGCTGCACGCAATGTTGGTCGTAAAGAGATCAAGCAACTGACAGAATCTATGGATGGTAGGCTGTTGAGTGTCATCATAAAGAAAGGTGGCTATATTGGTCACTAATTTTTTGGGGTTTTGTTTTTGCATGTCAGAAATGTTTATTTCTAAATTTTGTGCAGTTATATTGGTTTATCTGGTGAAAATAAGCAAGTGAGATGGGAATATATTTTCTTTTTATTAAGTTGCCTAATAATTCTGCACAGTAATAGTTACCTGCACAAACAGATATCCTCCTAAAGCCTGCTTTACACACTTCAATAAATCTTTCAATCCGTCGTCGGGGTCAAGTTGTAAGTGACGCACATCCGGCATCGTTCGTGACGTGTTTGCGTGTGAAACCTACATGCGATCGGTATTGAACGAAAATACGGTGATCGCATACACGTCGTTTATTCCTCATACATTGGACGTTTGGTAGTACGAAACTAGTCAATTGTAACGTGTGACATCCCTCATACGATTTCGGTGTCTGATGCTATGTGCGCAGGTGTGCGCTCTGCACCGCAGCTTAAAAAAGGTCTGTTTCAGAGCGGAGCTGAAAAGCTGCGTTCTGAAGCGCCTCACAATGTCTGTCATTCACTAATCTCTGTTAGTCGGTCACTATCTCTGTCCCTCACTCTCTGTCCATGTCAGTCTATCCCCCTCTCTCATATACTCACCGATCCCCGGCGCTGCACGGCATTCACACTGCTCCGGCGGCTTTTACTCTTTTGAAAAAGCCGGCCGCCCATTAAACAATCTCGTATTCCCTGCTTACCCCGCCCACCGGCGCCTATGATTGGTTACAGTGGGACACGCCCCCCACGCTGAGTGACAGGTGTCACACTGCACCCAATCACAGCAGCCGGTGGACGTGTCTATACTGTGTAGTGAAATAAATAAATAAATAATTAAAAAAAAAACGGCGTGAGGTCCCCCCCAATTTTAAAACCAGCCAGATAAAGCCATACGACTGAAGGCTGGTATTCTCAGGATGGGGAGCTCCACGTTATGGGGAGCCCCCCAGCCTAACAATATCAGCCAGCAGCCGCCCAGAATTGCCGCATTCATTAGATGCGACAGTTCTGGGACTGTACCCGGCTCTTCCCGATTTGCCCTGGTGCGTTGGCAAATCGGGGTAATAAGGAGTTATTGGCAGCCCATAGCTGCCAATAAGTCCTAGATTAATCATGTCAGGCGTCTATGAGACACCTTCCATGATTAATCTGTAAATTACAGTAAATAAACACACACACCCGAAAAAAATCATTTATTTGGAATAAAAAACACAAACATATACCCTGGTTCACCACTTTAATCAGCCCCAAAAAGCCCTCCATGTGCGGCGTAATCCAGGATGCTCCAGCGTCGCTTCCAGCGCTGCTGCATGGAGGTGACCGGAGCTGCAGCAGACACAGCCGCTCCGGTCACCTCCACACAGCTAATGAACACAGCCGCGCGATCAGCTGATCTGTCACTGAGGTTACCCGCTGTCACTGGATCCAGCGGTGGATGCAGCGGTGGCCGCGGGTAACCTCAGTGACAGCTCAGCTGATCGCGCTACTCACCTCAGTTGCTGACTGGAGCTGACCGGAGCGGAGGTGAGTAGCGCGATCAGCTGAGCTGTCACTGAGGTTACCCGCGGCCACCGCTGCATCCACCGCTGGATCCAGTGACAGCGGGTAACCTCAGTGACAGCTCAGCTGATCGCACGGCTGTCTTCATTAGCTGCGTGGAGGTGACCGGAGCGGCTGTGTCTGCTGCAGCTCCGGTCACCTCCATGCAGCAGCGCTGGAAGCGACGCTGGAGCATCCTGGAGTACGCCGGACATGGAGGGCTTTTTGGGGCTGATTAAAGTGGTGAACCAGGGTATATGTTTGTGTTTTTTATTCCTAATAAATGATTTTTTTCGGGTGTGTGTGTTTATTTACTGTAATTTACAGATTAATCATGGAAGGTGTCTCATAGACGCCTGACATGATTAATCTAGGACTTATTGGCAGCTATGGGCTGCCAATAACTCCTTATTACCCCGATTTGCCAACGCACCAGGGCAAATCGGGAAGAGCCGGGTACTGTCCCAGAACTGTCGCATATAATGTATGCGGCAATTCTGGGCGGCTGTTGGCTGATATTGTTAGGCTGGGGGGCTCCCCATAACGTGGAGCTCCCCATCCTGAGAATACCAGCTTTCAGTCGTATGGCTTTATCTGGCTGGTTTTAAAATTGGGGGGGACCGCACGCCGTTTTTTTTAATTATTTAATTATTTATTTCACTACACAGTATAGACACGTCCACCGGCTGCTGTGATTGGGTGCAGTGTGACACCTGTCACTCAGCGTGGGGGCGTGTCTCACTGTAACCAATCATAGGCGCCGGTGGGCGGGGTAAGCAGGGAATACGAGATTGTTTAATGGGCGGCCGGCTTTTTCAAAACAGTAAAAGCCGCCGGAGCAGTGTGAATGCCGTGCAGCGCCGGGGATCGGGGATTGGTGAGTATGAGAGAGGACTGCTCAATTCAGTCACTCAGGAGTTTAGCGGTCACCGGTGAGTCCTTCACTGGTGACCACTAATCAGGGCGCGACACAGACAGAGCCGCAGCATGACCATGAAGTCGGGTGAAGTTCACCCGAGTTCATTCTGACAGTGCGGCTCTGTCTGTATGTGCTGTCATCTGCCATTCAGCTCTGCTACATGGCTGTCTGTGTCTGCTGTCAGCGGCCATGTAGCAGAGCTGAATGGCAGATGACATAGTAAAAACGCATCCCTACACATTACACACGCTTGTCAAGTCAATAAATAAAAAAAAAAAAAAAAGGGTGCCCAATGCATACGTCACAGAACACATGATCTAAAGGATCGCACACAAAATTGATCAATTTAACATAGGCTACTAACGCACGTGTGACAGCAAATGAACGACCTACGTGCAATCTCATTCAATCGCATATGCGACCTGGGCGTGTCACATCGCATACGAGATCGCATACCTAATTGTAAGGTGTAAAGCTGGCTTAAGATAGCCAAATCTAAAAAAAAAACCACTCCAACTTCCAAAAACATTAAGCTTTGATATTTGAGTCTTTTGGTTTGATTGAGAACATAGTTTTTGATCAATATTAAAAAAAATCCTCTAAAATACAACTTGCCTAATAATTCTGCACACTGTGTATATCAATTGCTCTCTATATTTTAAGATGCTGTTATTCAGTAGAAATGTTAATATTTAGTTTCCTTTGGATACAAAGTTTTAAAGGTTCGGATGGCACTCTAAGGTATGGCTGGGGAACATTTTTTCTGCTGGGGGCCATTTGGAAATTTCTACCATCATTCGGGGCTGCACGAAGCGAAGCAATCAACTTGAAAATTACCCTGGTATTTTTGGTCAAACAATTAACTCACTGTGGTGGCTGGAGCGTCTTCTCGTGGCTGTGAGATTAGGCGATATTGATCTTCTTACAACTTTTTTTTCCAGGTTTGTGTTGGCTGGGACTGTTGTATACACATCACATAGGACACGCTGAGGGCATATACATACACTGGCTACATATACATCATAGGAGGGGCTGGGGGTAGATACATCACTTAGGGGTATAAACATAACTCTGGAGTGCAGACAGCCTTGGGGGATGCTGGGGGCATAAACAGACAGCCCTTGGGACGCTGGAGGTATAAACAGACAGCCCTGTGCGCCCATAGAGCCCTGGTGGAGGCTGGGGGCCCATAGAGCCCTGGGGGAAGCTGGGGGCACAGAGAGCTCTAGGGGAGGCTGGGGGCCCATAGAGCCATGGGGGAAGCTGGCTGCACAGGGGAGGCTGGGGGCCTAGAGAGCACGGAGGGAGGCTGGGGGCCTAGAGAGATAAATCAACTATTCCTCCATTAAAGTATGCATACACTTCATACATTACAACTCAACAAAACACTGGCATAACTAGGCCAGATAAAGAAGTGAAAATGCCGAACGGTATTTTGAATTTTAAATATATATAATTTATTCAATTCTATACACAAAAGAAAAACATAAAAAAATGTGTACAGGGAAATAGCCACAGAGGGACACAATTGATACCAGATATTTTAACACTTCACAGAAAAACACTAAATGCGATAGAAACATTTTTGAGGAAATTTCATAGCCAATAATGAAATACTATGGGCATAAAGTGCTGAGTGCAAAAAATATATATCTCATATACAAAAATTGCCTAATATATGTAATAAATATACAAAATATGTGTCTCTGGATAATTTTTGTATAACCAGTGATCTTGTTGAATAACCCACAGAAAAAGTATATATTTATTTACATCAATATGCAGTGTGTAATAAGAGGATAGCTAACAGCAAGCAAGGCATATCAGGTATATACATCTCCAAATATATTAATGTGGGCTTATATAAAGAACAGCCTAATCGACAAACAGACTTAAATGCACAAAACACCCGTATATACATACACCATTGATATGACCAAGGCTAATGCCAGCAATCCACCAAAACAGCTGCTAGCTAAATGAATGATCCTATTACAAGCTGTTATAAAGTACAAACGCAGTAATTACTGAGATCACTGGACACCTTCGTATGCAGGCATGAACCTAAAGCATACTAAACACTAAACCCATGTTATAATTCCACGCCCCTTCTGAGAAAGTGTGGTGAAACGTACGTCATGGTGGAGGGACACTCTACCAGGCACTCCAGTAAGCACGTTCATTAAGGTAAAACCCGTTGCTAGTTGCAATAACTAATTTAGTGGTATAAGTAATGGAATTATAATATGGCTTTAGTGTTTAGTATGCTTTAGGTTCATGCCTGCATATGTTACGTATATAGCCGCAACCCGCAAGTGGAGTCACGTTATAAACTTTCATTTAATCTCCCCTGTAAATATACCCCTTTCAAAAAGCGTCCCCAGTGTCACGGAACCAGGCAATGGTCACCAAGTGACATCTCCTCAGCAGTACACCGCCCGGGACTGAGTACCCCATAGTTCTGGGCGACTCAGCTTTTTCCTGGCGTCACGAACAGGATTGAACTGGACCCAGTTATACCGGGTGACGTGTGCCTTATAGACTGTGTTTATGGACTGTGTTTTACTAGTGGTGAAACCACCACCATTTTTGGTGTAAAAAGTGACTGCGCCACAGTAGTGAAAAAGGCGCAAAGTGAAATACCTGTCCCCTGGGAGTGTCCAGAATGTAAAACGAAACTGGAAGCAGGGAGCTCGGAGGCCTTGCCACAGAATTCCTCCAGGACTGTTACCAGTAACACTATGTCTGCACCGTAGCATCGTTCAAGTGAACCGGGTCACCCAGGGACCTGGACGGTGGAGAGGCTGGAAGCAGTGGTCCAGAGACTGTGCTGGACCCTGCGTGCACAGCAACTGCAGCGTATTGAGGAGTGGAGGGCAGAGATGATGGGAGTGGTGGCGACCATGCGGGCCCAGGAGAGTAGGGTGCCGCTTGTCCAGGCTGCACCAACTTTTATGCCAGAGTCCATCCTCGACCAGGCCGCATCACCGCCAGATCCAGCCAGACCTGACAAGGTTACATAACCTTCTCTGGCTGAGAAGGACCAGGTGGCACAGACTTCCCCGGCCAGATCAGACACGGCCGCATCACCTTCTCCAGTGGAGAAGGATCAAGTTACATCACCTTCTGACCCAGTGACGGCAGACCAGGCTGCATCGTCATCAGGAGCCGCGGATCAGGCCGCAGCCACCGCTGACGACCGCCCGCAGATACTGTGCCCAGTAACTGTCGGGGACCCGGCAGTAAACTACCTTGAGCCAGGTAGTGGAGAAGGAGCAGCTGTCACCTGGGAGTGGGCAGGTATTGAGGAGGGCACACGAGGGGCATGCCAGGCCATCATCACCAAGCTGGCCCGAGAGCGGGAGCAGCGAGAGGCCCAGCGAGTGCAGGCGGAGGTCAGGGACATCCAAGAGAAACAGCGCTTGCGGCGTGCCAGCTACCGGGCACGGGGACTGCTCTACCAGGGGGTGGTGGAGCGCTTCAACCTACAAAGGGGATGGGGCTTCATTGCGGAACTCGGCTTGAAGGAAGGAGTCTTTGTCTCCCGCCGGGATGTGAGACCCCATCTCCCCAAAGGACACCCCAATCGGGACTTGCACGTAGGAGACAAGGTCACCTATACCTGTCACTATGGGGAGCGGGGTTGGTACGCCCTTGATGTGGAGGCCGTTGCAGAGAAACCAGCCCCCGATCCAACTACAGCACCAGTTCCCCATCTGCCACCAGGATGCAGTACAGGTGCACAGGACCAGTGTACCCAGACTGTGAGTGCTGATCCCAGGAGGCCAGTCGACCCAGATGGCTTCTTTCTAGTACCCTGGTAGCTGTAACCTGCTGAGCTACACAAATGTTCTTTTTGTTTGACTGTTCCAGTTAGCTTGAAAAATGTTGATTTAACCAGTTTTGCATATTTGATAAATATGGACCACTACTGCAGGACTGGCAGCAGTTAAAAACTTTAACCTGTTAATAGTTGCACCAGTTGTGCAATACCAGAGTACAACCTTACCAGTGGACCCTAACTGACACCACCACCAAGGAAAGGATGGTTGCAGGAAGGGTCTGCGGCAGAGGCAGCCGAGACCTATTCACCATGGAAACCAGTGACCTTCCTCCTAGGGGTATTGGGATCAGGACCTTTAGGTGGTGGGTGATGGGAAGGGTATTCCAGTTGTAACGTTTAAGCCAATGCCTCCCCTGCGTGGGAAGAATGTTATTTAATATGCACATGTTAACCTGTGTCCCTTTGCAGCCTGAGGACTTGCTGGAATTAACCAAGGGGGAATGTAGCGCCCCTGAAGCCATCAGATAGCTACAAGGTACTGAATCCCCACCAGCATGCAGGGCCTACCCCCAGGGACTCTGAAGACCAGTACCGGTAACAACAAAAAGATTCCAGTTAATCCCTGTTTTCCCCCAACTTCCCCAAAGACTGGTGCCAGACTAGGGTTGGACCTAATGGATGGCCACCTAGGGGTGAAGCCCATCCAGTCCAGTAGACGACCAGGTGGGAGGGGCAGACAGTGGACAGTCAGAGGAGTCGGTGACAGAGGGAAAGGGCGAGTGGAAGCACTGACAAGAGTGTGACGGTGACCTGAGGGCCAAGGCGTGTGGTTGCTGGTGGAGTACGGTAAAGTACTCCCGGAACCATAACACCAATGGGGTACAGAATCCTAAGTCAGGCAAACGCTCCAGGCAGACATGATAAAATCTGCACAGTAAGGGGGACCATCAAGGACCTCACTGACCTTGAAGTTCGGAACACAGTCGCAATGGGAGAACTGGGGAATAGGACCAGAGACTCCGACCCCACAGGATTCACGCTACCGTCATACGGACTACCGTTGAGAGACTATCAGGAGGGGACCCCAGATGCTCCAAGCCATGGGGACCCACCAACCAGAGACAGGTGCAGGGGAAATAAGCCACCAGGTCACTACACCAGCACTGGGACTAAGGGGACCAGCGGTCAAGACCAGCCTTCCTCGGGTGACCAGTTTGCAACAGACTGTGAGTAAAGGCACCAGTTATTCTGCAACTCCTTGTGTGGCGTACCTTGTTTCTGCACCCATCAACATCACCTATCCTCTGGGGCCCGGCCCTGCTTGCGGAGGGCCTAACACACAGGCTGCCACCAACACCAGCCCCAGTAGCGAGAACTGTGCAGCGGTGGCTCCATCCACATAGCCGCAACCCGCAAGTGGCGTCACGGTATAAACTTTCATTTAATCTCCCCTGTAAATATACCCCTTTTAAAAAGCGTCCCCAGGGTCACAGAACCGGACAACGGCCACCAAGTGACATCTCCCCAGCAGAACACCGCTCGGGACTGAGTACCCCATAGCTCTGGGTGACACATTGCCCACTGAGACTGCATAGGTCAGTGGGGGAGTGGGGGTGTTGCCCACTGAGGCTGCACAGGTCAGGGTGTGTGTGTGTGTGTGTGTGTGTGTAGAAAGATTTGGGGCGTGTGCGTGTGTTGCCGGACAGGTCAGTGGGGGTGTGTGGGAGTAGAAGGTTTTGGTGTGTGTGTGTGCGCGCGTGTGTTTCCCGCTGACGCTGCACAGATCAGGGTGTGTGTGTGTGTATGTGTATAGAATGCCATAAAAGTGGACCAGGATGGGACATTGCTACAACAAGAGGACCAGTAAAAGGAACATTACTACAAGATGAGAACCTGCATGGGCACATTACTATAGGATGGGAACAAGTATGGATACATTACTACAGGATAACTATAAGAAAAAAAGCATAATTAAAAACATACAAAACACATAAATAGTAAAAATATCAAACATGATTGATATTTTTACTATGTATATGTGTTTTGTATGTTTTTAATGATGCACTAATAAAAGGATTGTGATTTTATATTTGAGTGTGCCATATTTGGTCAAGCGGTTTTTTCTTATAGTTATTAGGACCTTGCTTGACACTTGTGCACCCTCATTTGATTGGGCTTTATATTGTGGCTGTGCATCCTAATTCTTCTTTCTGTGAAAAACATTACTACAAGATGGGCACATTACTACAGGGTGGGCACAAGGATGGACACATTACCACAGAATGAGGACCAGGATGGGCACATTAGTACAGGATGGGGACATTACTACTGAATGTTCATAAGGATGGACACATGTGATGTGTGTATGATTTATGGATCTAATGTGTATGACGGGTTTTAAGAATGGCACAGCATTTGTTACATTTTCTAACATATAAATGGTCCCTTAGTCTGGTTCAGTAGGCTACACAATCATAGAGAAGACTGCTGATTTGACAGATGTCCAGAAGGCAGTCATTGACACACTCCACAAGGAGGGTAAGCCACAAAAGGTCATTGCTAAAGAAGCTGGCTGTTCACAAAGTGCTGCATTCAAGGATATTAATGGAACGTTGAGTGGAAGGAAAAAGTGTGGTAGAAAAAGTTGCACAAGCAACCGGGATAACCGCAGCCTTGATAGGATTGTTAAGAAAAAGCCATTCAAAAATTTGGGGGAGATTCACAAGGAGTATCATTGTGCTTGATTGGCCAGCAAACTCGCCTGACCTAAACCCCATAGAGAATCTATTAGGTATTGTCAAGAGGAATATAACAGACACCAGACCCAACAATGCAGACAAGCTGAAGGCTGCTATCAAAGCAACCTCGGCTTCCATAACACCTCAGCAGTGCCACAGGCTGATCTTCTCCATGCCACGCCGCATTGATGAGTTTAAAATCATTTATTCAGTTGGTCTTATATAATATTCTAATTTTCTGAGATAATGACTTTTGGGTTTTCATTGGCTGTAAGCCATAATCATCAACATTAACAGAAATAAACACTTAAAATAGATCACTCTGTGTGTAATGACTCTATATAATATATAGGAATAGATCACTCTGTGTGTAATGACTCTATATAATGTGTTTCCCTTTTTGTATTGAATTACTGAAATAAATTAACTTTTGATGATATTCTAATTATTAACATGCCCTTCAAGGTAGACAAGTAGACGTCACAATATATCTATTGAAGAAGGATAGGTGATAAGTATTTTCCTCTGGTCAGTGTAGTCTGTGGCCTGAGGATGTCTGTAGGACTGTTTATTGCACCTTGGATTTTGGATCATGAATTGCTAGACTACAAGAACTAATTAATACACCGTCCTAAAACCCATTTTTTGCATTGCTCCATGAGTATATAACATTCCTGAAAGATGTGTCTATGTCAAGGGAGTTACATTGTACAGACGTATGTTATATTTACTCATTACCTTTTGTGGTCTACTGTATTTTGTTGTGTATCGAAGCTGGTTTATTGCACAGCAATCACAACATTCATAATTAGTTCTATATCTCCTGGTCCTAACATCTGTTTAGTGGATTTGAAATCATATGGCTTGAATAGGAAGCATATATTTTCCAGGCACTGATCAGAGATGATTGTTTTACCATTGTGACTCCATTGCTGCATGCCAAACGTGTTACTGCAGAGGGTGGTGGAAGGTGTAGGATGTCTGCTCTCCCTCCTGCCAGGGACAAGCTTTACTTCTGTGCCTGGTTCTGTTTGTCTTGTGTTTTCCAAATCCTGGAAAATGTATCATCTTTGTTTTAACTTGAAACAGAAAAACATGAGATTGTTCTAAATGGTCTGTAATAATAGTCCCAGTTATGACAAGTGATAATCGGGAAAAGGTGTCACTGATTCTGCAAGTGATTTTCCTCCATGAAGTCTGGTTATGTCATCAGGGCCTCTCCTGGACCAGAGAATTTTGTGTATCACCTAATGAGTCAGGCAAAAAAAATCTTGGTAACATAATATCCACAAAGAACATTTAATTTGGGAAATAAACCAATCAGATTTGTTTCATTTATTCCTGGCAGCATTACAATACAGCTGGAAGCTAGATCAGTAGCAGTTACTAGATATTTGAAAGATGCCTAACCAGTATATTAAAGGGGTTGTCCAATCTAGAATGGAAGGTCTGCAGTCAGTTTGTGTGACCGCAGACTTGTGAATCCTCCCAGTGCATGCATTGAGCGCTGCAAGGATACGTCGTCTGCTCTGAAAACGGTGGTCAAGTATGAGATATGCATACTTCTGGCCAGAACCTGACTAGTGGGCATGGCTTCCCTCAATATAGTTGTATGTTGTTCCATGCTACTCCTTTGCTATAGCACTCCCTAAACACACAACCCAGTCTCTATTCTGTGCCCTGTCACACTTTTCTCCCCCTATACTGTCTCCTCACACTATTCCCCTCAATAGTCCCCTCATACATTTTCCCTTCCTCATATTATCTCATCGCACATTCCCCCCTGATTACCATGATGTCACATAATCTTCACATAATTGCCCCCTCTCTCTCCATACTGTCTCCTCACACATTGCCCCCTCGCTCTTCAAACTTCTTCTCAAACATCCCCCCCAAAGTGTTTCTGAACCTATTCCTACCCCTCACACTTTATACTGCTTATACTGTTTCTTCACACATTTCCCCCCCCCCACTGCTGCTACTGTGTCCTCCCACATCCCCCTCTTGCTATCCATACTGTCTCCATACACAATTCCCCTTGCTCACCATACTATCTCCTCATATATTTACCCACTCACTCGCCATACTGTATCCTCTGAATTCCCCCCATATCACGTACTGTTTTCGCACCCATCACTCTCAATACTCTTTCCTAACACACTCCCTCCCTCACTTTCTTTACTGCTTTTTCAGACATCTCCCTCCCCATACCATTTCCACACCAATTACACCCCCTATTCTCCCCATACTGTCTCCTCAAATCCTGCCCCTTTCAATTACAATAAATCTTCTGGTTCTTCAGCTTCATTGGAACGCCTACCAAACCTTCAGTTGTGCGGTGCTGAAAAGTGATGTCAGCAGAGTGATTAGATTACCTAATTACGCTTCTGACATGGCCTTGACCCTGAAGTGCTTGTGGTCAGGGTGTCAACTGTACTTGCACCTGAAAGACACAAGTACGATTAATTGCTAGGAGCTGGCATATTTTACCCTCTGTGATCCAGCTGTCAGCTCAAAAAAACGTCAAATCCTACTATGGGGAAGATAAATTGCTGCCACTGGGGAGACATCTCGGACTGCCACATTAGGTGGCCTGATGGGGCCCTCCTCCTGGCTTGGCAAGGCAAATGCTCCGCATACTCCACTCCACATACGCTCCTGCCTTACCTATATATGATATCTATAAATGTACATTGATCAGGTAGACTGAGCAGAACTCTGACTATAGGCTACATCATCCTGCTATGATTTAGATGAGTCACGTGATGGATTTGTTATGTCCTCAACTTTCCTCTCCACCAATATGCTTGCCAAACACAAAGGAGGCCAAGTGTGACCTGCATTTGGTGCTACTAGTGCCGGGACAGTTGCTGCCACCAGTGTTGTGTTGTTACTTCTAGCAGCTCTGACATTTTTTTCCATGATACGTTTTTTTTTTCATGTTACCACATCGGTTCCTGTGCCAAATTTTGATTTACTGTATTTTTTACACAAGTATAACATTTTATCTTGAGGAGTGCAACAGTGCTTTGCACGGGTGAACACATACAGTATATTGCAAAAGTGAGTACACCCATCACATTTTTGTAAATATATTATTATATCTTTTCATGCGACAACACGGAACATAACACTTTGCCTCAAAGTAGTACAGCTTGTATAGCAGTGTAAATTTAGTGTCCTCTAAATAACTCAACACACAGCTATTAATGTCTAAACCGCTGGCAATAAAAATGAGTACACCCCATAAGTGAAAAAGGCCAAATTGTGCCCAGTTAGCCATTTTTCCTCCCCAGTGTCATGTGACTCATTAGTGTTACAAGGTCTCAGGTGTGAATGGGGGCAGGTGTGTTACATTTGGTGTTATCACTCACACACTCTCTCATACTGGTCACTGGAAGTTCAACATGGCTCCTCATGGCAAATAATTCTCTGAGGATCTGAAAAAAAGAATTGTTGCTCTAGAGATGACCTAGATTATAAAGAAGATTGCCAACACCCTGAAGCTAAGCTGCATCGCGGTGGCCAAGACCATATAGCAGTTTAACAAGACAGGATCCACTCAGAACAGGCCTTACCATGGTCAACTGGTACGTTGAGTGCACATGCTCAGTGTCATACCCAGGTTTTTTTCAAAATAGACATATGAGTGCTGCCAACATTGCTGCAGAGGTTAAAGAAGTAAGGTTTTAGCTTGTCAGTGCTCACACCATATGCCTCACACTACTTCAAATTGGTCTTCATGGCTGTCATGTCAGGAGGAAGCCTCTTCTTAACATGATGCAAAAGAAAGCCCACAAACAGTTTGCTAAAGACAAGCAGACTAAGGAGATGGATTACTGGAATCATGTCCTGTGGTCTGATGAGACCAAGATAAACCTTAGTAATGTGGCAGCAACCAGGTGAGGAGTACAAAGACAAGTGTGTCTTGCCTACAGTCAAGCATGGTGGTGGGAGTGTCATGGTTTGGGGCTGCATGATTGCTGCCAACCGTGGGGTGCTACAATTCATTGAAGGAACCATGGATGCCAACATGTACTTTGACATATTGAAGCAGAACATGATCCCCTCCCTTCAGAAACTGGGCTACAGGGCAGTATTCCAACATGATAACGACCCCAAATACATCTCCAAGACGACCACTGCTTTGCTAAAGATAATGAGGGTAAAGGTGCTGGACTGGCCAAGCATGTCTCCAGACATAAACCCTATTAAGTATCTGAAAGGCATCCTCAAATGAAAGGTGGAGGAGTGCAAGATCTCTACTATCCACCAGCTCCATGATGTCATCATGGAAGATGGAAGGGGATCCAGTGGCTCCTGTGACACTCTAGTGACCTCCATTCCCAAGACAGTAAAGGCAGTGCTTAAAGGGAACCTGTCACCTGAATTTTCGCTATGAATCTAAAAGAATCCCTTTCTGCAGCTCATGGGCTGCATTCTAGAAAGGTTCATCTTCCTACTAGCCCCCCTTTCAGACCTAAATAAACACTTTAAAAATCTTACCTTTTGGTATGCTAATGAGCTTTGCTGGCCCCGGAGGCGGGCTGTATTTCTTCCGTTATTTCCCCCCTCCTGCCGCTGTTCGCCATCCCCCTGTGTTGATTTACATCGATGAGGCTGCCGCCCTCATGTTACACAAGGCTCCTGAAGTCTCGCGCATGCCCAGTGGCACTATCGCGGGACTGAGCGCTGTTCAAATCGCGAGCGTCGGTGATGTAATTGCACAGGCGCGAGATTATGGGCGGCGCTGTGATTGTCATCACCAGCGTCATCCAAGTACCCGCCCATAATCTTGTGCCCACGCTTTTCCCTCTGCCTCCACCGTTATGCGCTAGCGCTGGCCATATCATCCACGTTACCTATTACTGCGGGCACGAGATTATGGGCGGGTACTTGGATGACGCTGGTGATGACATTCACAGCGCCGCCCCCATAATCTCGCGCCTGCGCAATTACATCACCGACGCTTGCGATTTGAACAGCGCTCAGTCTCGCGATAGCGCCACTGGGAATGCACGAGACTTCAGGAGCCTTGCGTAACATGAGGGCGGCGGCCTCATCGATGTAACTCAACACAGGGGGACGGCGAACAGCGGCAGGAGGGGGAATAACGGAAGAAATACAGCCAGCCCTCGGGGCCAGCAAAGCTCATTAGCATACCAAAAGGTAAGATTTTATAAAGTGTATATTTAGGTCTGAAAGGGGGGCCAGTAGGAAGATGAACCTTTCTAGAATGCAGCCCATGAGCTGCAGAAGGGGATTCTTTTAGTTTCATAGCGAAAATTCAGGTGGCAGGATCCCTTTAAACATAATGGTGGCCACACAAAATACTGACACTTTGGGCACAATTTTGCCATTTTCACTTGGAGACGTACTCACTTTTGTTGCCAGCGGTTTAGACATTAATGGCTGATTGTTCAGTTATTTAGAGAACACCAAATGTAAACAGTTACGCGCACGTTGCATTTTTTCCCGCGTTTACGCAGCGTTTAAAACAGCAGCGTAAATGCATGTGTTCTACTTCCCCAGCAAAGTCTGTGAGAAGTCGGCAAATTCCATGCGCACATTGTTTTTTTAACGCAGCGTTTTAGATGCCAAATATTTGACAAAATCGATGCGCTTAAAAAAGCAGCATGTCACTTCTTTTGTGCGTTTTGGTTGCATTTTCCACCCATTGAAATCAATGAGGTGCGTCAAAACACAACCAAAATGCACTTGAACTGCATTTTTGTTGTGTTCAGCATGCTTTTTTGACAAACAGAACGCATGTATTTCGGTCCCTCTCTGTTTGTCGGTCTCTCTCTCAATCTGTCGGTCTCTCTCAATCTGTCGGTCTCTCTCTCTGTCGGTCTCTCTCTCTGTCTATCTCTCTGTCTGTTGGTCTCTCTCTCTGTAGGTCTCTGCCCCCTCTTTCATACTCACCGATCACTGACCGATCACCGGCGCGGTGCTGCACGGCTGCCACTGGTGGGCAGGTCTATGTAGTGCCGTAAAATAAAAAATTATTAAAAAAAAAACGGTGTGCAGTCCCCCCCAATTTTGATACTAGCCAAGGTAAAGCCACACGGCTGAAGGCTGGTATTCTCAGGATCGGGAGCTCCACGTTATGGGGAGCCCCCCAGCCTAAAAATATCAGCCAGCAGCCCCTCGGAATTGCCACATTCATTAGATGTGACAGTCCCGGGACTCTACCTGGCTCATCCCGAATTGCCCTGGTGCGGTGGCAATCGAAGTAATAAGGAGTTAATGGCAGCCCATAGCCGTCTATGAGACATCCCCCCATGATTATCCTGTAAGTGAAAGTAAATATACACGTACACCCGAAAATTATTTGGAATAAAAGACAAAAAAAACAACACCCTCTTTCACCACTTTATTAAAATCCCCAAATACCCCTCCAGGTCTGGCGTAATCCACACGAGGTCCCACGACGCATCCAGCTCTGCTACATGAAGCTGACAGGAGCGGCCGTAGAACACCGCCTCTCTCTATCAGCTCCACAAAGCAACTGAAGTGAGCCGTGAAATCAGCGATAACGTCACTCAAGTTAACCTCGGCCAAAGGTCTCGGGTGGAGGCCTCCAGCTGGCTACGGGTAATCTGAGTGATGGCACCGCTGATCGCGCGGCTCACTTCAGTCACTCAGGATTTGCGGTCACCGGTGAGTCCTTCACCTATGATCGCAAATCAGGCCACTGCACACAGACAGAGCCGCGCGATGACAATGAAGTAGGGTGAAGTTCATCTGAGTTCATTCTGATCGCGCGGCTCTGTCTCGTAGCCAGCCATGCTCTATGGGGATGTAGCAGAGCCGAGTGGGACCACACTGTCAAAAATGCATTCAAAATGCATCCAAAACGCAGCGTTTTGGATGCTTTTTGAAACGCACATGCAGTGACAAAACGCTGCTTTCTATTTGTCACGCCAGAACGTAACGTGCGCACATAGCCTTATACAAGCTGTACACTGACTACTTTACATTGTATCAAATTGTTCTATCTTTAGTGTTGTACCATGAAAAGATATAATAAAATATTTACAAATGTGAGAGGTATACTCAATTTTGTGATATACTGTATATTATCAGTGGACATTACACTTTTCTGCAATTAGTAACATAGAGTGTAAAAAGTGATGCTAAGCGTTTTTACATATAATTTCAATGTATAGCTTCTTTACCTCACGGTGACATATGGAGCGGACATTTGCCAGTGCAATCCTATTAGGATCACATTCGCTGGTTGGAATGTGCACTGTGAAATACATTCCTTCTGTAAACTTGCAAATCATTGAAATTTAACATTCTGGGATTTGCTGTTCTATCTTCAAAGGCAAAAAGTCTGTCAGCTGTGGTGATCAAATAACAGGGAAAGCAGGAAATGAAAAAAAGAGTTTTTTTGTAGTAACCAAAAGAGGACCTTTATTTTATGAAATTATATGTACATTTTTATTTTATCTATTTTTCTTTATACATTTGATAGAAACAAACACATCCATGATACTTATTAAAGGGAACCTGTCAGGTGCAATATGTACCCAGAGCCACGAGCAGTTCTGGGTGTATATTGTTAATCCCTGCCTAACCGTCCCTGTATACACTAGCATAGATAAAGAGGTCTTTAGAAAAATTGTTTCTAAAGATGCTTTATGATATGCTAATGAGTGCGGAGACTAGTCCCAAGGGCGTTATATCACCGACTAGTCCGCCCTCTCAGAATGTTATCACGCCCACAGGGGCATCTTTACATGCTATTCAATACCGCGTCACCAGCGTTCACTGTGAACGCTCTTCTGAGTGCCTGGAGCGTCCAGTCATGCGCACTAGACCTCTCTGAAGCCGGGACGCGTTTACCAGGCTTCATACTGTGCATGAAAGGACGTCCCGGCATTCAGAAGCGAACACAGGTACACGCGTCTCCACTGGTGATGCTGAATTGAATAGCTTGTTGGGACGCCCCTGTGGGTGTACTAACATGCTAAGAGGGTGGACTAGTCGAAGGATATAACGCCCTTGGGACTAGTCCCCTCGCTCATTAGCATAAGATAAAAGCTCTTTAGAAATACTTTTTCTAAAGATCTCTTTATCTATGCTAGTGTATACAGGGACTGTTAGGGATTAGCAATATAGACCCAGAAATGCTTGTGGTTCTGGGTGCATATGGCACCTGACAGGTTCCTTTTAACAATGCCTTCTAATTAAAAATATACTTTAGATTCTATTATATTTAAGTATAATAACAATTTATACAAAATTTCTAGTGAGCAAAGTGCATGTATTTCCATTCTTTATAACTGGCTTCTCTCTGGCATGGAAATGAATTGAAACCTAAGTTAATAATTCACATTCCTATTACCATGATTTCTATTCCTACACGAAAGGAACTTCACATTGGAGCAGCTGAGGCATATAATTCTTGCTGAAGACTAAATTCTAACCCAGATTTATAAACTGCTTTAACAAGCATCATTGAGCATGATGAAATCTGTATTGTATCGGTTAGGTGCAAACAAATACAGTGCTGTGTGCTGAGTACTAAATAAGAGATACCATCAGACTTGTAACAGAATTCCAACGGGAACCCCAACAGAGCCAGACAGTGAATACATTACCTCCATCGGCTTTGGTGAATGGAATGGCTTTGTAAGGGCTATGTAACCTGCAGACCAGATTGGAACAGCCAGGTGGCCGAATGTGTCACAGGTCTGTTATTAAATGATTGATTGCTCTCAGTGAGAGAAACAAAAATAAAATTTTGTAGTTCTGATACCTTTTAATGGCTAATTAAGATAAAAATAAAATATGATGTTATAAAGCAAGCTTTCGAGACATCTCAGGTCTCTTCCTCAGGCATGGTATGACAAAATAGCTGAAGAAACCCAAATATATACACAAAACAGGGCAGAGCGATGCATAGTAAAAGGACATTTAAATAAACAAACACTGAGCTTGGAAAGTGAGTCCTTAATTAGCTTTGATTAGTGGTGTGAGTTTTATTGTCCAAAATATCCATGTAGGATCAGAGGCCTGGTACCCTTGTAGTCTCTGGAGCTGACCTCTCAGATTTTATAATGAGTCATAAATCCTTCTGAGAGATTGAGTCCTGTACTCAATTTTATTTTTGTTTCTCTCACTGAGAGCAATCAATCATTTTTCAACTGGCTAACACGGTACCAAAACCTTTTTCTTTTAACTAAGGTCTGTTATTAGACATGCTTTACATTTTTTATTATCATAACTGGTTAAGCTAAATATGCCCTATATTTAGTGTGTACGTACAGTACATGTTAACAGGCATATGGATGCAACAGCGTAGATAATGAGGAGACAGTGGTATTTAAACCAACAATTATTATTCAATTGACACAATAAAAGGAGTGCAATCGGCACAGTATCAGGAGGCATAAATGAAAATGGTGTAAATGAAATTAGTTATATTACAAGAAGAATACAATGAGTCAGATGAACAGGATATTACACAATGCTATTTACACACTATTATAATAATCATTAGATAACGGTTTATCGTCAGTGATGTTTTAGTCCTAATACCCAGGTTCAAAGAGTATCAGCATCACTACTGTACCCATCACCATCGCCACTCTCTAAGCAACAGAAAACCTCCGACAGGCCCAAACGGGGGTCAACGATTCCATCTGTTAGGCCGAATGTCCCAGAGATGTGAGTTATTCAGTATACTCGTTACACTAGCTCTCTAAAGCACTGCACTCTTCCCCGCTTTGAACTGTACATCTCCACTGGAAGTGACAGCTCACACAAACGTCCCTTGACTTTGCAGAAAGTAATAAAAATGCCTTAAAACATTCTCTCTCTCTCTCTCTCATTATTCTGGTATTTGGGGAAATATAAATAATTTTGGTTCCTAACTGACCTAAAACGGGAAAGGTTTATTCTGATTCCATCTCAGATAGTGAGAAAAACCTGCAGATGTGTCTTTATAGAGAGTGGATGGAAACTTCTGGTTTCAACTATACATATACATAGACTTCTATAGATCATATAATAATAGGTTTTATTTCTATAGCGCCAACATATTCCGCAGCGCTTTACAATTCAGAGGGGACATGTACAAACAATATGAGACAATACAAAATAACAAAATTAAGATACCAGGAGGAGTGAGGGCCCTGCTCGTAAGCTTACAGTCTATGAGGAAATAGGGGAGGCACAAAAGATGAATGGGGGGAGAAAAGCTTGTCATATATGGTCCAGCCATCGATTTAATAGGGTATTCAAAACCAGCTGCATGAACCTGTCATCGGCCAGAATTTATACAGGTACAGGGGACAAGAATTGGAAGTAATTTTTTTTTTTTTTAGGAAGGGCAGAAAGGGACTAGATTAGATCAGGGCAGTGAGGTGATAGGCTAGTCTAAAGAAATGCATTTTTAGGGCCCGCTTCAAGGTGTGGATGTTGGGAATTAATCGGATTGCTCTTGGTAGTGTGTTCCAGAACATAAGCGCAGCTCGTGAGAAATCTTGAAGACGAGAGTGGAAGGTTCGAATTGTTGAAGATGTCAGTCTTAGGTCATTAGCAGAGCGGAGGGCACGGGTCGGGTGATAGACAGAGATGAGGGAGGAGATGTAGGGTGGTGCAGAACCATGGAGAGCTTTGTGAGTGAGAGTGATAAGTTTATGTTGGATTCTGTAGCGGATGGGCAACCAGTGCAATGACTGGCACAGAGCAGAGGCATCAGTGAAGCGGTTGCAGAGGAAAGTGATCCTGGCTGCGGCATTCAGAATGGATTGGAGAGGGGAGAGTTTAGTAACAGGGAGACCAATTAGTAAAGAATTACAATAATCCAGGCGAGAATGAATGAGAGCGACAGTAAGAGTTTTTGCATAGTCAACGGTAAGAAGAGGTCGAATTCTCGAGATGTTTTTGAGCTGGAATTGACAAGAACGAGCAAATGAACGAATGTGGGGAGTGAAGGAGAGATCGGAGTCAAATATAACCCCAAGACAGCGGGCGTGCTGCTGGGGCGTAATGATAGAACCTCACACAGAAATAGTAATATTGGGTTTCGGAAGGCTAGAAGAGGGAGGAAACAGAAGAAGTTCAGTTTTTGACGGGTTCAGTTTTAGATAGAGGACATGATGTTGGAAACAGTGGACAGACAATCGGAAGTATTTTGTAATAGTGCAGGGGTGACAGGGCTGTATTTTGCCTTCGTGCTGCCCTAGGCACTTTAAGTGGTCGCGCCCCTTAGTGACAACGTAAAACTGAGTTTTCGCACACGACATCTGTTTAAGGCAGATCTACTCTGTAGCACACTTTAAAAAGTATCAATAAGAAACGAACCCCCCCCCCCAATGGGAATCACCACAGGCACATCAAAACATAGCATGAGTATAAAATATTCCCACCACACCGTCCCCACTTATATACTGTGACTGTGACACTGCCCCTAATAAACACCACACTGCCCTCCCTTATAAACTACTGTATATCCACCACACCTTCCTCGATTATGAAATATGATCTGTACATTGTGAGGAGGGAGCAGCATGATGTGAGGACAATGTCCCATGCATGCTGCCCCCTCCTCACAATGTCCCATGCATGCTGCCCCCTCCTCACAATGTCCCATGCATGCTGCCCCCTCCTCACAATGTCCCATGCATGCTGCCCCCTCCTCACAATGTCCCATGCATGCTGCTCCCTCGTCACAATGTCCCATGCATGCTGCTCCCTCCTCACAATGTCCCATGCTTGCTGCCCCCTCCTCACAATGTCCCATGCATGCTGCCCCCTCCTCACAATGTCCCATGAATGCTGCCCCCTCCTCACAATGTCCCTTGCATGCTGCCCCCTCCTCACAATGTCCCATGCATGCTGCCCCCTCCTCACAATGTCCCATGCATGCTGCTCCCTCCTCACAATGTCCCTTGCATGCTGCCCCCTCCTCACAATGTCCCTTGCATGCTGCCCCCTCCTCACAATGTCCCATGCATGCTGCCCCCTCCTCACAATGTCCCATGCATGCTGCCCCCTCCTCACAATGTCCCATGCATGCTGCCCCCTCCTCACAATGTCCCATGCATGCTGCTCTCTCCTCACAATGTCCCATGCATGCTGCCCCCTCTTCACAATGTTCCATGCATGCTGCTCCCTCCTCACAATGTCCCATGCATGCTGCCCCTCCTCACAATGTCCCATGCATGCTGCTCCCTCCTCACAATGTCTCATGCATGCTGCCCCCTCCTCACAATGTCTCATGTATGCTGCTCCCTCCTCACAATGTCCCATGAATGCTGCTCCCTCCTCACAATGTCTCATGCATGCTGCCCCCTCCTCACAATGTCTCATGTATGCTGCTCCCGCCTCACAATGTCCCATGCATGCTGCTCCCTCCTCACAATGTCCCATGCATGCTGCTCCCTCCGCACAATGTCTCATGCTTGATGCTCCCTCCTCACAATGTCCCATGCATGCTGCTCCTTCCTCACAATGTCCCATGCATGCTGCTCCCTCCTCACAATGTCTCATGCATGCTGCCCCCTCCTCAGTGTCCCATGCATGCTGCCCCCTTCTCACAATGTCCCATGCATGCTGCCCCCTCCTCACAATGTCTCATGCATGCTGCCCCCTCCTCAGTGTCCCATGCATGCTGCCCCCTTCTCACAATGTCCCATGCATGCTGTCCCTCTCCATGAGCTCCTAATGCTGCCTTCCTCTTTTCCATAATGAGACCTTCATGTTGCCCCACTCATGCTAAGACCACCACACTAACGCTTATGCTGATACCCCCCACACACACACTACCCCACTCTTGATATTGACTCCCCTACATTGCTCCACTCCATACTGATCCCACACATGCTGCCCCTTCTTCACAATGAGCTCCCAATGCTGCCCCCTCTTATTCTGAGTCCTTACACTCCCCCCACCCAATCGATTTTGTCATTGCACTATCCCTCATCCCTTGTCCTCTGTCTCTAGCATTAGCCCCTCTCTCCCACTCCCCCAGCATCAGCCTCTCTCCCCCAGCATCAGCCTCTATCTTCCCTCAGCATCAGCCTCTCTTCCCCAGTCTCAGCCTTTGCCTCCCCCCAGCCTCAGCCTGCCCCAGTCTCCGCCTCAGCCTCCCTCCAGCCTCCCTCCAGTCTCAGCCTCAGCCTCCCTCAAGTCTCAGCCTCAGCCTCCCTCCAGTCTCAGCCTCAGCCTCCCTCCAGCCTCCAGCCTCCCCCCAGTCTCTGCCTCTGCCTCCCTCCAGCCTCCCCCCAGTCTCAGCCTCAGCCTCCCTCCAGTCTCAGCCTCAGCCTCCCTCCAGCCTCCCCCCAGTCTCAGCCTCAGTCTCCCTCCAGCCTCCCCCCAGTCTCAGCCTCCCTCCAGTCTCAGCCTCTGCCTCCCTCAAGTCTCAGCCTCAGCCTCCCTCCAGTCTCAGCCTCAGCCTCCCTCCAGCCTCCCCCCAGTCTCTGCCTCTGCCTCCCTCCAGCCTCCCCCCAGTCTCTGCCTATGCCTCCCTCCAGCCTCCCCCCAGTCTCAGCCTCAGCCTCCCTCCAGTCTCAGCCTCAGCCTCCCTCCAGCCTCCCCCCAGTCTCAGCCTCAGTCTCCCTCCAGCCTCCCCCCAGTCTCAGCCTCCCTCCAGTCTCAGCCTCTGCCTCCCTCCAGCCTCCCCCAGTCTCTGCCTCTGCCTCCCTCCAGCCTCCCCCCAGTCTCTGACTCTGCCTCCCTCCAGCCTCCCCCCAGTCTCTGCCTCTGCCTCCCTCCAGCCTCCCCCCCAGTCTCTGCCTCTGCCTCCCTCCAGCCTCCCCCCAGTCTCTGCCTCTGCCTCCCTCCAGCCTCCCCCCAGTCTCAGCCTCTGCCTCTCTCCAGCCTCCCCCCAGTCTCAGCCTCTGCCTCCCTCCAGCCTCCCCCCAGTCTCTGCCTCTGCCTCCCTCCAGCCTCCCCCCAGTCTCTGCCTCTGCCTCCCTCCAGCCTCCCCCAGTCTCAGCCTCTGCCTCCCTCCAGCCTCCCCACAGTCTCAGCCTCTGCCTCCCTCCAGTCTCAGCCTCTGCCTCCCTCCAACCTCCCCCCAGTCTCAGCCTCTGCCTCCCTCCAGCCTCCCCCCAGTCTCTTCCTCTGCCTCCCTCCAGCCTCCCCCCAGTCTCTGCCTCTGCCTCCCTCCAGCCTCCCCCCAGTCTCTGCCTCTGCCTCCCTCCAGCCTCCCCCCAGTCTCTGCCTCTGCCTCCCTCCAGCCTCCCCCCAGTCTCAGCCTCTGCCTCTCTCCAGCCTCCCCCAGTCTCAGCCTCTGCCTCCCTCCAGCCTCTTCCCAGTCTCTGCCTCTGCCTCCCTCCAGCCTCCCCCCAGTCTCTGCCTCTGCCTCCCTCCAGCCTCCCCCAGTCTCAGCCTCTGCCTCCCTCCAGCCTCCCCACAGTCTCAGCCTCTGCCTCCCTCCAGTCTCAGCCTCTGCCTCCCTCCAACCTCCCCCCAGTCTCAGCCTCTGCCTCTCTCCAGTCTCAGCCTCTGCCTCCCTCCAGCCTCCCCCCAGTCTCAGCCTCTGCCTCTCTCCAGTCTCAGCCTCTTCCTCCCTCCAGCCTCCCCACAGTCTCAGCCTCTGCCTCCCTCCAGTCTCAGCCTCTGCCTCCCTCCAACCTCCCCCCAGTCTCAGCCTCTGCCTCTCTCCAGTCTCAGCCTCTGCCTCCCTCCAGCCTCCCCCCAGTCTCAGCCTCTGCCTCCCTCCAGTCTCAGCCTCTGCCTCCCTCCAGTCTCTGCCTCTGCCTCCCTCCAGCCTCCCCCCAGTCTCTGCCTCTGCCTCCCTCCAGCCTCCCCCAGTCTCAGCCTCTGCCTCCCTCCAGCCTCCCCACAGTCTCAGCCTCTGCCTCCCTCCAGTCTCAGCCTCTGCCTCCCTCCAGCCTCCCCCCAGTCTCAGCCTCTGCCTCTCTCCAGTCTCAGCCTCTGCCTCCCTCCAGCCTCCCCCCAGTCTCAGCCACTGCCTCCCTCCAGTCTCAGCCTCTGCCTACCTCCAGCCTCCCCCCAGTCTCAGCCTCTGCCTTCCTCCAGCCTCCCCCCAGTCTCAGCCTCTGCCTCCCTCCAGCCTCCCCCCAGTCTCAGCCTCTGCCTCCCTCCAGTATCTGCCTTTGCCGCCTCACCCCCCCGCATGCGCAGATCTCTAGTCTGCATTAGAGACACTCCCACGCTCCTTATGAATCCACTTACCTGCTCCAGTGCCCGCCGCCATCTTCCTGGCTCACGTGAGTATCCTCTTCTGACACCGGCTTCCATCACGGCGTCCTCCACGGCGTTCTGCTGTGAGCTCTGCATGTGACGTCCACACAGCAGTGGACGCAGCACAGAGGAAGGAGCTGATTGGCGCGCGCCTGTGACCCCGGAAGTGCAGGCGCCGGCAGTTCCGGGGTCAATCAGCTCCCTGTGCTCGGCGGCCACAAAAAAAAAAATGTAAAAAAAAAAAAAAAATTTTTTTTTTTTTGCTGCCAGAAGGTGCCGCCCCTCACAATCTGCCGCCCTAGGCACCGGACCACGGGTGCCTAATGGTAAATACGGCCCTGAGGGGTGATGTCAGGAGAAGATGTGTACAGTTGGGTGTCATCAGTATAGAGATGGTACTGGAAACCAAATTTGCTGATGGTTTGTCCAAGAGGGGCTGTGTATAGAGAGAAAAGGAGGGGGCCAAGGACTGAACCCTGAGGAATCCCGACCATAAGGGAAAGAGGAGAGGAAGAGGATCCGGCAAAGGATACAGTGAATGAGCGGTCAGAGAGGTAAGAGGAGAACCAAGAAAGAACGGTGTCCTTGAGCCCGATAGAGTGGAGCATAGTGAGGAGGAGCTGGTGATCCACAGTATCGAATGCAGCAGAGAGATCCAGGAGGATCAGCAGGGAGTAGTGACCATTAGAATTAGCTGTTAGTAAATCATTAGAGACTTTAGTAAGATCAGTTTCAGTAGCATGTAAGCAGCGAAAACCGGATTGTAGAGGGTCGAGGAGAGAATTATCTGACAGATAGCGGATTAGACGGGAGTGGACCAGGCGTTCTAGGAGTTTTGAGATGAATGGGAGATTAGAGACAGGTCTGTAGTTAGCGGCACAATTTTGGTCCAGGGATGGATTTTTAAGTAATGGGTGTATGCTGGCATGTTTGAAGGAGGAGGGAAAGACACCAGAGGAGAGAGAGATTGAATATTTTAGTTAGGTGAGTGGTGATAGCTGGGGTGACAGATTTAAGGAGATGTGAGGGAATAAGGTCACTGGTGCAGGTAGTAGGGCGACAAGATGTGAGGAGCCTGGTGACTTCTTCTGTGACCGGATCAAAGAGTGAAAGTGAGCTAGATGAAGTGTAGGAGGGAAGACAATGTGTGCTGTTATGAGGCTGTGAGGAAATTTCCTGGCGTATATGGTAAATTTTTTCTTTAAAATAATTGGCCAGGTCATCTGTGCTGAGGTTGGTGGTTGGGGCCAGAACTCTTGGTCCGAGGAGGGAATGGAAAGTATCAAAGAGTCGTTTAGGATTGTTGGCTAGAGAGGTGATGAGGGTGTTAAAGTATGCTTGTTTGGAGGTGAAGGGCAGCATTGTATGTTTTGAGCATAAACTTATAACGGATGAAATCTTCGGCTAGATTGGATTTTCTCCACAGACGTTCAACACACCTGGAACACCGCTGGAGAAAGCTTGTTTGCAACGTGTGCCAGGGCTGCTGCCGTCTGCGCCGAGTTGCTCTGCATGTAGCAGGTACAGCTTCATCTAGGGCGCTCTGTAGGGTTTCATTATAATGTTTTACAGCAGAGTCAGGACATGAGAGGGAGGATATTGGGGCCAGTGATGACTGCAACTTCTTCAGACATTTCTGGGTGTTAATGGCGTGTATATTCCTATATGGGAGGTAAGTGGGGGTGTCCTGAGTGGGTTGACAGCTCTTGACCAAGAATGAAAGAAGGTTGTGGTCAGAGAGTGGGAGAGGGGAGTTAGTAAAATCATTCACTGAGCAGATCATATACTGTATGATTTTGGCATATATCAGACTGGTGTGCATTAACATACTGTTTTTATTATATCTATCTTATTTTCAAGTGGTTGTAATGTAGCACCATCTTAAATTCTGTCTTAGGCAATATAACTAGAGTTGAGCGAGTACCGTAATATTCGTAATCGCTATACTCATAACGAGTACTTTGTAATACTCGCATATTCGTTCTGAATAGCGAGTACAATGCAAGCCAAAGGGAAATGCAAGTAATTTTCTGCTGGACCCAACAAAGAGGTTTGGGGGCTTGAGGAAAAGGCTGAAATGGATGGAAAAGTGATGAAACTAAATGGGGAGAGTCTGGAGAATATGCCTGCATGTATTTCTGGCTTCAGTCCATCGTTGCCCCTGCAGCCCTGCAGTGACTCCCACAGCAGTGTGCGAGCACCTGCAGGTTGACAAGTGTCGACATCATGAAGTTAGTTCAGATGATTACCTGCTTTTATGATCTCCGTTGAACTCATGACATCAGAGCTCGTCACTGACTTCCATGACGCTGTGTTCTCACATCAAGTCTCGCTGGCGGCCCGAGACTGTGACTGGTGGTGACATCATGGGCTTACAGGACAGTTCGCCTGAGAACGCGGCAGCCATGGAACTCAGTGACGAGCGCTGACATCACAAGTTCAGTGAAGTTCATCACTGCAGGTAAGGAACTCAGCTAATCTCATGACGTCGGCACTCGTTATGCTCTGCAGTGACTTGGCCTGACCTAATAATGTTAGCTCAGGTCACTGCACTGCTCTACCAGCTAATGGGGAACATTCTGTTCTTCATTGACTGGGATAGTGAGTATGGTATGGATCGTCGTGGGACCCACTTATTGGATTACGCCGTACCCAGATTCGTTTTTTTTCCTTTCAATAAATTGGTGAAAGAGGGAATGTGTTGGAGAGTGTTTTTTCAAATAAAATTGTTTTTGTTGTCTATTTTTTTTTATTACTGACTGAGTTAGTGATGTCGGGTATCTGATAGAAGCCGTGACATCACTAATGCCAGTGCTTCATGCGAGGTGACATTACACATCTGGTATCAACCCCATATATTACCCCATTTGCCACTGCACCAGGGCAACAGGATGAGCTGGAGCGAAGCACCAGGATTGGCGCATCAAATGGATGCGCCACTTCTGGGGCGGCTGCAGCCTGCTATTTTTAGGCTGGGTCCAATAAACATGGACCTCCCTAGTCTGAGAATACCAGACCACAGCTGTCTGCTTTACCTTAGCTGGTGATCCAATTTGGGGGAACCCCACATTTTTTGCTTTAAATTATTTATTTTATTTAATTTAAAATAACAGCATGGAGTGCCTTCTGCTTTGGATTACCAGCCAAGGTGAAGCTGCCAGCTGTGATCTGTAGGCTGCAGGCATCTGCTTTAGCCTAGCTAGCTACAAAAAAATAGGGGGGACCCTACTTCGGTTTCTTTAATTATTTATTTTTTGGCTAAATATAGTGCCACTTGAAAGGCACTAAAAGGGTGCAAGATTACAAAATACAGGAGAGTGGGACATTATATACTGTCTATCTATCTATCTATCTAGCTATCTATTATCTATCTGTCTATCTATCTATCTATCCAGTAATCTTTCTAGCTTTTGACGCCATGTAACCCAAAAACTAAAGGCACACAGATGTATAACAGACCGTATAAAGAACGGAAAGGATGCGGTTGTCACACGGATGTGCATTGTTTAAAAAAAGTTAGTCACAAGGTTTGTCCGCCAATGCACAATGTGCATAGTGTTTACGAAAATTAGCCCTTGGGTCATGGTTGACGCAGGAAAGAAATAGCTTTATATGGCAAGGTGTGGACGTTAACAGCAGTTGTCAAAATGAACATTTTGGGGAATTTAGTTTGGCTTGCTCTCATCTGGAGGGATTGCAAACTGTGGAGAAATCCAGTCCTTGTTGAATTTAATCAGTGTAAATCAGTATGCATTGTCTGTGAAGAGGCGGGAGTGCCTATCAGTGATGATTGCCCCAGGAGAACTCAAAACATGCTCTGTCATCATACTAGCAGCCGGGCAGGCCAGTACCTCCAAGGCATATAAGGAGAGGTCGGGCCAAGTGTTCAGCTTGGACACCCAATAATTAAAGGGAACTGAAACGTCAGAAAGGATGCGGGTATGGTCGTTTAACCACCCCTTGACCATGTTGTGTAACCTCTTCCTCCTTGGCATTGTTACAGGCACAGATAGCCCTTGCTGGTGTCCTGGTTTTATTGAAAATGGCCCAGTTTGCGTACATTTTCCACCCACCTCTGTTGGACCTAGTGTTGGTGTCTCTCCCCATTAATCGTTGGTGTTGAAAAGAGCCAATAACTCTGCCACCAGCGTTGCCTGAGGGTGATGTTTTCATCAAATGATCTACAACAACCCTCTTGAAGGATTCCATTGTACAACCCTTTGGTGACTCCAAAAGGAGAGAAGGAAATTTCTGTGGGATCGTGGGTCCAGAAAGGTGGCCAGCCAACCAGTATAGGTTGTTGGATAAAATATGTATCACACGAGGGTCTTGCCACAGACACTTACACATCGACTCTGCCATGTGGGCCAAGCTGCAAACAGGCAAAGGTTCTGTATCCCCACCAAGAGGAATAACACCAATCCTCTCCTCACTCTGACTCGGCGCCTCCTCCTCCACTTCCTCCTCCACAGCCTATCCATGCTGGACAGACATGAAGCTGGGGTTGAGAGTCCCCTGTGTAGCATTGGGAGTCCCCTGGATAGCACAGAAAAACAAGTCTTTTTTCCTCCTCATCCTCTTCATCATCACCCAATGTCGCCTCAGAATATTGGTTGGGCTGGGTAGTATCACCCATTGGGAAATCTGGCTCCATAGCCCACATGCTGGCCACTGATCGATCTGCTCCTTTATACCTTGCTACAGTTCTGCTGCAGTGTGTGGTTTGGGACCTAAACAGATACACTTCAACAGAGCGTGTTGCTGCTTTGCCAATGCACAGCTCCCAGCTTGGCAGTGATGGGGAGGGTAATTCAACAGAGGATGAGGAGAAGGAGGAGGGGAGACAGGAAGTGGCATGTTATGCCCACCGAGGAGCAGTGAGCGTCCGGAGGGGAACCCACTGGACTGTGCACCGGACTCCTCCGAGAAGACGACCAGCAGCGAACCCCTATACAGGGACTGTGCGGTGCCTCCTCAAAGGGCCTAGATGCACGGCAGCCAGGAACCAGTAGTAGGAGTCTCTGTAAGGCCAGGCGTAGCTCGGTTGTGACGTCCGCAGCAGGCAGAACACGGTTATGGCACCGGAGATGTTTACAGCAGGTGGCGTCCACAGTAGGTACGGCACCGGTGACATCCACGGCAGGTATGGCGCGGTGACGTCCACTGTAGGTATGGCCGGTGACGTCCACTGTAGGTATGGCCGGTGACGTCCACAGCAGGAATGGTACAGATGGCACTACGACAAGACAGAGGATTAGAAACAGGTAGATGATGCACGGATACAAACGATAGTACTCAAGGGCCTGGACATTAGCAATGCACTAATAGGAGCGTTGCTTGGGCGCCTACTGCCAGGGAAGGCGAACTAAAATACCCCTATGGTAACAGGTGACCTCTGATGTCATTTCCAGATAATGGAGCGCTACCACTTTAAGAAAGGGGCCGTAGCCTCGCGCGCAGCCTAGAATCACTCACTGCAGATCTGTGTGTGGCTGGAAGACAGGAAGAGGCTGCAGCAGCCCCTGGAGCAGGACGCCCGACCCGGGAGTGAGCAGGACGCACAGCAGGAGCCGAACCAGGAGCAGAGCCTGCAGAGCCATGGGACTGGTAAGAGGAAGGACGTCGCTGCCGGAGGCTGGGACCGGGAGTGCACGTGGGGGCCATGCTGGGGCTGGGCAGATGTGAGGGAGAGCGCCCCCCTTGGGATCTGGCGGGACCAGGCGCTACATGGCATATGATGAGGCAGAAACGCTGGTAGAAGTTGGGCCCACTATTCTTGGCGTGGGTAGGATGTGTGATGTTACAGTTTGTGAATTTTTCCCAGCCTCCACAAGGTTCACCCAGTGTGCCGTGACAGATATGTATCGTCCCTGTCCACAACAACTTGTCAACGTGGACCTTCCAGGTTACACCATTGGTCAGAGCATGCTTGAGATTGTTTAACACGTGCTTATGTAATGCGGGGACGGCACAACAGGCAAAATAGTGGCGACTGGGAACACTGTATTGTGGGGCAGCCACAGCCAAAAGATCACTGAAATTGTCTGTGCAATTGCCTTTGCCCTGGCCTCTGCGCAATTTGGTATGGCAGATGCTACAGATTATAATGTTTTTTTCTAAAAGACTTTCCGGAAAAAAATTCCAGACAGCGACTGACTTGCCCTGACTTGGGCCACAGTGGGTGTGCTCTTGGGAACAGTTCTCACTCCAGGCAAACCACTACCCCGTGGTGCCTGTGTTGGTGCTACATATCTGTCTTCCTCTGTGTTGCTGTGCTGGCTATGCATGTCAACGGTCTAGGTCAGATCCGTGGACTCATCATCGACCACCTCATCTTCCATCTCATCTTCCTTCCCACTTGAGATTGTAGACTGACCTGATGGCAACTGTGTCTCATCATCATCAGCCTCCACTTCTGGAGACAGTAAATCATGTTCCTTTCTTCTGGCCGTAGGTCCTCAAATACTTGAGCACCAACGCACACCACCTCCTCATGTCTCTCTTCAATGCTGCACAGTGAGAGGCCAGAACCAACCAAAGGATGTGTACAAAACAGATCCTCAGAGTGGCAAAGCTTTGGGTTATATGCCTCTTGTGACTGATGATGGGGGGAGTAAGGAGGACCAGATTGAGAACTGGATGGGCCAGCCTTCTGTGTATCTCTGTGTATCTACAGTAGACTGTGTGGTCATGGAAGATTGGTTTCTGCTTGACAAATGTGAAGAGGTCTTGTCTGCCATCCAAGACAGAATCTGCTCTCGCTCTTCTGATATCCTCACACGTTTACGTTCCAGACCTGGAAATTTGGCAAGGAACATAGTGGATGCATCAAGCTTCTTCTGACCTGACACAGACTCGGTGCCTTGTTTCTCACCATTGACAACACCACGCCCACATCCACATCTCTGTCCCTTAACAACTGCCTTTTTTTTTGTCATTTTGGGTTTTGCTGACATATTTGCAGATGTTGATAGCCCAAACTAAGCAAATTTGGACCCCAAAAATATTGTGGAGAAAGTATAAGTGAGTACTTTCTACCAGGCAGCACAAAATGGTAGAGTCCTGCTTTGTATTTGCAAAAGCTACTAGCAACGTATGAATGTGGCTGATGTGGACAGACGGCACAAGTCAGGCTGTGAAACCCTAACTATTGTAGACATAGGAACAGTGCTTTACTGTATCAAGCAGCACTGATTGCTAGTCCTGCTTTGTTTTTGCAAAAGCCACTAGCAACGTATGAATGTGGCTGATGTGGGCACAAGTCAGACTGTGAAACCCTAACTATTGTGGAAACAGGTCCTGATTCCCTAGGTAACCCACAATCTATTCCCTCCCTGCTGTGACTTTGTTCAGTGCTATCAGCTCTTAAAAGAGCTATTGTATTCTGGTTTCTGGATGGTACTATGGAGGTGGTATAAACACTGTCCCTGCTCAGAAATCTGTCCTTCTGAATGCTATACTGACCTACACTGCAGGCAGCCCTAAAAAGGGCTTTTTGTGTTATTAAAAGGCCTACACTCTCCCTAGCAGCTGCTCGCTCTATCCCTACACTGATACAACATAGGCTTCAGACTCAATGTGAGTATAATGGTGGCGGAAGGTCTTTAGACCCTATGACGCTGAGAGGCCAGCCAATCAAAGTAATGCCACAACCAAGATGGCTGCGGCATTACTGTGATTGGTTAAGAAGCTCAGCATGTTTATTGGCTGCAAATCAGATGAGCGAGACATCCGAATATAGCGAGGTGAATACACCATTACTCGCAATATAATGAATAGCCCAAATACCATAGAAATCTGCGAAGAGTAACAAATACACTCGCTCATTACTAAATATAATATGAATATTGACTCAAAACCTATGTGAAAGAATATAGATGAAAACAATTAAAATAAAAACTATCAGAATGACTTACAACATAGGATATTGTTTTCATCATTTCAAATATCAGCCTCAATTTCCCAAAACATGAGACTGCCTATTGAATCAAGGGTCCATTTAACTATAAATTACTATCTTTAGTGGAGGTGGTACATGATAGATGGAATATATCTCACATACCTACATTTTGTCTGGAATTTGGAAAAAGAAACAGGACTTTTAGAAACTGTAATTGCACACTTCGTAGGATATGTAACGCCGTGTATATAATAAAATTACCATGTTTGGTGAAGATAATAAATGAAATGATTTTTCCGTAATCCTACTCTAGGACCTATGATATGATACCCTGCAAAGCTTATGTACACACGTCTTTTAAACTCAAGTAAACCTGCCAAATTTTCCAACAGAAAGACATTCAGGACACGTCTGTGTTTTGGGGTTTTTTTTGCCTTAAAGGGTCTTTTTTGTGTCTTTTTGGTCATTTTCTGATCACTTGCTTTGTCCTTTTTTTATCACAGGCTACCATTTGCTACCATTTTCCGCTGTGTTTTTTCTGCCCATTCTTCAATCAAGAAATCGGGAGCAATTTCTGAAGCGATATCGCTGGGAAGACCCCCGGAAAGATAACCATGCAGTCCGCTCATTTCTTTTAACTGCTTTGCATTTTTGGAGACCTGATAAACTGCTAAAAAGACGCTTAAAAGCCAGAAGGTATGAACAGAAAGTCTTTTTTTTTTACATGAGAATCCATATGTTCATTCCTTTGAGTGTTTTCTGAGTATTTTTTCCAATCAACTTTCAGGGCGTACCTGCCTGAAAAAGATGTCTTGTTCACATGCCCCAATAGGCGTATTATAATTAGGGCAATCTACGCTTCTGCGCATATTCATCTCACTCCTATTCCCCTGGTGCAGCTCTCCAGGCAGGGAGCCTTCATAGAACTATGCTGCTGGCAATACAGAACAGCAGGGCAGCTCCAGCGAAGCTCTGGTCGCTGGCATGATGATGGCACCAGCGCTAGCATCTATGCACTAGCATCAAGAAGACGTGGAACATGATGGACCAGAGCAAAGAGCCGGGGAAATTGGAGCAAGGTGAGTATGTGGTTTTATTTTTTATATGAATATGGGATGTGTACCAGTATATAGGGAGCTATTTGGGGGGTCTAGCTGTATATAGGGGGTAACAATACATTGGGATCACTGGATTTTATCTCTCTTTTTATAACTATAAAATCGTGTTTGCTTTTGCAGCTGCTGCTTGACATTGAGTGCTGTTGCTCAGCTTACTTGTAACCAGAATCCCCAAGACCTCCTATTCTGTAGTCCTGAGTTTACTTCCATTTAATGTATACGCAGTTATAGGATTACTCCATCCTAGGTGCATTACTTTACATTTATCAACATTAAATCTCATTTGCCAAGTGTCTGCCCATTCTGATATCTTATCCAGATCATTTTGTAATATTGTACTATCAAGGTCCATTTTTTAATATCCTACATAGTTTGGTGTCATCAGCAAAGACTGACACATTACTATCAATCCCATCCACAAGGTGATTAATAAAAAGATGAAAAAGAATCGGACCTAGCACAGATCCCTGCAGT
Source organism: Anomaloglossus baeobatrachus (assembly GCF_048569485.1). Taxonomy (NCBI): domain Eukaryota; kingdom Metazoa; phylum Chordata; class Amphibia; order Anura; family Aromobatidae; genus Anomaloglossus; species Anomaloglossus baeobatrachus. The sequence continues at coordinate 860,689,642 of NC_134353.1, read as the reverse complement.
CCACACTGCTGACTATAGCCCATTTAGAGAATATACCATTTATGACTACGCTTTGTTTCCTATGTTTTAGCCCATTCCTTACACCTCTGCATATAGTTTCCGCTAGTCCCTCCTTCTGGAGCTTCAGTATAAAGACTGCTTTACATGCTTCAATTTATTGTGCAATCGCATTTGCGAACGCACCCGCCCCCATCGTTTGTGCGGCACGGGAAATTTCTTGCCTGTGTCGCACAATGCTGTAAACCCCGTCACACGTACTTACCTTCCAAACTACCTCGCTGTGGGCGGCGAACATCCACTTCCTGAAGGGGGAAGGACGTTCGGCGTCACGGCGACGTCACACAGCGGCCGGCCAATAGAAGCGGAGGGGCGGAGATGAGCGGGATGTAAACATCGCGCCCACCTCCTTCCTTCCGCATTGGCGGCGGGACGCAGGTAAGCTGCAGTTCATCGTTCCCGGGGTGTCACACGGAGCGATGTGTGCTGCCACGGGAATGATGAACAACTGGACGTTCGATTTTTTGAAAATGAGCGACGTGTCAGCAATGAACGAGAAGGTGAGTATTTCTGCTCGTTCATAGCGGTCACACGCTACGATACCACTAACGATGCCGGATGTGCGTCACTAACGACGTGACCCCGCCGACATCTCATTAGATATATCGTAGCGTGTAAAGCCCGCTTAAGGCTATTATGTGGTACAGTGTTATCTGCCTTTTGAAAGTCCAGATATATCCCATCTTCAGCATTGCCAATATCCAGGTTTGCATTTACCCCCTCATAGAAACTCAACAGGTTGGTTAGACACGATTTATCTTTCATGAATCCATGCTGTCTGTCAGTTATATTATTCTCTGCAATATATTTTTGCATGTCATCTCTTATAATGCCCTCAAAAAATGTGCACACTACTGATGTGCAAATGGACTGTAGTTACCTGGATCCACCCTCTTACCTTTCTTAAATATCTGTACAGAAATCCAGTTCAACTAAATCTTGTATATTAATATGACTATAAATCTGGATTTATTGGCTTTGACATGAGGTATGACATAGTATGGAGTCCCCAGGACAGAAGGCAAATAGTTATATCCTGTGCATAATTCTCATATTGCTATTGGTTATTTGGAATTACACTTTTTTATTCTAGTAACCTCTAAATCCTAGTTGTTTTACAAGACACTCATTTTGGAAAGGACTTTTGAGGATATATGTGTGCATTAACCCCTTAACGACTGCATGCACTAAAATTACATCCCAGCGGTCATAGTGTTAGCCTATGTGCGCACTTTGCGTCGAGGTAGTTGCAGTTCCTCTGGCAGAAATTGCCTTTGGCAATTTTGGAACGGACCTCCAAGATGCTATAAATACGCTTGCGTTTTTACCGCGATTTACATAAAGTTTAAACATACAAACACTTTGAAAAAATAGGAAAAAAATGATACATTTCAAAAATAAAAACATACCGCAAATAGTTATATTTAATATAATTATAGCGGTTTGCTAATATTTGTCAAAAATAACGAAAAAATATTAATTTTCATTAATTAAATTGTCGGACTATGTGTGTGTGTAAAGGGACATATCATGCCATTATTTTGATGTCATAAATGCATGCGTTTATTTTGCCAAAAAAGCATGTTTTCTGCATCCAAAAAGCATGTAAAACGCTTGAATTTTGAGATAGAATGCGTTTTGTAATTTCTCATTGACTTTAATGATGGCAAAACGCAGCCAAAATGGCAAAAACAATTGACATGCTGCTTCTTTAAACGCAGAGTTTTTGCCACAAATTATGCCACGAAAACGCTGCGTTTATAAAAGCATAGTGCGCACTGGAAATCACAAAATCCCATAGACTTTGCTGGGAAAGCAAAACGTATGCATTTTGGCATTAAAACGCTGCAGTTGAAAATGCTGTGGAAACGCAGGTAAAAACGCAAAGTGCGCTCATAGCCTTAATCCCACCCTATTGCCGCGGGCAGCTGGGGGTGATCTGCCCACATGTCAGTTGTTTTGTACAGCTGACATGTGTGCTTAGCAGGCACAAGCAGATCCACAATGTGCCCTTACCTGTTAACCCTTTAAATGGTGCTGTCAAGATGTGACAGCGTCATTATAATAGCGGTCGCGGTTAAACTTTACTCACCGCCCAACACCAGAAGTCACATGACATGATCACATGGATCCGATGGTTGTCACGGTACCACAGGGTCATGTGATGACTCCTGTAGCTCACATTACTCACTTCCTGTTTCCGGCCGAAAGCTGTGTGAGACAGGATATGAGCATGTTTGGTGTTCACAGCTGTGTAGCTGTGATCAGCAGATATGGAAGAGACTGCTGATCCTTATAATTCCCTAGGGGATCTAGTAATATAAAAAAAAAGTAAAAAAAAAAAAAGGTTTGAAAAATTAAAAAAAAAAAATTAAAAAAACCTAATAGTTCAAATCACCCCCCTTTCACCCCATTGAAAATTAAAGGGTTAAAAAAGGAAAAAATATACACATTTGGTATCGCCACGTTCAGAAATACTCGATCTATCAAAATATAAAATCAATTAATCTGATCGGTAAATGGCGTAGCGTCAAATTGAATTATTATGGCATTATATTTATATATTTAAGGACTGGCTTTGGCTTGGTTTGACCCACACTCCCCCTTGAAGAAGCCACCCTAGCGTGGCGATACGCATGGGGTTTTCCTTCCACTCCAACTTACCATCAGATCCTGCTTGCATTTCACATGGGCCAGTCTTAGGTTTGCCTTATTATTGCAACAGACTTGCTGTTGTTCTTATTTGCCTCTGGATCATGCAAATCTGATATAGCTTAGCATTCAGCTTGGTATTTTGTCAATGGGGTATTTCATGTTATTGCACTTTATTATCAGCATGCTGTGTATTATGCTTACCGCAAACAGCACAACATCTCAGGTTTGAGCCATCAGCACTTTGTCGGGGGCCACAATGTTTGAGTCGCCGCCGTGATTTTACTGGCCGCCGGCCCTTTAAATCCCCAAATGCATAGCTTGTGTGTACAAATGGGCTGTCCTACTGGCCAGTTCCCCTGCATGCTCTGCCCTCCGGAGCCGTGTGCCCGCCCTCTGCCCTCTGGTGCTGTTTGCCTGGCACCTGCTTTCTGGTGCTGTAAGTCCGACGCTGATGTGTGTCCAGCGCCCGCTCTCTGCCCCCCAATGCTGTGTATCTGTGATGTCTGTGCCTCCCCAGCCCTTGCAGTGATGTAAGTGCCCCCAGTGTCTCCTGTGATGTATATACAGCAGTCCCAGTGTCTGCTATGTGATATGTGCCTCCAGCATCTCCTGTGATGTATATACAGGGCCAGATTATGGTTGGTGGGGGCCCCTGGGCAGAAAATCTGGTGGGGGCCCAATAATGTTAACATTTTAGCCATAACAGTAGAGCACGAACTGTAGCATTTAGATATAAATCCAATGAGCATGGATCTGATCCTGATGTTTTGCAACATCCAGATTTACAGTATTACAATACAGATAAAGTCCAAGATAACTCTGAGCCGTCCACTTATACACAGAAAGTAAAGTTACTCACATTTTTTTATTGATACCAATGTTAAGACAGCCAAGGAATAGTAAAAATACAGAAAGGGAAAGTCTTCACTGGCAGCAATGGTTGCTAAAAATAACTGTGCTCTCTATTGTATTATCTGCGGAGTAGTACATAACAGCTGATGTCTGTACACGGTATACCATATACAGTATCAGAGGTGGATCTAGGTTTTCCTGCCCAAGGAAGAAGAGTTCAGTTTGGCGCCCACTCCTATACACGGCTTATGGGGTTAGAAAAGTGATCATGTGACCGCTCATACGCCATTTTCAGACTTATCCATGTGCCGATGAGCTGCTGTTCCTAATTCTCTCAATGTTTAGTGAAATACTACAGCCTATAAAGAGAAGCAGGAAGAGAAGCTAATTGTGACTGGAAGTATGAAAATGACCTACAAGTGGTCATGTGACCCAGGGTCGGTCTGGCCCACCAGGGTAGCGGGGAATCCCCCGGTAGGCCCCGGGCCCTCAGTGCCCCCCTCCCCCCACATGCGTTATACAGTGCGAGAGGCTGTACAGGGCCGCAGGGCCGCCTGTGTCTCAGGGCCGCCGATTATTGGTGGGCAGACTGAGCAGATCATCCAGGGCCCCCACGCTCTGAGGGGCCCCCAGCCTTTCAATCATAAACTTCAGTGATCGTACAAGTTCTGTACGATCACTGAAGTTTCTGCAGTTGCAGGACCTTTAGTGACATCACGTGTGGCATGTGACTCACCAAAGGTCCTAGCGGTGCACTGCGGGAGTCCCCAGGCCTGCACCGACGAGGTGTGCAGGATCTGGAGACTGCGCCGGTATTCAAACGTATGCGCGTCATTCAGGCGTGCATACATTTGTACAGTGCGGCCGGCGACAGAAGGCAGAGCAGCACTGTTCAGCACCGCACCGCGACGGGACGTCATCACCGGGGCCGGGGCTGCAGAGGAAGAGGACGTGACAGGACTGAGGCAGAGGAGCGCGCCTCAGTCCTGCACCGACATCCATCATCTCCGGGGCCGCAGCTGCAGAGATGAAGAGGAGGACACACAGGCACAGGTAAGCGCTCCAGAGCAGCCGAAGATGTACAGTAATTTTACATGAGGAGCTGCGGTGGGTGAGAGGTGGTGTTATTTTACAATGGGCATTAAGAAGCAGTGGGGGACTTTATGGAGCATATGATGGCTAAGTTGGGGACATTATAGAGCAGTGAGGGACATTATAAGGCAGTGGGGGACATTATAGGGCAGTTGGGGGACATTATAAGGCAGTGGGTGACATTATAGGGCAGTGGGTGGACGTTATAGGGCAGTGAGGGACATTATAGGGCAGTGGGGGACATTATAGGGCAGTGGGGGACATTATAGGGCATTGGGGGACATTATAAGGCAGTGGGGGACATTATAGGGCAGTGGGGGAAATTATAAGGCAGTGGGGGAAATTATAAGGCAGTGGGGGACATTATAAGGCAGTGGGGGACATTATAGGGCAGTGGGGGACATTATAAGGCAGTGAGGGACATTTTAGGGCAGGGGGGGACATTATAAGGCAGTAGGGGACATTATAGGGCAGTGAGGGACATTATAGGGCAGTGGGGGACATTATAGGGCAGTGGGGGATATTATAAGGCAGTAACGGACATTATAGGGCAGTGAGGGACATTATAGGGCAGTGGGGGACATTATAAGGCAGTGGGGGACATTATAGGGCAGTGGGGGACATTATAATGCAGTGAGGGACATTATAGGGCAGTGGGGGACATTATAGGGCAGCGGGGGATATTATAAGGTAGTAAGGGACATTATAGGGCAGTGAGGGACATTATAGGGCAGGGGGGGACATTATAAGGCAGTGAGGAACATTATAGGGCAGTGGGGGACATTATAAGGCAGTGGGGGACATTATAGGGCAGTGGGGGACATTTTAGGGCAGTGAGGGACATTATAGGGCAGTGGGGGACATTATAATGCAGTGAGGGACATTATAGGGCAGTGGGGGACATTATAAGGCAGTAGGGGACACTATAGGGCAGTGGGAGACATTTTAGGGCAGTGGGGGACAGTATAGGGCAGTGGGGGACATTATAAGGCAGTGAGGGACATTATAGGGCAGTGAGGGACATTATAGGGCAGTGGGGGACATTATAAGGCAGTGGGGGACATTATAGGGCAGTGGGGGACATTATAGGGCAGTGGGGGACATTATAGGGCAGTGGGGGATATTATAGGGCAGCGGGGGATATTATAAGGCAGTAAGGAACATTATAGGGCAGTGAGGGACATTATAGGGCAGTGGGGGACATTATAAGGCAGTGAGGAACATTGTAGGGCAGTGGGGGACATTATAAGGCAGTGGGGGACATTATAGGGCAGTGGAGGACATTTTAGGGCAGTGAGGGAGATTATAGGGCAGTGGGGGACATTATAATGGAGTGAGGGACATTATAGGGCAGTGGGGGACATTATAAGGCAGTAGGGGACATTATAGGGCAGTGGGAGACATTATAAGGCAGTAGGGGACATTATAGAGCAGTGGGGGACGTTATAGGGCAGTGGGGGACGTTATAGGGCAGTGAGGGACATTATAGGGCAGTGGGGGACATTATAGGGCAGTGGGGAACATTATAGGGCATTGGGGAACATTATAAGGCAGTGGGGGACATTATAAGGCAGTGGGGGACATTATAGGGCAGTGGGGGAAATTATAAGGCAGTGGGGGAAATTATAAGGCAGTGGGGGACATTATAAGGCAGTGGGGGACATTATAAGGCAGTGGGGGACATTATAAGGCAGTGGGGGACATTATAGGGCAGTGGGGGACATTATAAGGCAGTGAGGGACATTTTAGGGCAGTGGGGGACATTATAAGGCAGTAGGGGACATTATAGGGCAGTGAGGGACATTATAGGGCAGTGGGGGACATTATAGGGCAGTGCGGGATATTATAAGGCAGTAACGGACATTATAGGGCAGTGAGGGACATTATAGGGCAGTGGGGGACATTATAAGGCAGTGGGGGACATTATAGGGCAGTGGGGGACATTATAAGGCAGTGAGGGACATTATAGGGCAGTGGGGGACATTATAAGGCAGTAGGGGACACTATAGGGCAGTGGGAGACATTTTAGGGCAGTGGGGGACAGTATAGGGCAGTGGGGGACATTATAAGGCAGTGAGGGACATTATAGGGCAGTGAGGGACATTATAGGGCAGTGGGGGACATTATAAGGCAGTAGGGGACATTATAGGGCAGTGGGGGACATTATAGGGCAGTGGGGGACATTATAGGGCAGTGGGGGATATTATAGGGCAGTGGGGGACATTATAATGCAGTGAGGGACATTATAGGGCAGTGGGGGACATTATAAGGCAGTGAGGAACATTATAGGGCAGTGGGGGACATTATAAGGCAGTGGGGGACATTATAGGGCAGTGGGGGACATTTTAGGGCAGTGAGGGACATTATAGGGCAGTGGAGGACATTATAATGCAGTGAGGGACATTATAGGGCAGTGGGGGACATTATAAGGCAGTAGGGGACACTATAGGGCAGTGGGAGACATTTTAGGGCAGTGGGGGACAGTATAGGGCAGTGGGGGACATTATAAGGCAGTGAGGGACATTATAGGGCAGTGAGGGACATTATAGGGCAGTGGGGGACATTATAAGGCAGTGGGGGACATTATAGGGCAGTGGGGGACATTATAGGGCAGTGGGGGACATTATAGGGCAGTGGGGGATATTATAGGGCAGTGGGGGACATTATAATGCAGTGAGGGACATTATAGGGCAGTGGGGGACATTATAGGGCAGTTGGGGGACATTATAAGGCAGTGGGTGACATTATAGGGCAGTTGGGGGACATTATAAGGCAGTGGGTGACATTATAGGGCAGTGGGGGGACGTTATAGGGCAGTGAGGGACATTATAGGGCAGTGGGGGACATTATAGGGCAGTGGGGGACATTATAGGGCATTGGGGGACATTATAAGGCAGTGGGGGACATTATAGGGCAGTGGGGGAAATTATAAGGCAGTGGGGGAAATTATAAGGCAGTGGGGGACATTATAAGGCAGTGGGGGACATTATAGGGCAGTGGGGGACATTATAAGGCAGTGAGGGACATTTTAGGGCAGTGGGGGACATTATAAGGCAGTAGGGGACATTATAGGGCAGTAGGGGACATTATAGGGCAGTGAGGGACATTATAGGGCAGTGGGGGATATTATAAGGCAGTAACGGACATTATAGGGCAGTGAGGGACATTATAGGGCAGTGGGGGACATTATAAGGCAGTGGGGGACATTATAGGGCAGTGGGGGACATTATAATGCAGTGAGGGACATTATAGGGCAGTGGGGGACATTATAGGGCAGCGGGGGATATTATAAGGTAGTAAGGGACATTATAGGGCAGTGAGGGACATTATAGGGCAGGGGGGGACATTATAAGGCAGTGAGGAACATTATAGGGCAGTGGGGGACATTATAAGGCAGTGGGGGACATTATAGGGCAGTGGGGGACATTTTAGGGCAGTGGGGGACATTTTAGGGCAGTGAGGGACATTATAGGGCAGTGGGGGACATTATAATGCAGTGAGGGACATTATAGGGCAGTGGGGGACATTATAAGGCAGTAGGGGACACTATAGGGCAGTGGGAGACATTTTAGGGCAGTGGGGGACAGTATAGGGCAGTGGGGGACATTATAAGGCAGTGAGGGACATTATAGGGCAGTGAGGGACATTATAGGGCAGTGGGGGACATTATAAGGCAGTGGGGGACATTATAGGGCAGTGGGGGACATTATAGGGCAGTGGGGGACATTATAGGGCAGTGGGGGATATTATAGGGCAGTGGGGGACATTATAATGCAGTGAGGGACATTATAGGGCAGTGGGGGACATTATAGGGCAGTGGGGGATATTATAGGGCAGTGGGGGACATTATAATGCAGTGAGGGACATTATAGGGCAGTGGGGGACATTATAAGGCAGTGAGGAACATTATAGGGCAGTGGGGGACATTATAAGGCAGTGGGGGACATTATAGGGCAGTGGGGGACATTTTAGGGCAGTGAGGGACATTATAGGGCAGTGGAGGACATTATAATGCAGTGAGGGACATTATAGGGCAGTGGGGGACATTATAAGGCAGTAGGGGACACTATAGGGCAGTGGGAGACATTTTAGGGCAGTGGGGGACAGTATAGGGCAGTGGGGGACATTATAAGGCAGTGAGGGACATTATAGGGCAGTGAGGGACATTATAGGGCAGTGGGGGACATTATAAGGCAGTGGGGGACATTATAGGGCAGTGGGGGACATTATAGGGCAGTGGGGGACATTATAGGGCAGTGGGGGATATTATAGGGCAGTGGGGGACATTATAATGCAGTGAGGGACATTATAGGGCAGTGGGGGACATTATAGGGCAGCGGGGGATATTATAAGGCAGTAAGGGACATTATAGGGCAGTGAGGTACATTATAGGGCAGTGGGGGACATTATAAGGCAGTGAGGAACATTGTAGGGCAGTGGGGGACATTATAAGGCAGTGGGGGACATTATAGGGCAGTGGAGGACATTTTAGGGCAGTGAGGGAGATTATAGGGCAGTGGGGGACATTATAATGGAGTGAGGGACATTATAGGGCAGTGGGGGACATTATAAGGCAGTAGGGGACATTATAGGGCAGTGGGAGACATTTTAAGGCAGTAGGGGACATTATAGGGCAGTGGGGGACGTTATAGGGCAGTGGGGGACGTTATAGGGCAGTGAGGGACATTATAGGGCAGTGGGGGACATTATAGGGCAGTGGGGAACATTATATGGCATTGGGGAACATTATAAGGCAGTGGGGGACATTATAAGGCAGTGGGGGACATTATAAGGCAGTGGGGGCAATTATAAGGCAGTGGGGGACATTATAAGGCAGTGGGGGACATTATAAGGCAGTGGGGGACATTATAAGGCAGTGGGGGACATTATAGGGCAGTGGGGGACATTATAAGGCAGTGAGGGACATTTTAGGGCAGTGGGGGACATTATAAGGCAGTAGGGGACATTATAGGGCAGTGAGGGACATTATAGGGCAGTGGGGGACATTATAGGGCAGTGGGGGATATTATAAGGCAGTAACGGACATTATAGGGCAGTGAGGGACATTATAGGGAAGTGGGGGACATTATAAGGCAGTGGGGGACATTATAGGGCAGTGGGGGACATTATAAGGCAGTGGGGGACATTATAGGGCAGTGGGGGACATTATAATGCAGTGAGGGACATTATAGGGCAGTGGGGGACATTATAGGGCAGTGGGGGATATTATAAGGCAGTAACGGACATTATAGGGCAGTGAGGGACATTATAGGGCAGTGGGGGACATTATAAGGCAGTGGGGGACATTATAGGGCAGTGGGGGACATTATAATGCAGTGAGGGACATTATAGGGCAGTGGGGGACATTATAGGGCAGCGGGGGATATTATAAGGCAGTAAGGGACATTATAGGGCAGTGAGGGACATTATAGGGCAATGGGGGACATTATAGGGCAGTGAGGAACATTATAGGGCAGTGGGGGACATTATAAGGCAGTGGGGGACATTATAGGGCAGTGGGGGACATTATAATGCAGTGAGGGACATTATAGGGCAGTGGGGGACATTATAAGGCAGTAGGGGACACTATAGGGCAGTGGGAGACATTTTAGGGCAGTGGGGGACAGTATAGGGCAGTGAGGGACATTATAAGGCAGTGAGGGACATTATAGGGCAGTGAGGGACATTATAGGGCAGTGGGGGACATTATAAGGCAGTGGGGGACATTATAGGGCAGTGGGGGACATTATAGGGCAGTGGGGGACATTATAGGGCAGTGGGGGACATTATAGGGCAGTTAGGGACATTATAGGGCAGTGGGGGATATTATAGGGCAGTGGGGGACATTATAATGCAGTGAGGGACATTATAGGGCAGTGGGGGACATTATAGGGCAGCGGGGGATATTATAAGGCAGTAAGGGACATTATAGGGCAGTGAGGTACATTGTAGGGCAGTGGGGGACATTATAAGGCAGTGGGGGACATTATAGTGCAATGGGGGACATTTTAGGGCAGTGAGGGACATTATAGGGCAGTGGGGGACATTATAATGCAGTGAGGGACATTATAGGGCAGTGGGGGACATTATAAGGCAGTAGGGGACATTATAGGGCAGTGGGAGACATTGTAGAGCAGTGGGGGACATTATAGGGCAGTGGGGGATATACTAAGGCAGTGGGGGACATTATAAAGCAGTGGGGGATATTAAATGGCGGGGAGGACATTATAGGGCACAGGGGGACATTACAGGGCAATGGGGACATTATAGGGCAGTGGGGGACATTATAAGGCAGTGGGGGACATTATAGGGCAGTGGGGGACATTATAAGGCAGTGGGGGACATTATAGGGCAGTGGGGGACATTATAGGGCAGTGGGGGGATATTATAGGGCAGTGGGGGACATTATAATGCAGTGAGGGACATTATAGGGCAGTGGGGGACATTATAGGGCAGCGGGGGATATTATAAGGCAGTAAGGGACATTATAGGGCAGTGAGGGACATTATAGGGCAGTGAGGGACATTATAAGGCAGTGAGGAACATTATAGGGCAGTGGGGGACATTATAAGGCAGTGGGGGACATTATAGGGCAGTGGGGGACATTATAGGGCAGTGGGGGACATTTTAGGGCAGTGAGGGACATTATAGGGCAGTGGGGGACACTATAATGCAGTGAGGGACATTATAGGGCAGTGGGGGACATTATAAGGCAGTAGGGGACATTATAGGGCAGTGGGAGACATTGTAGAGCAGTGGGGGACATTATAGGGCAGTGGGGGATATACTAAGGCAGTGGGGGACATTATAGGGCAGTGGGGGACATTTTAGGACAGTGGGGGACATTATAAAGCAGTGGGGGATATTAAATGGCGGGGAGGACATTATAGGGCACAGGGGGACATTACAGGGCAATGGGGACATTATAGGGCAGTGGGGCACATTATGAGGCATCAAGGATTGTGGAAGGCAGCATAGTATAATGAGGAGTGGGGGGGATTTATACAGGGATTTAGTATGGGGGAGATATTATAGAAAGGGCACATTTTTGGGTGACATTGTGGAAAGGAGCACTTTGTGGGGCTATTTTGGAGAGGAGCAGTGTGTGGGGATATTTTGTGCAGGAAGCAATTAACAACCCCTTCTCATTCCACTTGTTTCCCCAGACATTATTAAATAAAAAGGGTCAGGATGAGGGACATGGATTATTAGTTTATGGTGGCACTTGGGGCATAATTACTGTAGGTGCAAATTAGGGGACATTGTTACTGATAAAATATACCATAAGTTAATTTTGAGGATACTGTCTCCAATGGGGGAACAAAAGTCTGACATAGAAATTGGGGAAATTGTGAGGAATGTGCTCTGGGAGTGATCAGCTATAGGTGACTGTTATTTTCTGCAGAGTCGCGTCATGGCAGGAAGAAGTGATGACGGTCAGCGCCAGATGAAGAAGAAAAGCGAAGATGAATAACGTCAACTAGAGACGTCACTGGTAAGTCAGTGTATTACATGTATACACACATACTATACACAGGAGCTCTGTATACAGTGTATAAAGTCACTGGTGATCACTGTGTGACGCCTTGGACTAGCCAGGTAGTCACAGACATGACACCACACACACCCCCTCCCCTGGATAGTTAACACCAGTCAAACAAAACCCTTGTTGCCTCCCTCCAGGGTCTGATGTCCACACCAGGTGGGGCGGAGCCAGGCGGTTGGCCCCACCCACCGAGGAGTTCACAGGTCTGGAGGCGGGAAAAGCAGTTGAGTTGAGTTTTGGAGTAGACAGTGGAAGTGTGAGGAGGAGAGAACTGTCGGTGTCTGGGGAGGGACCTAGACACAAACAGCAAGGTCAGCAGACGGTGGTGGCCGTCTGCAGGAGTTAGTGGACCTCTGCGGAACCGTAGGACCGGGGTCGAGCTGTGGGAGCAGGGTGAAGCTAAGCACAAAGGCAAGGCCATCGGACCCCGACTAGGCTTGGAGCCGCCGACAACGGTCAAATCCGAGAGTGACCGGAACCCCAGGGGTTTCCTAACACCCAAGACCCGACAGAAGGCAACAGTCCACACCGTGAGGATACACAGCCACCGCCATAGGCTAGAGATCCAAGGGCCAGCGCCTGCGGGCAAAACGAGCTCCTTCGGTACCTATACGCCGCGGGGAGCGGACTACCGTTGGGAAGCCATCGGAGTGAACACATTCTACACAGGTGCAGGGAAAGACAGCCACCATCAACCTGTCCGGGGAGAGCAAAGACACTGCAGCCGGCTGCGGGACCCATCCATCCAGCCGTTTGGTTTACCAGAGACTCTGTGAATTTGTGCCTGAGTGAGTACCACAGTGCCATCCGGCACTGCGCCGCGCTGCCCCTGCAACCCTGCACCCCAGCCATCCAGCATCCCCGTTCCACAACAGGGCCCCGGGATCACCAACCCCTACCCACGGAGGGGACAACATCCTAGCTGTTCTGTCCCCACTTAAAGGCGATTGAAGGCGCGTAGTTGTGAGAGGTTGTGAGAATCTTACCTTCGTTTTTCCTATAGGTGAGGCAGACAGGACCAGAGTGCTCCAGAGTTAAACATGCACATGCTGAGATGAAACAATGGTGGTTTATTTTCTCCAAAGGTTAAGGACATGCAGAAGTACAGCGGTCCAAGTACTTGGCATTGTAGTTCTCCTGTGCTGCTTGTCTCTGAAGCTACTACGGTCAGAAGACTTTGCTTCTAGCAGCTCCAATAAGGGATGTTGTTCTCACAAACTATGGTTTGGAATGAACATACCAGGATGTGATGCAAGAGGGTCATCAGACACTCCCATGGGCTGGACAAAAGAAACAGAGGAGCCAAAAGGTCTGACCATAGATGGCAGCAGAGACAAGCATGAAAAACATTAAATAACAGTTTTAACTAAGACAAATAGAAACAGCACACTCCCCGTCTGAAATTCACTTTGGGGATTTCACTATGGAGTCCATAATACAACCTGAAAGGAAAGGCATGTTAAATGCAAAAATAAGATCAATTGAGTCCAAACAAGGAGGATGGCTCAAAGTTCAGGTCCGGTAGCGTTCATCCCATAGGGATGCTATCTATGAGCAACAGCAGAACAAGTTCGTGGATTGGCCTTGCAAAGGTCTTCGTCTCACCTATCCTGATGATCTTTAGCTCTACCTTCCGAACATTTCCGTCCTGGCTAGGCAGTATCCTAGTAATCAGTCCCATAGGCCAGTCAGTCCTTTCTGTGGTCTGGTCTTTCATGAGGACTAGGTCTCCTTCTTTGAGGTTCGGCTTGGGATGTCGCCACTTCTTTCTTCCTCGAAGAATGGTGAGGTATTCCTTCCTCCATCAGTTCCAGAAGTAGTCAGCCAAGTATTGAACTCGTTTTCAGTGTTTTTGATAAGCGTTCGCGTGGGTGAACTCTCCGCTGGGCATTACCGCGTTGTCAGTTTTTTGGGTAATAAGAATAGTAGGAGTCAATATGGTTGGTGTTTCTGGATCCATGGTCACCGGCACAAGGGGTCTTGAATTGATAATGGCTGAGACTTCAGCTAAAAGAGTGACTAGAGTCTCATGTGTGAGTCTTGAGGAATTGACGTCCATTAGCATGGAGTTCAAGATGTTGCGTGAAATCCCGATCATCCTCTCCCAGGAGCCTCCCATGTGAGAACTGTGAGGGGGATTGAAGATCCAGGGGCAACCTTTCTCTGACAGCTGATCTTGGATAGGTTTGGTGTCGATGTTCAGCAAAACACTAACATGGTGTTTGTTGGGAATGATGAGAGGATTTTGTTCTGCAACTCCAAGTTGAGCCTGATTTAACGACCGCCAACTCTCAGTAAGCCGAAACTGTCGATGACTGGGTTTAAATTGGCGAGAGGACTCCTTAATGGAATCTGCTGTTTGTTCTATAAACACTTCCATTCTATGGCGAATTCACTCTGTTGGAGGTGGCGTATTATGAGGGACTCGCTATGGGAGATGTCTTCAGCAGAAAGGGGTTTGTGTCAGACATGCCAGCGATGACAGTCTTTGTTTTTAAGGTCCGTATGATAGCATCTGGCGATGTGCACTAACCTAGCGACAGTCCTGACGAGCCTCATCCAGCTGGAAAAACGTTCAAAACGTTAGCAACCGAGGTTGGAAGTTTTTTCTGCACTGGTGGCCAGGGTATTGACTTCAGCTCGGACATCTGGATCGTTGTCTGGATCTAGGATGCTGAAGGCTTCCTGGACACCTTCTTCTGACTGTCTCAGCAGGAACTCTGGACCTGTAAGCCAAGAAGAGTTAGCAAAAGAACTTATAGACATAGGTTGAGTTGGTACAGGTTCTGCTAGGTTGTTGCAGACTTCCTTGTCCGTAAAGGCGACGCTGTGTTCTCTTATTTCAGGCTTGCTGTTCATGGAACGCTGAAGAGAGTTATACCTAGTCTGAGCTTGATCTCGGTTGTTTGGGAGACTTACCCTGGTAGATCGGAAGGGTAATGGAGAGACCCAGTGGTTGGTTTTGTCTTTTGAAAATTCACAGTCCATTATTCCGATGAATTCTCTGTCCTCTACTGACAAGGCTACTTTATCGTCGTCCTTGGTTGTGAGAAAGACTGATCTTCCCAAGTTGTCGATATGCAGAGAAGAAGCGATGTCAGGTAGCTGTATTGTGTCTGGAGACTTCTCTTTCACTCCATAGTGATGAGGACATGGCTTTAGGCAGGTTGTGCGCCCATCTCCATGCACATAAGTCTTGAAGGAGTCAATTTCTGATCGATCAACGCACGCATTTCCTATGACTACCCATCTCAAGTCCAGTCTCTGGGCGTATGGTGCATAGTCAGGCCCATTACACTGTTGTCGCACCTTGTGTACCCTTAGATTGTCTCTGCCGAGCAGGAGTACAATCTCTGCGTTATTGTCCAAAGGTGAGATAACGCTAGCGAGGTGTCTTAGGTGTGGTTGATGAATTGCAGCTTCTGGGGTAGGAATTTAATTCCTGTGGCTGGGTATTTGGTCACATTCAATGAGCGTTGGTAGAGATATTTCAGTCTTCCCATTGATAGGAGACGCAATGAATCCCTGGGCTCTTCTGCCACTAGTCTCTATGCGACCCGAGCAGGTGTTCAAGGTGTAGGGTTCTGATGGTCCATTAATTCCGAAGGCTTCAAAGAATTTGGTTCCTGCCAGGAACCGGTTGCTTTGGTCGTCTATGATGGCATACACCTACATTGCCTTTTCTGGATGTCCCTCGGGATAAACCTTGATGAGGCATATTCGGGCACAACATTTCTGCGTTTGGCCCTCTCCACATACCTCTGAGCATGAGCAGGAGACGGCTGTGGTGGTGTCAGTCTGATTCTTGGACTCCCCGCCATGACTTGGAGTGGGAGTGGTGGTGACTGCAGCCGGTGTGTCTCTAGCTAGCTGGGTTGGGTGCATGGCTGAAACGTGTTTTTCACTATGACACTCCTCACACTTGACGATGGATTTACAGTCCTTGGCCATGTGCTCAAGTGATGCACAGCATTTGAAACAGATCCCAAGCTCTGTGAGGACTTTCTTGCGCTCCTGTAGGGTTTTGGATCTAAACCCTCTGCACTTGTTCAGTGAATGCGTTTTTTATGGATGGGACATTCTTGATTGAAAGACTTATCTCGTGATGAGATGGTGTACTGTTTATCTGTGGGTGCTGCAGGTAATGGTAGCTCAGTCTTCCTGACACTCACAGTGTTCTTAATGTCTCTGCGTTTGTGTATGGCACCTTCATACCTTGATGATGATGATGTTGCAGCTGCCGAAGTGTTGAACTCTAGGAAGTCGAGGCTGGGGTCATTCCTCATCTGGGCCTGCTCATTGATGAACTTGCAGAAGTGACTAAATGGGGGAAAGGTGACGTCTTACACTCTTTTGTACCTTGTGACTGACGTTGCCCATTTCTTCTGCAGACTGTATGGCAGCTTCACCACGATTGGGTTCACTCCATGGGCTGTATCCAGGTAGCACAGCCCAGACAGACGAGGATCTCTTTTGGCGAGCTCCAGCTCCATGAGCAGATCACTTAGGTCTTGAAGCTTGTGGACTTCTTTAAGGTTGATCTTTGGGATGTCCTGCAGTCTCTTGAATAGGGCTTTCTCTATTGCTTCTGCACTGCCAAAGGTGCGTTCCAGTCTTTGCCATGCAGCAGCAAGACCTGCTTCTACTTGTCCCACATATACGGTTCTGAGGCTCTTGATACGGTTTGTGGAGCCTGGGCCCAACCACTTGATCAGGAGGTCAAGCTCCTGTTCTGCAGTTAAGTTGAGATTGGCGATGGCTGCCTTGAAAGTTGCTTTGCAGGCCCTGTAGCTCTCTGCACGATCATCAAATTTCGTGAGACTAGTGTTGATTAGCTCTCTGCTCACCATGAACCTGGCAAATTCAGACATGTCTGATTTCTCACCACTTGTTGCCACGACGACTCGTGATGCCCCTGGGGCGTATGGGCTGCCTGGCATGAATGGACGAGATGTTCCCGGGTAGAATGACGTTGCTGCAGGGTTGAGCTGTGGTTTAGCCTCTGTAGATTCTGATGACCACTGCTTGAGCTGTGGAAGTGGGTCAGGAAACACTTGGTTGCCATCTTGCCATGGTGACTGTTTGAGAGGGCACCTCTTGGTGACTGTTATTAATTTGCTCGGGTGCTTTAGGTGGTACTGGCACTGATAGAGGTAAGTTGGAGGTTTCGGTGTTGTCGGCTTGGACGGTACTGCAAACCGGGGTTGCTACAGGTAACTGATTCAGTACATAGTCTCTTGTGCGATCAACTGGATTGTCTGCTTCCAGTGGTGGCGAGTGAGCTGGATCAGGACCTTGGATCAATGCTTGCTCAAGTAGTCTCACTTTAGCTAGTGCAACTTCCTCTTCCATCTGTGACCGAAGAATCTTTATCCGAGGCTCCGCTTCTGCCCTTTTGGCTTCTGCTTTAGCGGCTTCTGCTTTTGCATGGGCTTCTGCTTTAGCGGCTTCTGCTTTTGCAAGGGCTTCTGCTTCTGTCCTTTTGGCTTCTGTTTTAGCGGCTTCTGCTTTTGCATGGGCTTCTGCTTTAGCGGCTTCTGCTTTTGCAAGGGCTTCTGCTTTAGCGGCTTCTGCTTTTGCAAGGGCTTCTGCTTCTGCCCTTTTGGCTTCTTCCTCTACTTCTCCTTCTGTGAAGGAACGTCTCACCTTGGATTCCTCTGCTCTTATGCGGGCCTCTAGTATCCTGTCGCTAAGGGCTGAGCTTCTTGAGGATGATGACCCGGATGACCGAGAGGAACGTCTAGATGAGGTTGATCGGTGTAATCTAGTTTCTGGCTGATGAGAGATACGGTGTTCTGCAGTGGGGAACTGTCCGAGGTCTTTTTCGGCCATTTTGATTTAAGGTGTACTGTCTCTTTAAGAAACTTGACTTTTGAATAGGGGCCCGAAAATTGTTGTGCAGCTCTGCAAGGACTCCCTGATGAAATTCCCAAGGTGTCTTTAGCAAAACTTGGGGTTCGCAGTCCAGCAATGTGCAGTAATGAGGTATAATGTACTGCAAGTCTATAAAAGGGGTATAGCAAGAGGGAAACAGCAGGTGCATAAACTCTCCCTTTACAATGCAAGCAGAGGTGATACAGGACGTGGCAGATGGGAGAGCTTCCCCTTAGACTTGTCCAGGCATGCACTGTTGCAGGCAGACTAGTGCACAAGGCTTGTTGCTAGGCAGATTACAAGTGAAGTTACAGGGTTCTTAGGGATCTGTAGCCGGGGTTTTGAGCTGTTAAGCAGTCTTATGACTGATTGGGCTCTCCAAGAAGTTTTGCTTTGGGCTGTTAAGCAGTCTTCTGACTGATTGGGCTCTCAAGGAAGTTTTTGCTTTGGGCTGTTAAGCAGTCTTCTGACTGTTCTGTCCCCACTTAAAGGCGATTGAAGGCGCGTAATTGTGAGAATCTTAGCTTCGTTTTTCCTATAGGTGAGGCGGACAGGACCAGAGCGCTCCAGAGTTAAACATGCTGAGATGAAACAATGGTGGTTTATTTTCTCTAAAGGTTAAGGACATGCAGAAGTACAGCGGTCCAAGTACTTGGCATTGTAGTTCTCCTGTGATGCTTGTCTCTGAAGCTACTATGGTCAGAAGACTTTGTTTCTAGCAGCTCCAATAAGGGATGTTGTTCTCACAAACTCTGGTTTGGAATGAACATACCAGGATGTGATGCAAGAGGGTCATCAGACACTCCCATGGGCTGGACAAAAGAAACAGAGGAGCCGAAAGGTCTGACCAATAGATGGCAGCAGAGACAAGCATGAAAAACATTAAATAACAGTTTTAACTAAGACAAATAGAAACAGCACACTAGCTGCTCCCTACCATCGCTGCCGGGATCCCCGTCACCAGCAGTGGTGGTGTCCTTTATCACCACGACCCGTGGGTGGTGTCACGGACTATCTCCCCAAAACAAACCACCCCCTTTTCACTCGTGGGCGAGGAGCGCTGATCGAGTCCCTGGGTCCGGCCCACTGCTTGAGCCACCGAGCAGCAGCAGCCGCGTACACGAGCGTAGCCCCCTCCGCCCGCGACAACTGTATACAGAACTCCTGTGTATTATGGCACTGATGGTAATATTAGTGTTATTAGTGTTGTAGTTTTTATTCATGATCATTATTGTAGTATTATATGTCCTTGTGTGGTAGTAATATGTCGTCTGGTCATGTTGTGCTGATATTTGTCTCTCGTGTGTGGTATTATTTGGTCATTATGTGGTGTAGTTATAGTGTCACGGTATTTCTCCCTTGTATGTAGTTGTATTCGGTCACTATGGGGTCTGATTATGGTGTGGCGGTATTACTCTCTTGTATGTAGTATATTTGGTCATTATGTGGTGTGGTCATAGTGTTGTGGTATTTCTCCCTTGTATGTGTTAACCCCTTAGTGACGGAGCTAATTTTCACCTTAATGACCAGACCATATTTTGCAATTCTGACCAGTGTCACTTCATGGGGTTATAACTCTGGAATGCTTCAACAGATCCCGGTGATTCTGAGATTGTTTTTTCATCACATATTGGACTTCATGATAGTACCAAATTTAGGACAATATTTTTTGCGTTTATTTATGAAAAAAATTGAATTTTGGCAAAAATTTTGAAAATTTAGCAATTTTCAACTTTTGAATTTTTATACCGTTAAACCAGAGATTTCTGTGACACAAAATAGTTAATAAATAACATTTCCCACATGTCTACTTTATATCAGCACAATTTTGGAAACACATTTTTTTTGTTAGGTAGTTAGAAGAGTTCAAAGTTTATCAGCGATTTCTCATTTTTTACATCAAAATTTACAAAACCATTTTTTTAGGGACCACTTCACATTTGAAGTGACTTTGAGGGGCCTAGATGACAGAAAATACCCAAAAGTGACACCATTCTAAAAACTGCACCCCCCAAAGTATTCAAAACCACATTCAAGAAGTTTATTAACCCTTCAGGTGCTTCACATGAACAAAAGCAATGTGGAATGAAAAAAAGCAAAAATTAAATTTTACCTAAAAATGTTGCTCTAACCCAAATTTATTCACTTTTAGAAGAAATAACACAACAAAATGGACCCCAAAACTTGTTCCCCACTTTCTTATGAGCGCGCCGATACCCCACATGTGGTCAGAAACCTCTGTTTGGACAAATGGGAGGGCTCAGAACAGAAGGAGCAATATTTGAATTTTGGAACGCAAATTTGGCTGAAATAGATTGCGGGCACCATGTTGCATTTACAGGTCCGCTAAGGTACCTAAACAGAAGAAACCCCTCACAAGTGATGCCATTTTGGAAACTAGACCCCTCAAGACTTCTATCTAGGGGTATAGTGAGCATTTTGGATCCACAGGTACTTCACAGATTTTGTTAACGTTAGGTTGTCATATTGAAAATTTTAATAATTTTCTCAAAAATGTTGCTTGAGCATCAATTTTCTCACTTTTTCAAGAGGTAATTCCAAAAATTTGACCTCAAGGTTTGTTACCCACTTTTTTACGAGTGCGGTGATACCTCACATGTGGTCTGAAACCTTTATTTGGATAAATGGGAGGGCTTGGAACGAAAGGAGCAATATTTGAATTTTGGAAAGGAAATTTGGCTGAAAAAGATTGCGGGCACCATGTCGCATTTGGAGGTCCCCTAAGGTACCTAAACAGCAGAAACCCCACACAAGTGACCCCATTTTGGAAACTAGGCCCCTCAAGGAATTTATCTAGATGTTTGGTGAGTACCCTGAACCCCCAGGTGCTTCACAGAATTTTATAACGTTGAACCATGAAAATAAAAAAATAAAATTTTACCACAAAATTGTTATTTCAACCAGGTAGCTTTTTTTTTCACAAGGGTAACAGGAAAAAAAATCACCATGAAATTTATTGTGCAATTTCTCCTGAGTTTGGCGATACCTTATATGTGGTGGAAATCAACTGTTTGGGTACACGGCGGGGTTCGGAAGGGAAGGAGTGCCATTTGACTGCAAGATTGGCTGGAATCAATAGCGGACGCCATGTTGCATTTGGAGAGCCCCTGAGGTGTCTATACAGTGAAGCTCCTCAACATGTGGCCATATTTTGGAATATAGACCCCACAAGGAATTTATCTAGATGTTTAGTGAGTACCCTGAACCCCCAGGTGCTTCACAGAAGTTTATAATGTTGAGCTGTGAAAATAAAAAAAATACATTTTTACCACAAAATTGTTACTTCAACCAGGTAGCTTTTTTTTTTTTACAAGTGTAAAAGGAAAAAATTCAGCATACAATTTATTGTGCAATTTCTCCTGAGTATGCTGATACCTTATGTGTGGTGGAAATCAACTGTTTGGGTGCACAGCAGGGCTCGGAAGGGAAGGAGCGCCATTTGACTGCACAATTGGCTGGAATCATTAGCGGACGCTAATGATGTTGCATTTGGAAAGCCCCTAAGGTGCCTAAACAGTGGAGGTCCCCCACAAGTGACCCCATTCTGGAAACAAGACACCTGAAGGCTTTTATCTAGGTGTATAGTGAGCAGTTTGAATCCAAGAGTACTTCACAGAATTTGATAAGCTTAGGTTGCCATATTGAAAATTTTCATTTTTTTCACAAAAATGTTGCTTTAGCATCATATTTCATACTTTTTCAAGAGGCAACAACAAACCGTGGACCCAACAGGTTGTTATCCAATGTCTTATGAGCACAGGGATACCCCACATGTGGCCAAAAACCTCTGTTTGGATAAATGGGAGGGCTTGGAATGGAAGGAGCACCATTTGAATTCTGGAAAAGTTGAAATAAATTGCGGGCACCATGTCACATTAGCAGGGCCCCTTGGGTACCTATACAGCAGAAACCCCCCACAAGTGACCCCATTTTGGAAACTGGATTTTATTCAGGAGTATAGTAAGCATTTTGAATCCACAGGTACTTCACAAAAATGTTGCTGTAGCAACAAATTTCTCACTGTTAGGCTATGTGGTCATGATCCAGCAACACGGCGTCTAGTACACAGTGT
Source organism: Anomaloglossus baeobatrachus (assembly GCF_048569485.1). Classification (NCBI taxonomy): domain Eukaryota; kingdom Metazoa; phylum Chordata; class Amphibia; order Anura; family Aromobatidae; genus Anomaloglossus; species Anomaloglossus baeobatrachus. Next base: position 860,667,473 of record NC_134353.1, on the reverse strand, counting down.
TAGCCTTCCTGCAGAGATGTGAGTGTTGTCCACGGGAGAACGCAGCTGCCCATGCCCACGATTTGGGTTCAGGCTGCTGTGGAGCTCTATGCTACCTGCAGAGAACACTCTTGTCTCCGCAGCATAAATTGACATGCTGAGGCTCGGGAAGCTGCACCACAGGTCAGTGCATGCTGCGGAGAAAAGAAGCACAGTGGGCATGAGATTTCTAAAAATCCTTCCACTATGCTTCTACTGCACAACGCAGCGTTATGGATGCAGGGAAAACACTGCGCCTAAAACGCTGCAAACCCTGATCGTGGGCACACAGCCTAAAATGCTACAATGGAGGAATGGATAGATGTCAAACATATATAACATCCCACCCCCCTGCATATTCTAAGCTGGCGCCCTTTAGTGCCTTTCCTGTGGCACTAAAGGGTGCCTAGCCTTGTATTTAGCCCCCCAAAAAATTAATAATTAAAATAAACGACGTGGGGTCCCCCCTATTTTTGATAGCCAGCTAGGGTAAAGCAGACAGCTGTAGCCTGCAAACCACAGCTGACAGCTTCACCTTATCTGGTGATCAATTTGGAGGGCTCCCCAGGCGTTTTTTTTAAAAAAACAAACAAACAAACGTGGGGTCCCCCCCAAATTAGATCACCAGCCAAGGTGAAGCGGACAGCTGGGGTCTGGTATTCTCAGGGTGGGAAGAGCCATGGTTATTGGCTCTTCCCAGCCTAAAAATAGCAGGCCGCAGCCGTCCCAGAAGTGGCGCATCCATTAGATGCGCCAATCCTGGCGCTTCGCCCCAGCGCATCCCGCGCCCTGGTGCGGTAGCAAACGGGGTAATATACGGGGTTGATACCAGCTGTAATGTCACCTGGCATCAAGCCCTGGGGTTAGTGATGTCACGGCATCTAAACAGATACCCGACATCACTAACCCAGTCAGTAATAGAAAAAAATAAAGACAAAAAAAAAATTATTTGAAAAAAAAAACTCCCCGAAACATTCCTCTTTCACCAATTTATTGAAAATAAACACATTCCGGTCGCTGTAATCCATTTTGGAAGTCCCTTGACGACTCTGGACCTTCTAGAATTTGGGGGGCACGTTCAGGGAATGTATCCCCCATTTTCTGGAAGAGCAAGCTCTCCATGAGCAGTGTGGGTGCAGTAATCTGAGAATACTGCACTCACACTGCCCGGGCCAACCTAGGGCAGAGTGACCTGCAGTAACCTCATTTCAGAATATGAGGGGCACGCTCACAGAACGTACCCCCCATTTTCTAGAACAGCAGGCTCTCCATGTGAGGAGTGTGACTGCAGATTACTGCACTCACTCTCCCCCAGTCCACAGTGCAGCAGCGAGGTCAGCGTCCCTGCTTGCAAGGATCCAGCTGACAGCCGCTGTCTGCGCATGCGCCGCCAGCTTTCTAGAAGGAGGCGGAGTGATCGCGGGGACGGAGCAGAAGCCAGGTAACGGGGCTGACCAGGGGCTCACGCAGGGTGACGGGGGGGGTGACGGGGGGAGACCTGGCGACAACTTTTCTGTCGCATGTGACGTGACACATGCGGCAGAAAGAGCAGGATGAAGGCGGCCGCGCGCTACTGTGCGCTGTGTGCCGCCATCTTGCATGCTCCGGCGGGGGGAACGGGGGGCTTTTTGGAGAACCGGAGGGGCTCCGGGGGACCAGAGGGCTCTGGTGTACCGGAGGAGGGGTCAGGGGGAGGACATTTCCCTGCGATCTGAAATGTTTGATCATTTCAGATCAGAGGGAAATGAATGCAGAGCCGGCGGCGGCGGCAGTTTTCTGCGCGCTTCGGCGCCATTTTGACTTCCGGAGGGGGGGTAGGGGTGGGGGGGGGGACTCTCCAGTACCGGGGGCTTTGGGGGCACTAGGGGTTTATATTTCTCTCTCATCTGACATGTTTGATCACGTCAGATGAAAAAGAAATCAGTTTTACCGGTCATTTTTTTTTTTCCATGTGTTTGTCGGTATACGGTGTATACCGGCGATCACATTATCGGGGTCCAAAAAAATCACCCCGATTCATAATCTAGGGGGTCTCAGCTACCCCCGGTAGCTGAAACCCCCGAGATTTTCGGTCGCTGGGGGGCGCTACAGGGTTTTTCGGCCCGCCGCTTTAAAGCGGCGGAACAGAATAAGTACCCTGTTTTGCCGCCGCTTTAAGTCGTACGGCCGTCGTTATGAGGTTAATATTCGGTTACTATGTGGTCTAATTATGATGTGGTGGTATGTGGTTGCATTTGATCACTATGTGTTGGCAGTATGTTATCTGGTCATAGTGTTGCGGTATTTCTCCCTTGCATGTGGTAATATTCGGTCACTTTGCGGTCTGGTCACGGTATGGCGGTATTTCTCCCTTGTATGTGGCTGTATTTGGTCACTGGTGGTCATATGTTGTCTGGTCACAGTGTGGCGGTATTTCTCCCTTGTATGTGGTATTATTGGTTTTGGTATAGTGGATTGTGTTGTGTATGGAGGTCACTTTTTCTCTCTATAAGGGGGAAATTATTTCCAATAGAAATTAAATACTTGAATGTTTAACCCCTCCCTGTCCTGTGATTATTACACTGTAGCAAATACAGAGGTTCTCCGGTCAAAACAAGTAATCACCTTTTCTAATGCCACGTGCACACACTGAGTATTCAGTGAGGTTTTTTTACCTCAGTATTTGTAGTCAAAACCAGGAGCGGTAAAATCAGAGAAAAAGTGTAATAGAAACTCGAGCACCTCTTCTGTATTTTCACCCACTCCTGGTTTTGGCTACAAATACTGATGTAAGATACTGACCAAATACTAAACGTGTGAACGTGGCCTAAGGATAAGTGATACCTTATTCATCAGTGGGGTCCGATTGCTGAGACCTTCAAAATGTACAGCTTTTATCTCCATTACACTGGAGCTTCTGTCCGATTTGACCCCTGATCCATTCATTCCCTCAGTGGCTGTGAGCGCTGCGCTTGTTTTTATCTGACCGCTCCACAGAGGATAAATGGAGCTGCGGTCACACATCCCACCCCACAGAGGATGAATGGAGCTGCGGTCACACATCCCACCCCACAGAGGATGAATGGAGCTGCGGTCACACATCCCACCCCACAGAGGATGAATGGAGCTGCGGCACACACCCCACCTGCTGCTGCAAAAAGTCGTTGTGGTTTGCACTGATTAGGTTCCACCGATCAATAATTAACACCAACCTAACCTGTGGATCGGTGATAACTTGTTTTCACCAAAGACCAGCCTTACTGCAAACTACTGTAATTATACTTCACTTATGGTGCACAAATATAGATGTGCAGGAGCCGCCTGTGTATACAGTCAAAGCAAGACAATAACGGGGATAAGGCTAATGAGTGTTTATATTTAGCTGTAGGGTGGGCCCCTAGAGTCAATTTCCCTGCTGGGCCCCAGACACCCCAGTCTGACCCTGCCCACAATACATGTGTACCGCCCCGGGGCTCAGCTGGCTGCCGAGCCGCTCGGATCCGTATTTGTCGGTGGGTGGCTCGAGCTCCTCCCGGACCCGGGAGTCATGTCACTCTGAAGGGAAGCTGGCGCTACGTGTAGGGATTTCGGTGGGGAAGGTTCACGGCCGAGGCCGTGGTGTTTATGGATATAAGTTTGTGACGCCACCCACAGTTTGTGGTGAATGTGGACACCACCGCTGCCGTTAACTAGGCTCCTGGGGACGGTGTTATGCAGCCTGGTGTTGACCCTTCCGTGGGCAGGGGGTGATGGTCCCGGGGCCCGGTGGTTGTGAGGTGCGGGCGGGATGGTGCGGTGCAGTGCGCAGCCCGAGGGCACTGTTGTACTCACTGTGACAGATACACCAGAGTCTCTGGTAAACTAAAAAGGATGGTGGTCGGTGCCCGCAGCCGGCTGCGAGAACTGCAGTATGTGCTCACAGGGACTCTATCTATTGATTATATATCCCTCTATCTATCTATCTATCTATCTATCTATCCATTATCAAACTTTTGGACCTTTTTTTTCTTTTTTTTTTTCAATGTGCTTTATTGTTTTGAAGAACCGCACGAAAACGCAATAAAACGCATGCGAATTTCGGTGCTTTTTTTTGCGTTTTTTTCCGCGGGTGCGGTAATCTTTCAGTGCCTGTGGAATTTTCTTAAGAAAATTCCATTTTCTAGTGCGCACAGGGCCTAAAGCTGTCATTGCCAACAAAAGCTTTTGTAAGTTTTATGGGTCAAGACTAGACACTTTTAGATTTCACCTTCAAGAACACAGAGCTGAAATATAAGTGCAGCGAGGAGTTTGTTGAAACCACTGCAGATGTAAGGAAAGTCAAGTCCATAATAATACTTGAAAGTGGTACAAAAGCAAGCCTGGGATGGCAAGGAATCCACCATTACTAGAGAAGTAAAAGATGGCCACATGGTAACTACTTGCATTTTCAACTATGTGAACTACGTTTGGATCTACGACAGAAAAAGCTTTTGTAAGAAGTATTAACTAAATTTCATTAAGTGTGTTCAATACTTTTTCCCTGTGTCATTTCTCATTACTACACATCACTAAATGTATGGAAATCTATGGTTTGATTTTTTTCTCCTCTGTGGATTGGTTATTACTGACCTCTGGGGAGAAATTGAGAAAAACTCATGTCAATAGCACTTTTAGAAATATATTTACTTAGAAAATTGGTGACGTGTTCCATACTTATTTTATTCGCTGTATATATAAGCAGTAGTTTTCACAGTAAACCTGATTCACTATGTACAAAGAGTAGCAAAAGCTATTCATTCATTCATTCATTCATTCATACACTACCCAGTTCTTAATTATATAGAGAGATAGGTACCTATGTGAATGAAAGTAATGTAATATTTTCATATAGCTGATCAGTGGGCACCCAGAGTCAATGCCACTGGTGGGCTTTTAGAATTCCAGTCCGACATTGGCTGCTGCTATGTTATTATTTTATGGTTACTGTTTAGTGTCTTGGCTTAGGGCTCACTGGCATCCTTAGGTCACCTACACTGGTATTGCCATAACTCACAACTTCAATAGTTCTCTATTCTTTCGCTTTTTTTGATTATTGAACGATTGCTTCAAGCTAGGGAACCATTGAAAACATATGCTAATGATATGGAGGTTTAACTTTCCATCTTAAACTAGAATGGTTTCTACCACAAATTCACCAGGGATGGCCATCATACTCTTCATGTCTGGGAAGGATCACCAGGGCCTTGGTCAGTAGCTGTAAATTCTGTCTCATGAATTGTGATTGAAGGACTCTATATAATCTCGTGCACAATTTTCAGTTTAATAGGACTTCTTTTTAGACAGAAAACAACTGTTTTCCGTAGAATAAATGTATTCTGCCTCATGGCGAATCTGAGCTGTGAACCCTTTACTGTTTTCCATTTACACTCATTGGAGCGGAAGCTCTGCACACATCTGGGGAGCACATCCATCTGGATATAGAAGTATAGTAAACGGCTGACGTTGCCTCTCTCTGGGACTATGGCCATTGTTGAAACCAGAATAATTTGTAGATATGTCCCAGCTAATGTGTCTACAAGTCAGAGAATCCAGATGTAGGTATCATACTATGTTGGTAATGTTTAGCTGTGGTATCAGTGGATTGTATATCTCATACACATGCCCTTATGTAACTTTAGAATACGCCATGGTTATTTCACATTAATTGCTCAAATAAAATGTTGTAAAACAGCCTGAACACTGCTAAGAAGGTCAGTGTCAGCTTTCATTGCCAGCTTAGAAGTGTTATGGTGCAGTGGAGTGATGGTCCCATAAACAGGTTGTCTTTCATCTGAATGATTGCCATCTTATGTTATTCAATAGGGGTGAGACATAAACAGCTGAAGAAAGTAGGATCAGCGGCACACCAAGATTTACAGATGTTTTCAAGATAAGTAACAGAACTTTTGACTGGAAATGTCCGGATTGAGTCATAAGCGGGCTTTACACGCTACAAGATCGCTACAGCGATCTTGTTGGGGTCACGGATTTTGTGACAAACATCCGGCCGCTGTAGCGATCTCGTTGTGTGTGACTCCTAGGAGCGATTTTGGATCGTTGCAAAAATGTCAAAAATCGCTCCTCGACTTGGGGGTCCATTCTCAAATATCGATGCTGTCGCGTGGGCAAAGTTGTTCCTCGTCCCTACGGCAACACACATCGCTATGTGTGACACCGCAGGAACGAGGAACCTCTCCTTACCTGCCACACGCCAGCAATGAGGAAGGAAGGAGGTGGTGGGATGTTCGTCCCGCTCATCTCCACTCCGCCACTTTGATAGGCTGACCGCTTAGTGACGTCGCGGTGACGTCGCTGTGATGCCAAACGTCCCTCCCCTTTGAGGGAGGGATTGTTTGGCAGTCACAGCGACGACGACGACCAGGTAAGTGCGTGTGACGCTGCCGTAGCGATAATGTTCGCTGCGGCAGCGAACACCAAATATCGGCATAACGATAGGGGCAGGTGCTATCACGCTCGCATCAGCTAGCGATGTCGCAGCGTGTAAAGCTCGCTTTAGTTTGATAATTCCGAGTAACATTTCTAGTCAAACGAAGATTGGGTCTTTTATTCTGGCAAAGATATCCGAAGAAGAAACGTGTTGCTTTTATTTTCTACCGAAGATTGACTGGCACTGTCCTGAAGTACAATATAGTCAGTGATAGACATCTCAATATGACTACATGGAGCGAGTATACAAGTCTACTCACCAACAACAGATGCTGAGGAGGAAGATGATGAACTATTCTACGATCAAATTCAAGCTGAAATCGACAAGACACCCAAACAAGACTTAAGGCCGCTTTACACGCACGACATCGATAGCGATGTCACTAGCGATTGTGTGACGCCCTGGCCGGGCCAGGTAGTCACAGATAGGCCCCTGCACTACACCTTTCCCCCTTTCCCTCACAGGTGACATCAGCCAAACTGTAAAACCCTAGTCAACCCCTCAGGGCTAGAAGGACACACCATAGGGCGGAACCAGGCGGTTGGAAGACGCCCACCGAGGAGTTTAGACAGCCCGGGGTGGGGAAAGTAAACAGAAGAAAGAGTTGAGTGTTGGTGTTCAAGTTGGAGAGGAGTGTGGGTTGGAGCTGGGTGCAGCTCCAGCAGAGGCGAATACCCAAATTGAACGGCGCCAGAGTAGGAGCCCTGGTGCCAATGGCTAGGAGGCAGACGGCGATCTACGTCTGCAGGAGCCCGGAAGATGGCTCGGTGGAACCGAGGTGGACCTGGACAGAGTAGTGGCCCGCCGGTACCGACCCGGGGAACCGACTTGGAAACCGGAGCACACAGGGGGGTACTCGGACCCTGAAGCCGGGACCAGAAGCGACTGGAACCGGTTAATTTATGAATTGAGGCCAGGACTAGAGGTCCTGTCCCACCCAAAGTCCCTATTAGAAGACAATAGCCCACCGAGGGGGATAGAAGGCCACCGCCAGGGCTCAGAGATCCCACGGGCCAGCGTTTGCGGTCAAGGGCTCCTTAGGCCACATCCAGCCGGGAGCGGACTCCCGAAGTTGCAAGCACAGGCAGTCCACCATCTTATAAAGGTGCAGTAGAAAGATAGAGACCACTAGCCGGGTGGGGGACCAGAACGCAGCCGGCTGCGGGCACCAACCACCATCACCTTGGTTTACCAGAGACTCGTGTGTTTCCTTCAATAGTGAGTACACCAGCACCCTGCGGTCACCCATCTCCCCTCACCAAAACCCCAACGGGTCCCGGGGCCACCATCCCTGCCCATGGAGGGGTTAACAACTTGCTGCATAACATCTCCCCTGGGTGCCCTGTAACTGCAGCGGTGGTGTCCAACCTCACCACATACCGTGGGTGTCGTCACGAACTTAATACGGCTCAGCCCGTACATATACGTCCTACATCCACCACTATAACCCCCTTTTTGATCGGAGTTACCGCGAGACCTCTGGGTCCGGAGATCCTCGAGAGACCCACAGAAGGTCCGGATCCGAGCAGCTCGGCTGCTGAGAGCGGGTCGGTACACCTCCACCCGCCCCCGTCATGCGTACGTCACGGGCAAATCGCTGAACGTGGTGAACAATATCGCTAGTACGCGTCACACGCACATACCTTCTTAATGACGTTGCTGTGGCCGGCGAACAAACTCTTGTTTAAGGGGGAGATTCGTGCGGCGTCACAGCATCGTTACACAGTGGGCCACCAATAGAAGCGGAAGGGCGGAGACCAGCCGCATTAACGTCACTTCCACCTCGTTGCCGGAGGACGCAGGAACGCTGTTGTTCGTTGTTCCCGGGGTGTCACACGCGATGTGTGCTGCCTCAGGAACGACGAACAACCTGCGTCCAATACGAGCAACGATATTTGGGAAAGAAACGACGTATCAACAATCAATGAATTTTGCTGTTTCTGGGATCGTTAGCGGTCGCTCGTAGGTGTCACACACAACAACGTCGCTAACGACACCGGATGTGCGTTACGAATTCCGTGACCACAGCAATATCTTGTTAGCGATGTCGTTGCTTGTAACGGGGCCTTTAGTCATTATCATGGGAACTTGAATGTCAAAAGTCAGCCAGAGCAAACATGGAATAGTTGTTGTAAACTGTGGCCTTGGAGAACAAAGCAAGGCTGGTGGAAGATTCATTGATTTTTGTCTGACGAATCAACTGTCCATCATTAGCACCTTCTTCCAAAATCACAAACAGAGACTCTACACATGGACATCATGGAATGTGGCCTGTAAGGCTATGTGTCCACGAGAGAATGTAGCTGCGGATTTTTCTGCATCAAAATCCGCAGCTTTCCGGCAAAATCCGCACCTTTTCAAAGGTGGCAGTGTGTGAGTGGTTGCTTCATCAGTGTTTTTCACCTGTTGCCTCCATCCTTAGTAAGGGGTTTTGCTGCATCCTGTGAGTGCATTTGTTTCTGTGGCCTGGGCAGGTAAACATTTTTGCTGTTTCTTGCTGTGAATTTTTCTGAATTTTTAGGGGATAATTTATTTTTTTGTGTTAGCTCCTACATATGTGTTAGCCAAAGACGGAGTTGGTTGATCGATACCATGAAAACAAGGCCAGGAGCTGCCTATGGAACAGATCATGAAGTTTTGACAGCAAAGATTAGAGTCAACTTGCACAGACTAGACAACAGGTTGGTTCCAACTTCAGAAATGCAAAATATTAGAGCGCTACTGTCGCAGGCGGAGGGGCCGCGCTCGCTACGCTCGGGTCCGCGGCTACTGCTCGGTGGCTTGAGCGGTGGGCCGGACCCGGGGACTCGAGCAGCGCTCCTCGCCCACGAGTGAATTGGAGGTGGTTTGTTTTGGGGAGATAGTCCGTGACACCACCCACGGGTCGTGGTGATAATGGGCACCACCGCTGCTGGTGACGGGGATCCCGGGAGCAATAGCAGGGAGCAGCTAGGATGTTATCCCCTCCGTGGGTAGGGGTTGGTGATCCCGGGGCCCGGTTGTGGAACGGGGAGGCTGGATGGGAAAGGGTTGCAGGGGTAGCGCGGCGCGGTTCCGGATGGCACTGTGGTACTCACTCAGGCACAAATTCACAGAGTCTGTGGTAAACTAAACGGCTGGATGGACAGGTCCTGCAGCCGGCTGCAGTGTCTTTGCTCTCCCCGGACAGGTTGATGGTGGCTGTCTTTCCCTGCACCTGTGTAGAATGTGTTGACTCCGATGGTTTCCCAACGGTAGTCCGCTCCCCGGCGTATAGGTACCGAGGGAGCCCGTTTTGCCAGCAGGCGCTGGCCCTTGGATCTCTAGCCTATGGCGGTGGCTGTGTATCCTCATGGTGTGGACTGTTGCCTTCTGTAGGGTCTTGGGTGTTAGGAAATCCCTGGGGTTCCGGTCACTCTCGGATTTGACCGTTGTCGGCGGATCCAAGCCTAGTCGGGGTCCGATGGCCTTGCCTTTGTGCTTAGCTTCACTCCGCTCCCCGGTTCGGTACCGGCGGGCCACCGCCCGATCCCTGTCCTACACTTCCGCAGAGGTCCACTAACTCGTGCAGACGGCCACCACCGTCTGCTGACCTTGCTGTTCGTGTCTGGGTCCCTACCCAGACACCGACAGTTCTCTCCTCCTCACACTTCCACTGTCTACTCAGTTCTCCAACTGAACTGAACTAAACTGCTTTTCCCGCCTCCAGGCCTGTGAACTCCTCGGTGGGTGGGGCCAACCACCTGGCTCCGCCCCACCTGGTGTGAACATCAGACCCTGGAGGGAGGCAACAAGGGTCTTGTTTGACTGGTGTTAACTTTTCAGGGGAGGGGGTGTGTGACTACCTGGCTAGTCCAGGGCGTCACACTACCCTTGTACCACTGGTAGGACTAGAAATCAAAAATCATGACTATATTTACTGAAAGTAGTTAAAGGGAGCCTGTCACCAATTTTTCAGAACTGAACCAAAAGTATCACCTTCTGCAACTCCTGGGCTGGATTCTATGAAGGTGCACCTTGTTCCCTGACTTTCCTTGCAGACCTCAGAAATACCATTATAAAATCTGCCTCCACATATGCAAATTAACTGTCCTGTTAGGATGGGCGTCCTTTTCTTTGGCTCCTGTCCCTCCTTCTGCAGTTGTTCGCCGTCCTCTTTTTATGATTGACGTGGGAGACACCTCCCTCATCATCCAGGTTGCTCTGCAAAATCTCGCAATTGTGCAGAGTCATTCCCGGCTCGTGCACCATGTCGCGCACACCAAAGCCAGCTGCTGGCCACTGCACACTGGTGAAAGAGAATGCCGCACAGCGGGGGAACGCAGGGAGGTGAGTAGATGGGGGGTCTAGGAGCATAGCATTGCATCTCTGTGCAGGTTATACTGATAAAGGCGTGTGTGGACATTTATTTGTGCCTTCGTCCCCCCCACATTGATTGAAGTAATAGCCATTGCATTGAATTGGATTGTTTCTCTGGGTCGTATGATGTACAACGATGTACAACAGAATTTGTGATATCTTTCTAATTCTTTCATTTCTGTTCCTGAGGCAATTTTGGCCGCAACTTCTATATGTATTAGCAATATTGCAAATATGTAACACGGCGTGCGTTTGAATTAATTTAATAATTGAGGTATAACTGTTACCGTATTGTCTGACCCTAGCCTGTGAGTCTCAGACGCACCTAATCAGTGTTATTGTTGTCAATATTATTTACAATTTTTTGCACCTTATAAATGTATGGTTGTCCGATTTTAACTTACTAGTAAAAGTTAAGTTTTAATATTATTACTGAACTGTCTTCGTAGTCAATTTGGTAATCTACTTCCGCTGCTAACTTTAAAATAGGAGATTAGGACTGGAATTGGGCTCCACACAGGGGCATAACGATCGCGGTCGCAGGGGTTGCTACTGCGACCGGGCCCAGGTCTTCAAAAGGCCGAGCCTGGACCTCAACACTTGGTTCAGCTGGATGTGAACTTTAGTACCATATCCAGCTGACATGAATTACAGCACTGAGCCCAGTGTGGACCCTGTGCTGCAAACTGTGGCGGAACATGGTCACTGCAGCCGGCTCTGGGGTAACACATGTCCCGGCTACTTAAAAAATGCATATGCACTTCTCTCTCCGCCCATAATCCCGCCCACCTCTTTCCACTGACTCTTTCCACTGAAGCCGGTGCTGAGAGGTGGGCGGGCTTATGGGCGGGGAGAGCAGTAATAGCATCACAGTGATCACCCGGCCCCAGGCTTTGTGTATCTGCTGGGCGATTGTCTGTTGCTATTAAAGCGAGCGATTTCACTGCTCTGTGCCCACCTGGAAGTCAGTGGATCCCCCGCTGGGCCCCTGACAGCCTCTCCTCCAGTATACAGCACAGATGCTGTATGTTCCATATAAGTTCCGCTGAGAGCCAACTACCAATTAAGTAAATCAGGTGATGTGCATCTCTGTAATGAGGAGGGGTGTGGTGTAATGACATCAACACCCTATATAAGGTGTACTTAATTATTAGGCAACTTCCTTTCCTTTGGCAAAATGGGTCAGAAGAAAGATTTGTCGGGCTCTGAAAAGTCCAAAATTGTGAGATGTCTTGCAGAGGGATACAGCAGTCTTGAAATTGCCAAACCTTTGAAGTTTGATCACCGAACAATCAAGTGTTTTATGACAAATAGCCAACAGGGTCGTAAGAAGCGTGTTGGACAAAAAAGGCACAAAATAACTGCCCATGAGTTAAGGAAAATCAAGCGTGAAGCTGCCAAGATGCCATTTGCCACCAGTTTGGCCATATTTCAGAGCTGCAACGTTACTGGAGTATCAAAAAGCACAAAGTGTGCCAAACTCAGGGCCATGGCCAAGGTGAGGAAGGCTGAAAAACAGCCACATTTGAACAAGAAACATAAGATAGAACGTCAAGACTGGGCCAAAAAATATCTTAAGGCTGATTTTTCAAAGGTTTCATGGACTGATGATATGAGAGTGACTCTTGATGGGCCAGAGGCTGGATCAGTAAAGGGCAGGGAGCTCCACTCTGACTCAGATGCGAGCAAGGTGGAGGTGGGGCACTGGTATGGGCTGGTATCATCAAAAATGAACTTGTGGGACCTTTTCGGGTTGAGGATGGAGTGAAGCTCAACTCCCAGACCTACTGCCAGTTTCTGGAAGACAATGTCTTCAAGCAGTGGTACAGAAAGAAGTCGGTATCGTTCAAGAAAAACATGATTTTCATGCAGGTCTAAAAGATAAAAGAATAATGACATGGCCCCCTTGTTCACCTGATCTGAACCCCAAAGAGAACCTTTGGTCCCTCATAAAATGTAAGATCTACAGGGAGGGAAAACAGTACACCTCTCGGAACAGTGTCTGGGAGGCTGTGGTGGCTGCTGCACGCAAAGTTGATCTTAAACAAGCAAGTGACAGAATCTGTGGATGGTAGGCTGTTGAGTGTCATCATAAAGAAAGGTGGCTATATTGGTCACTAATTTTTTGGGGTTTTGTTTTTGCATGTCAGAAATGTTTATTTCTACTTTTTGTGCAGTTATATTGATTTACCTGGTGAAAATAAACAATTGAGATGGGAATATATTTTCTTTTTATTAAGTTGCCTAATAATTCTGCACAGTAATAGTTACCTGCACAAACACATATCCTCCTAAGATAGCCAAATCTACAAAAACCCCACTCCAACTTACAAAAATATTAAGCTTTGATATTTAGGAGTCTTTTGGGTTGATTGAGAACATAGTTGTTAATCAATAATAAAAAAAATCGTCTAAAATACAATTAATAAGTCTGCACACTGTGTATAACATAAATATATAACAAATATAGTGTACATGTCTGCATTTGTGTGAATAAGTGACTGTGTACATGCGACATTTTAGTGATAAAATTCAGACATTAAAAAACATAAATAATACTAAAAGCACCAAAAACCCCTCTAAAAATGGCAAAACTCCTGTACCATTAAAAAAAACAACTAACATTTTTATATGCAAAATTAATAAATCTCTAATGTTGTTTTTAGCACAAATATGTACAGAAAAAAAAGGTGAATGGGGCAATATACAAGGATGGGAACATAAATGAGGATGTTTGCCTGTTTGATGTATACACTTCTGCAATAAAGCAACGTTGGATCAAGTGAGTGCTGCCAGCTCTATTCATTGATGAACTTTTGGATCTTATCCTATGGTGAGAGCACCCTGGATCTTTGCAATTCTTCTAGCGGTTAATCAAATGTGAGTGGGAAGCAGTGGAATACAAGTGATTCCTTCCAAGTAAAGACGGACTTTTCCACAGTGATAATACATCGGCGTTACACGTGGTAAGCAGTGCCACGGATTCATCCTTATCTTATTTGCTAAACGAGGATGGGGGACAAAGATACAAGCATGGAATGGGGAAACTGGATGCTGAGGGAATAAGGCTCTCTCCCTCGGGACCCAGCTTATGCATGCTTTGCTATACATTTGTGCCTGAACCCCACTTTCCCATGCTCTACCAAATATCTTTCCCTCAACACCCAGCTTTCCTATGTTCTATAACACATCTTTCCCTCAGCATGCAGTTTTCCCATGCTCTGCAATACATCTTTCCTTCAGTACCCAGCATCCCATGCTCTGATATTAAGGGCAAGTTGGGTGCTGAGGTAAAGATGTACAGCAGAGAATCGGAAAGCTGGATGCTGAGGTAAAGATGCATGGCAAAACATGGGAAAGCTGGGTGCTAAAGGAAAGAGGGATATCAGAGCATGGGGAAACTGGGTGCTGAGGAAAATATGTATAGAAGACCATGGGAAGGCAGGGGGCTGAGGGAAGGATCAGAGTGTCAGCATAATTATCCTGTACTCCGAGCTGGGGGGTGTGAGAGGAGACGGGGGGGGACCAGGTCAAAATTTTGCACCTGGGCCCATTGAACTCTAGTTACGCCACTGGCTCCACACATATTCTGCAATAGATGTGCATTACATCTTACCCAGTGGTTGCATGTGAAGAGACAATTGCTGCCTTTTTCAGTCCCAATGATCTGGAAAGAGCCAACCGATCACACTACCAGTTGCTATTTCTGCATGGTGCCCTCTGTTAGGAAAGGAGTTTCAAGGAAGAAGAAGTGGACTTTACAGTATCCAAATATTCCACCTGCAATACGTCAGTACCACATACAGAAGATCTGCTAGTTCCTTTTTCAGTCAAGTCAAGTAAGGAAGAACAGGTTGCATCTTCCTCTCATGATCCAGACTTTCTGACAGCAACCTCAACTGAACCACACCTTATAACACAGTGACCTGAACAATCTTGTTAGAGTTTTGGATCTGCCCAAGAGTAAAGCTGAGCTCTTAGGTTCCAGGCTACAGCAGTGCAATCTCCCAGTGGACGATGTTCGGCTTTCTTTGTTCTATAACCGGGATAAAGATCTTGCCCAATACATCTTCATGGATGGCGATCTAGTGGCATGCAATAACATCACGAGTTCAATAAACGCACTGAAGATAAGTCATTGTCCAAAGGAATGAAGGCTCTTCTTTGAGTCGTTCAAAACAAGCCTAAAAGCCATCTTACTACATAATGGCAACGCTCTACCTTTAATTCCAGTTGATTATGCAGGCCACATGAAAGACACCTACAGTATGACAGCATGAAACAGCTGTTGAGATGCCTAAACTATGACCAACATTTATAGCCTCTCTGAGGTGACTTAAAGGTGGTTGCCCTCTTATTTGGTCTCCAGGGTGGATACACAAAGACCTGCTGCTTTCTGTGTGAGTGGGAGTCGTGCAAGAGAATATCACTACAATAAGAGACCTGCCTCTCCAACATTCACTTCAGCCAGGGAGGAAAAATGTCCTGCATCCAGCACTCGTTGACCCACATAAGATTTTGTTACCACCATATCATATCAAGCTGGCTCTAAAGGTACCGTCACACATAACGAGATCGCTAGCGAGATCGCTGCTAAAGGTGGCTTTACACACTGCAACATCGCAAACGACATCGCTGTAACGTCACCGGTTTTGTGACGTTATAGTGACCTCCCCAGCGACATTGCATGTGTGAAACATATCAGCGACCTGGCCCCTGCTGTGAAGTTGTGATCACTACAAATCGTTCAGGACCATTCTTTGGTCCTTTGTTTCCCGCTGTGCAGCAAAGTTTTAGTGTGTAAAGGGGACTTTACAGCGACTTCATTAGCGACTTCCCTTTCAAAAAGCTGCTTTACAACGTCCCCAATGACTAGCTAGGTCGTTCTGCAGGTCCGGATCGCTGTTGCGTCGTTGGCCAGGTTTGCCTGTTTGACAGCTCACCAGAGACTTTGTAGCGATCCCGGCCAGGTTGGGATCGCTAGTGGGATCGCTAGAAAGTTTCAGTGTGTAAAGGGGCCTTAAGTCACCGTTTGGTGACGTAGTAGCGATCCCGTTAGCGATCTCATTATGTGTGACACCTACCAGCGATCAGGCCCCTGCTGTGAGATCTCTAGTCGTTGCTGAATGGTCCAGGCCATTTTCTTCAAAGGCGATGTCCTGCTGGGCAGGACACATCGCTGTGTTTGACACTGTGTGACAAGGTCACAGTGACTGCTGAGATCGGTATACAGGTCGCTACTGCGACCTGTATTGTTCCTGCATCGCTGGTAAGATCTCATTGTGTGACATCTCACCAGTGACCTCCCAGCGACTTACCTGCGATCCCTATCAGGTTACATCATTTTTGGGATCGCTGGTAAGTCGTTGTGTGTGACTGGGCCTAACTTTGTAAAGACAATAGATGAAAATGCAAAAGCATTCAAGTATCTCATTGATACATTTTCAAGATTAAGTGAAGCAAAGATAAAGGAAAGAGCCTTTATTAGACCTGTTTTCTAATCTTCATCAAGATTGATAGTTTCTCCGTTTACTGCAGGGCAAGGAAAAGACTGCATGGGTAGCATTCGCATTAGTGGTACCTAATTTTTTGGGAAACTCAAGAGCAGATAACTATGAAGAGTTAGTGGAAAATCTCCTCAAAACAAATAAGGATCTTGGCTGTAACATGTCCTTAACACTAGAACTACTGGACTCGTGACACCTATATAGAAATACATGGTGCAAAGTAGTCAAAACGACTACCTCAGTAGTTCTAGTGTTAAAGATTAATTTCTAGACTTTTTCTTCCACCCAACTGTGTAGTATTGAGCCACAAGTACGGGGAGAAATTTCACAAAGATATTGCAGCTATGGAGAAAAGATATCAAGTAAAATGGAATCCATCAATGCTTGCAGATTCCTGTTCAACTACTGTAAGAGATGATCCGATGCAGGAGTACAAGAGACAAGAAAAAAAGTGTTGTCACTGAACGAGGACCAAGTTTTGTAGTGCAATTTCTGTAACGGTTTATAATTCGCTAAGACTTGTTTTAGTTAATTGAGTTATTGCTAAGTTTCATTTAAATAAATATTAGAAAATTGGCATAAGAAAATATTCTGCATCTCTATATTTGCAAAAATAATATTTCAAAGTACTGAAAGTTTATTAATTAATTATACGTAACAGTAAAAGGAAAACTCCTTGATATCATGGAAACAAGAGCCAACTAAAAATTTTCATTGTCAGATTTGAATTCAACTTACAGTCTATTAGTACCACCTATCCTTTTAGATTAGGTGGGCTGTCCAGCACTACATAAGTCCCCCCAACAGGTGTAGGCA
Organism: Anomaloglossus baeobatrachus; assembly: GCF_048569485.1. Taxonomy (NCBI): domain Eukaryota; kingdom Metazoa; phylum Chordata; class Amphibia; order Anura; family Aromobatidae; genus Anomaloglossus; species Anomaloglossus baeobatrachus. The sequence goes on along the minus strand of NC_134353.1, from coordinate 860,650,349 downwards.
CTTTAATGTACAAGAGCAACATTGATGTGCTCGCCTGTATTCTGCATAAGAATGAAAAATTGTGTAGTAAAATATATATGTATTATTTTTCTTAGATATTTTTGGCCAAAATAGGCAAGATTGCAACCCACGGCAAGGGTCCTCATTGTCTTGCGAGTCCCTGCACTAAAATCAAAAGTAAAAAAACACATCTAAAGGACATTTACCACCAAATGCACTTATGGTATTTTTTTTCATCTTTATAAATTCATCAATACTTGCAAGCATTTTTGCAATTGAAACTTCTCTACAGTAAAAAATATTTCCTACATGCAATATTCCTTTCTAATCTACATTAAGTTTTTTATACAGTAAGGCTATGTTCACACAGAGCTTTTTTGGTAAGTTTTTTCCTGACCAAAACCTGATCTCGTGGCAGAAAATCTCCTTTGAATCACCTGAATTGTTGGTGCGGTTTTTAGTGGCGGTTTTGATGTGCTTTTTCTACAAAATGGGTTGTATCAATGAAAGAACGTTGCAAAAACACTGCATAGAATTGACATGCTCAATCTTTGAAATCTGCAGCAAAAAGTCAGATATTTGACAAAACAGTCAGGAAAAAAATCTGCAGGTGTTTGTGTATGTGTGTGCAGGAGGTTTCAGAAATCTCATAGACTTTGCTGGTAGTGTAAAAAGCAGCTTTTTATTAGCATGGATTTGCATAAAACCATGGTAAATCTGCAACTAAAAAATGCAGCAAAAACTTACCAAAAAAGCCCTGTTTGAACATACCCAAAGGGTACATGCCCACGATCAGTGTTTGCAGCATTTTGGATGTAGCATGCTTCAGCTGCGTCCAAAATGCAGCATTGTACAGTACAAGCATAGTGGATGAGATTTCTTGAAATCCTGCGCCCACTGTGATTGTTTTTTCCACAGCAAATACTGACCTACGGTGTGACTTTCCAGACTGCAGCATGTCAATTGTTTTTTTGCGGATTCGCATATGTCCTCCATAGGGAGAACACAAGTGAGAGACCACAGCACACTGAACCCTGATCGTAAGTATAAACAGCTGCATTCTCATGTGGAGGAGAAGCGTGGACCCGCAGGTCAGGACTCGCTGCATTCAGGACGCAGTAAGTCTTGATCGTGGGCACATGCTTTTAGGGGTACTTTGCACACTACGACATCGCAAGCCGATTGTAGTGATGCCGAGCGTGATAGTCCCCACCCCGTCGCACATGCGATATCTTGACAGCTGCCGTAGTGAAAATTATCGCTACGGCAGCTTCACATGCACTTACCTGCCCTGCGACGTCGCTCTGGCCAGCGAACCACCTCCTTCCTAAGGGGGCGGGTCGTGCGGCGTCACAGCGACGCAGGCGGCCAATAGAAGCAGAGGGGCGGAGATGAGCGGGACATAAACATCCCGCCCACCTCCTTCCTTCCGCATTGCAGCCGGGAGGCAGGTAAGATGTTCCTCGCTCCTGCGGCTTCATACACAGCGATGTGTGCTGCCGCAGGAACGAGGAACAACATCACTGCAGTGACATTATGGAAATGCCCGACACTACACCGATCATACAATTTCGACACTTTTGCGCTCGTTAATCATAGTAAAAAGGATTCACATACTCCGATGTCGACAACGACGCCGGATGTGCGTCACTTTCGATTTGACCCCACCGACATCGCAGCTGCAATGTAGTAGTGTGCAAAGTACCCCTTAGACTTTGTTTGATACCAATACTTTTTGTTGATACACTATCATTAGTACTTTCTCATTTGGATAATGTTTAATCCTTTTGGACTTTCAATTTTTCTGTTATTAGTAACAAATAGAATTGATGTCTAAAATGGATATATTCCATAATTGATGCAGAGGAACCTTATAGGTTATTATGGGATCCGTCTGCGTTCCGTTGTCGGCTTTTAGAATGAAAGAAAAACGCACCATGGAGAACTATTTTGCTATCCTAAAAATGGACCCTACGGAATTAAAAAAGGAATCTTAAGAAGGAAACTGACAAGCATAATGTCAAAAACCCAAGTGTGAATGTAGCATAAATCCTTGTTGACCCTTGGTGTCAAATTCCTTTAGCTTTATATAACCACTTTTAAGTAATACTCATTTTCTACTTTACCTTTTTTTTATGTCCAAAACATGTTTTTTGGAAAAAGTTTCCAGAAATGACAAGAATTGAGTTGACTCAAACATTCCCAACAAGAATCCTGTTAAGCGGTCCACCAGACTTCTTTGGTATATGCTCATCACAAAAGCCTGTTCTACAATAACACTTGTCCATTTGATCTGTATTACATATGGCTGGGTGCCCTGGAGTTCAACATATTTTGTTACAAGCAATATAAGCTGATTTCTAGATATAAAAACAAGATGTCAAAATAATAGAAAATAGTAAAAAAAAAATATTTTTTTTAGGGTATTGGGCAATGAGAGGCTATAGACTTGGGTAGCAACCCAGCATAGCTGCCTATAATAGATAGGCAAGTCAGGAATTTTCAAAGGGGGGTTGGGTTCTCAAATACAGCTGAAAACAGAAGTTTACATCCACTATCTAAAAAGACACATCTGCATGTTTTTCTATCTGACATGAAATCAAAATAAACCTTTCTTGTTTTAGGTCAATTAGGAACCAAAATTATTTCTTTTTGCCAAATTCCAGAACAGTGTGAGAGGGAGAATGTTTTATGGCATTTTTATTACTTTCTACAAAGTCAAAAGTTTAGATACACTAAAAGTACTATGCCTTTAAACAATATGGGACAGCCCATATGATGAGGTCA